>NW_014575371.1:0-332737 GCF_000527765.1 Bipolaris victoriae FI3
CGTTTTGGCACAGATCCATCAAACTTCAACCAGACGGATACGTGTTGTTTTAGATCTCTCGGTACATGCTTAGGCGGAGGAGAGTAAAAGGCAATCATCGCGGTAGAAGAGAGCCCTACAGGGATGGATAGCTTTTCTGACGGGCTCGGCTTGGCACGAGATGACTGCCAGGATCGCAGCCGGGAGAAGAATCGCATTTTCGAACAGATAGATGTAAGTGTCATGTTTCTTTTCAATTGATACCATTGCTGACTTCATAGTTGAGATGGTGTCGGAATTGATCCGTGGTCGGGATGAGATGGGATGGGATGAGATAGACAGACCAGTGAGGCTCGTTTCTTTGCGCACTGGCTGTTGTTGCTGATTTCAAAGGAGAAGACATGGCGAATTTATGGGCATTGGAGAGCTTCGCTGCACTGCGNTAAGTTATACCCAATTCACTTTGGTTTTACCGCACCACTTACAGGTGGCCAGTGTCCTTATTGCAACCATAGTTCGTTGTATTGTTGTCTCAGTAAGTTCCAAACAATAGTCTTCCGTATTAGCAAACTGCTCACTTGTAGCCAGTCGCAACCGTAGTTCGCTGTTCTGCTGCCTTCGGTAAGTCACGCTACATATGCTTCGATCTTGGCCAATCACTTACTCGTAATCAGTCGCAACCGTGTTGTATGTACGGAAGGATGTTCCTATTGTGGAGTAACTGCTGATATGGTTAGGTGGTTGTCGTACCCAATGGAGTTGTGCCTTATTGTCATATACCCATTGAGAGGTTTACAATGTAAGTTTCCTTGTGGCTCATCGATGGTCATATGCTGAGCAAGCTTGTCGATTTTGGTAGTATTACCAAACCATTCCTGAGGGTTCGAAGCAGGGTCTCGCAGACGTAAGTCTCTCAGACGTAAGTCTCTGAGCCGAAGCTCCGAGGTTTTTATGTAGATGCTAACATAACTTGCAGCCTCACCCGATTTTTTACTTTGACTGTAGTCATTTTTTTGATACCCGATTTCGGCAGGTTGGGGTGTGGCCTGCCATTCTTTTCTGAGATAATTGATCTGATACGCTATATAGCAAACAGAGAAAAAAAGTCAAGTCATAACAACGGCCCCCCACCGTTGCAAAAAAAAATGGTTTCCTCTATGCAAAATTGTATGTGTGATGTTGTTATGGATGGATGCCTACGCACAGCCACGTCGTACCATGGATAGCACACGTTCACTCCCATGGTACATGGCTACAACGCCATTATAGATACTCCTCCTCGCTCAATTTTTGCCAGAAACTATATTACTGACGGCTTTGTTCATATTCACACCGTCCGCTCACATACTTGAACCACTTCAAGCCGGCTACCAGACCGACACGAAACTCTATCGTATATTATCAAGCATGTTCCCCTTTTTCCAATTACCCCGGGAGTTACGAAATCTAATTTACGACTACTATGTCCGCTGCGATGGCGGCTACGTGTACGATGTGGAAACGCGGAAACTTCGGCGAGCTGATGGAGGCCCCGTTTTTAATGCACTAGCCTTGACATACCGACAAGCTGCGTTCGAGCTTGAAGGATTGGCTTTCCAAGTGAACACGATCACATTTTCGGCGGCCTACACGGAGTCATTGCGTGATCAAGCGCTTTTGCATCACTATGTGATTCGTGACTGCAGCGCTTTAAGAAGATATCTGCTCAGCGCGATGCGTTCCATGCTGTTTACGACCGAGATGCTCGGACTGACGAAAGAGACCTACCCCCAATTCGCAGAGCAGGTCGCATCTTGGGGAAAAACCGGGGGAAACATGGGAAACATGGAAAGCATCCACACTCGGGAACTCCGCTCGAGAACTTGGAAACACATTCGTACTCGGGAATTCTGGGCGATAACTTGGCACAATATCTGTCCTTGGAGATCCCGGTCGAGGGACCGGGAAGAGTACCGGCTTTGGCCTAACTTTGAAGACGACAGTGAAGCACGATCTATTTGGAGCGACTTTCAGATGTTCATATTGCAGCTTATGACGAAACATCCAGCCTTCAACGATGCAGTAAAGAGCCTGCGCCCACCCTACAATGTTCCTAGCAGGTATCTAGATCTAGTGCGACATCAAAATTCATACCTCGAACCCTGGCGCATCATCGAAATGGCTGAGCTCAAGCGCCTGGCAGATATTGTAGGAGTTTCCCAAAGGGTATACAAGTGCCATCCACAGACAACATTAAGGTACTCTGCAGCTGCTCTGGCGCTTCAATTCTTCAATTCATGTACCGAGAAGGTCCGCAATTCGGTTCGTAAGATCGTTCTCATCGAAGACGAGATGTCAGTAGGACAATCCCATACTCACGGTCGCGGCTTTATTTCACTCTGCCAGAAAAACAAAAAACTTCACGTCGAACGCCGCGTAAATCTCTGGAAGACCGTATTTGCACCCAGTTCGAGCATCCAACATAGATATCTTCACGAATGGTGGCGGGGAGTTGACTCTATGCAAAACGACCGTCTCCAGGCCTCAGAGGTCTCACAGTTAGTCGGGAATTGGATGGTCGAGGCTTTGGCATTGCCTTCGCTCGGAATGCCTGAGGGCTCATTTACTCTTGTCTTAGATGGAGACCCTATACCCGAACACACCTCTAAAGTCTTCCGCATAGTGCAACGAGACGCCGCTTGGCAAGCTGCTGTTGACCTATGTTATTCTCGAGGTCTAGTATCGAGGCCTTCTTGGGCACAAAGTGGATTCGACTGCCGCTTTATTTTTGAAGGATTTCCCAAAGTAATGGAGACACTTTCCACTACTAGCTGTCTCATTAGATGTAACTTCGACCTTGGTGAACCTTACGACGTCGAAGCTATAATTGAAAACCACCGTGACCTGGATTGTAATGGATGGCATAGCCAATGGTTCAACCATAGTCCGTCCGAATTCCAGACGGAACCACCGCTGCCGCCATGGCACGAGCTTTGGTGGCTACGCGGTTTACCTTTGTAATTAGTTTGCCCGAGCTACCTGGTCAGAGGAACTTTGGTATTCCTTTCTAAGAAACAGAGCCTTTATCGGATTTGGTTTTTATTCGTTTTCGCAGTACAACACAAATATCATCTCATCAGTCTTCCCGTTGTTTTCGATCTCCTCAAAAGAACTGACATCGTGTTGATTCAATGGCGCTCACCCAACACAGCATGGTTCGTCGGGTTTAATCCAATTATGCCAAGGATTTACTGCATCGCCAATACACCAGCAGCCAGATGCTCAGATCCCAGTGTCATGACACGGTGCAAGCCAATCAAGAGATTGATATCTGGGATGAGTTAGCTCCGCTACGACAACTGTGAGCCTAGGTACGAAATCTACTAGTTGTACGGATATTTCCAGAAAAAGCCCGACGTCTTGACGAAGCACAGCTCTTGGTCCAGCCCATGAAAGTGACCTGGGTCTACAGCCGGCTCATGTTAGCACGAAGCGCTGGTATACAAGCACCACGATCTAATTGATTCACACGTTCTGGCAGAGAGTTTCTAAAATGACACTTGCAGTTTCTGTACCTTACGATCTCTATCAAGATAGGTCTCCAGTCATCCCATAAGCTTCAAGCTGTGTATCACGGGCATGATGCGCACATAGAAGTTCAGAGGCATAGCCCATGATACCTTGTTTAGAGAGAGGATAGACTCTCAACAATCTACATAACTTCTTAGTAAGGTCAGTATCTATACTGTAGCAAGATTGGATATCGCTATTTACAGGCCAAGAGGCGACTCGCAATCAAGGGAGATAATAGCCGAAAAACAATAGCTGCAATAAAGTTCGCTGGATATGAACCATCCACGCCGAACAGCAGCACCAAGTTGTACCCGCCACCTGATCATATGCTACTAGGTCACGGTATTTAAAAGTGTCCCCTCTACATATGAGTTGAGAGACTATTTTCGCTCGCACTTTGAAATGCCATATAAACGCTATTAGACTGGTGCGAGGAAGAAGTTAGAAAGTGATCTGGTGTTTTGAAAGAGGAAATGTATATAAAATCCTGTTTATTTTGAGGTGTGGGTGTAGAGTTTGTTCACCACAATCATCTGTAAGTGTGATGCTACAATAATTACGTACGTACCAGTAGAAGTAACACGTGCGTTGCGCCACATCGGCTGCAACAGCTCGAAACGCCAAATCTACGCAAAGCTGTTTCTTCCCAAAACAAAGCGCCAACCACCATACGTCAAACGCACAATGTGGTCTGAGGAATTTCCAGGTTTTGAGCAAGTCAGCACTGACGGCAGCTCTCTCGGCAATGGAAAGAAGAAGGCTGCAGCTGGTGTTGGTGTTTACTTCGGGCCCAACGACCCAAGGTGCGAAAGCATCAGCACATCCCAACACGCTATGCGCACTGCATCATGCCTCACTACTGACTAGACGATTCGTAGAAATTATGGCGAACCCTTGGGCTCGGGTCCCCAAACTAACCAACGCGCTGAGCTCAAAGCTGTCTTGAAAGCCTTGCAAACGATACCCACCACACAGAATCTCCTCATTGAAACAGACTCAACATACACTATCTTGTGTGTGACAGAATGGTATTATAAATGGGAATGGAAAATTTGGAGGAAGGTCAAAGGCGAGCCGCTGAAGAATCTAGAGTTGATCAAACCGAGCGTTCGTCTCTTGGAACAGCGCGAGGCGATAGGCAGCGCAACGTATTTTCGTTGGGTCAAGGGCCATGCAGGCAATCCAGGCAACGAAGCAGCTGACAAGCTGGCTGGAGCAGGAGCAAGGTACGGTTCACGAGTGCTCTACGTCCCACCAGACCCAGCTCTCAACACATGTGACATAGGCGCGAATACGTACGACTTTACGGCGAACCCGAGGAGGAGGAGAGGGGGCCGCGATGTACCTTGCGTGAGGCTCCGTTCGGTTGGAAGGTGGTGCGACACCCAGATGGAACCGAGACCCTCGAGCCGAATCCACAAGACGCGAACAATTACGAGAAAAGGCAGAAGGCGGCGAAAAAAAGAGAAGCAGAGCGGATAAAGGTTTCCAAATCTAAACGTAGAAGAGGAGGAAGCGCAGCGCAGCGTATGGCTATTAAAACCGTCAGAGCAGCAGAAGCGGCCAAAGCGGCCGAAGCAGCGGATGCATTCCTCGCGGAAATGGACCCAGATCCGACTTCAGACGTTGCGGCACAAAGTGCATAGTTGGTAAGGGATTCGATCACATGTTCATGATTGACAGCAGAAGCCAACATCTTCGAAGTCAACAAACCAAGAAGCGCTAAACGTCTTCTCACCCACACATCACCCTTCTCCAGCCACCGATGCATTCGTATCAAGGTACCAGAACCTGGCTCTGGTCTCCATATCGCTGCGGTTACAGCTTCACCCGCAAGGATGTGCTAGCGCGCGATCCGGCACCACAGCTTCAGGGTGATGGTAGTACATTCGTAGCATATCCTCAATCCAGACCCAGGAGTCGGACTCGGCATATTGGCGTGATGATAGAAGAACTCGAATAGAACATAGAATGGGATATATCCCTATTGGCACGTACATGACGGCCTCTTCCTTTTTGCTCACGGGCTCGCCTTTCAGCGCCTTGAATTTCATATGCAGAACCCATGCTTAGCTAGAATAACCAAGAAGGTTCGATATCAGTAGTCTTCAAATGTCACTTTTTTGCTGCTAGTAGTATGAATAACATCATGGCCGATCCAATTGATAAGGCGGGTGATATAACATAAAAGCAACCAATACATTCAAACAAAAAAGGGAATCACATTGCTGTTCTTGATGTAATCTATCCCATAGTTCTATGCCTCTAACAAGCTCTTGACTTCCTTAACCAGCAGCCGATCCTCAGCATCCTTTGCCTGGACATTACCCATGGTACCTGCCGCATCCATGACTCTCCACAAATCTCTCAGCTCGCCATTCATATCAGCGCCATATACTAACCACCCAACACTAATCACGCTCATCTTCTTATTGTCGTTCCACTCCTCCTCGGTACTTATGTTTTCGAGCAGCGAAGCGAGAAGCTCGACCTGCTCGGACTCCTCAAGTTCCGTCTCCCCGGGCAGGGAGTGTGAGGGGTTGGCGCTATACTTCTTCATCCGCACCTGGTGGTTGGAAGAAGTGATATTCATTGCTAGATTAAGGGCCGAGGCTTTGAGTGCGGGATATTTCTCATCGAGAAGAGCGGTCGTCAAGATGGAAATGAGATTTGATGAAAGCGGCTGTGAGAGAAGGTGCGGTACGAAGAGTTGTGAACTGAAGAGGTTGCACGCTAGGTGCAGTGTGGTGAGCCGGAGGGAATATGGTGCGCTATCACCCAGTTTGTCAACATGGTCGAGTAGATGGTGTACTGTCGCTGGTGTACCCGTTGCGCCTCTATGCTCCTCTGCGAAAAAGCCGGCGACACGAGCGTCGGTGAGCGCTATCCTAAGCAGGTCCAGCGCAGTAAATAGGAGCTCAGTCGGAAGCACAGAGGTGATTTTTCTCAAGAAATCCGCAAACTTTGGGAGTTCGGTCAAGGGTGCTTCAATCGCTCCGGACTTCTCACGGGCTTGGATAAAAGCGACAATAGATGACACGGCAGGATCGTTTCCAGCATCTCCCATCTTCGCAACCAACTTCTCCAATGGCGGTACCTTTGTGAATCTGATAGGTCTTTGGTTCTGTCGCATGAGCAAAGGTGTGCTCTTGTCCAGATGTGGGTGAGGCGGAAATGCTGAATTGAGCAACATCTCTACATTGCTACGCAGCTGCCTTGGATCGGCTCCACTCCACTCATCTCGCTGTTCTCCCTTCAGATATGTAATAAATGTTGGAGTCGCGCGTACGTTAGGATATCGGGTACTAATCGAGCTGTCGGCGTGGCTAAAATCGATCTTGATGAACACACACTTCATCCCTGCTTCCGCTGCGAGTTGGTCGTATGGCTGATACATAATCTTGCAAGGAGCGCATGTAGAGCTAGTGAAGAAGATGATGGCGCAGCGATCCTTGGCGAGGCCAAGTAAGCGATCTACGTCCCTAATTGATGTAACATTATTGACTTTGCCCGTGTTCATTTCTAGTTCAGTCATGCTGCCGGAAGAAGCTCCGTTTGCTATTCCATTCGACGCACTCGCACTTGATGGTTGTACTTGACCCGCATGGGGCGTAGGTGCCTGTACAATTGGTCGCATGGCGGCATCAATCTGCGGTTTGAGCATTTGCCCAAAGGGCGTGTTGAGAACGGTTTGTGGGAGAGAGGTGATATGATCCGGTATTCCCTTGCCAACAAGGAACATTGCAAAATCGTTTGAGAAGTTGTTGCAGTTATGTGCGAATAGATCGTATGACTGGAAAACATCAGCACTTGCTCATGGCATGGTGTTTGGAGTTTACTTACTTCGGGTGTGTATATCTTTTTCAGAGATTCTAGGTACTCTAGAATCACCTCCATTGGAAGCGCAGTCTGTCCCAGCTTAATAACCTCCATCGGCCGGCCGTGGTGAGTCGCTCCCGCTCTACATGTCTGCACTCCTTGTCCGAAGTAGTATTCTATGCCGCCAAAGACGATAGACGTGTGGTATACAGCATCAATTTGTATTCCAAGAAACTGGCGAGACATGCTCTTCGCCAGACCCTAGATCCGTTAGTACCGTTGCTCTCTGAAAGGCGTCTATGAGAGCGCTCTCCATTGGAGACTTACTTGAGATAGGTCGTACACGTAGAGTTCCACGTCCATGATAGAAATCACACGTAGCCAACTCTATCCGTCGCACAATACTACTCTGTTGTTTAGGAAGTTTCTTTGATTTCACAGTATGGTACAAGATCAGCGCAAGCCTAGAATCTTTAAGCTTTACGCGTTGGTGTGTCGATGTTGTGGGCCTTGTAGGCGGAAGCGGTGACGTAAAAGAACATTCCCGAAAGTCCCACGCGGGCGATCGCTACGCGCACCGCCACATCTCTTATCGCCACATCGCGCTAGCACCTGACCGTGCTGTCGGCAAAAGCCGAATCGTGGGGAAAGTCATAACGCATAATGCAACGACGTGAGCCCTGCGTCATAAGAGAGTTGCAGCCGATACAGATAGTAGGTTGTCTCAAGATCTTTCGCCGCCACTCTCAATGCCACTACTGGGTGGTCTGGTCCGTATAGGCCTTTTCGGCTAAACCACCTCGAAGCCAGTAGTTTGCGGGTGAGCAACGACTCAGGCCTTTCTACAGCGCATTGCTTGGGAGACTACTGTCGCAAAGAAGAGCGGTGTAGTAGCGAATGCAAACTGCCTTTTACATATCTTTCGAAATATGGAGGGTTTAATTAATTCCATGGTGTGTACTCACAAGCATGAATACCGGGGCTAATCCAAAATATCAACTACCGGCTTTCCGCCGGCGATAATAATGGAGAGTCAAGGAAAGTCAACGATACTAATCGTTTTCGCAATCGCACCATAAATTTTCTCCCTAGTGGTTGCATTAGGAAAGCGATGTATTGTAAGATCCTTAACTGGTATACAACTTCACTACAATCACAGTCTAGTCGTCATCTATCATCTCGCTAAAAACAGTTCAACAATCCAGAGTGACGATTGCCGCGCTACTCCAAGGAACATCAACCCTAATCACGCCATCTTCGCTTGCTTTTACGTTTTCTCCACGAGTGACATTGTTCAACCGAACAGGCTTTCCCTCATCCAGCTCATAGTTGTAGCTGTAGCCATCCCAAGTAATGCCCGTAATTGCATCACTTCCATTTGCAATCAATCTTTGCACCTGGGCCTTGCCTTCGGAGCAACCAGGTAGCTTCAATTCGTATTCTTCGACGGGTCGCGGGAATGGAGTTGTGTAGTTATTGTCAGTTGTATTGTAAGTGTGTAGGTCTACGAGTAGGATGCGAGCCAAAGTGTTGTTGATGTAAGCCGCATACTGGGTCGAGAACTCAGAAGATGAGTCGAGGTGAGAGACACTTAAATGATCTGAGGGTAGTTCTCGATGCATGAACGCTGCAACAGCCACGCTTCCATAATATGGCGGCTTCGTTCCTTTGGTTGTTAGATTTGTTTCGATAGGCTGCCATGCTTGATAGCTTTGGATTTGCCGTCAGTCGGAAATTGAAAAATAAGTGGTGGGAACAATATACTTACCGATAGTTGGTCCCTTGGTGCATATGTGAGCGGGATATGTTATGTGATGCGAGGTACAAATTCCAGTCAATGCCCCACAACGCTGCTCCAAAACTGTTGCTCAAACCCGGTCGTCCTTGTCTGGCGAGCGAGTTATGCTCACCCATGATAATAGGAATGTCTGGAGCCGGCGCATTTTCTGATTCTCTGATTCCTCTCGACAGGTTGAATTGAGCCTCTGCCTTTACTTTAACGTTCGTGTGGTTCATCAATGTGCCTTGCAGCGTGATTCCAGGAGAGGTAGACACGCCCATGTAGTGATGCAAAGTAACTATGCCTATGTCATCATCCTTGTTGATACCTTCTCTCCATGCTTTGACAGCATTCAGAGTGGCTATGTCCACAGCTGTAGGGCCTGCGAAGCTCGGTCCCATGAACTTAACACCAGCGAGTTCCGGACATGCTACTTTAACAATATCTTTAATGGCCTTAGTTCCATTCAACCATTCAGAAACGTAATCCGCTTCGGTGTAGTTGCGGGGTCGGTGGCCAGCAAGATTGAAAAGATCGGGCTCGTTGCCATACTCCCAGTACAAAAGATTGCTCCCGATTGCCTTGCAAGCATATGAGGCGGAATGAAAAGTGCCAGCTCTCTCGGCACTAGAATTGGCGGCCATATTGAGACCATGAGCATATTTTATACCCTTAGGCATAGTCTGGTAGGACTCGAAATAGGACGGTCCAAACGTGATGATGGTTGGGTAGTCGGCCGAGAGCTCTGGTTGAATGATACCAATTATGTTGGTCTTTTGCGATTCATCGAAAACCGCCCAGTCCCTGAGTCCTCAGTTAGAGTAGTGTCTTTTTGTGTATGCAAAAAGCATATAATTACTGTGTATTTCCTCCCACTCGAACATATGGCATGGAGCCTTGTAACTTGCCCAAGTTACTCAAAAGGTTTCCGGTGAAATTATTTGGATTTGATAGGTTACCTGGCAGTAAAGTGTAAGTACTGAGCTTTAGCAGTAGGATTTGTGATTCAAAATACCAGCAAAATCGGGCCATGATGAAAACTCGAATGAGAAAGAAACGAATGGATCCAGAGGAATGCCGGCATTTTGGGGGCTTGACTGTTGAATAGCAATCGATTTAGGTCTCGAAGGTATACGAGCAGCCTCTACTTCCACGAGCGTCACAAGGCATGACAGTAGCAAAGAACGATTGTTGGTGAAGAACATTTTGCCTACTGGATACGATACTTGTGATACGGAATTATCCCCTGCCACTTATCAACGCCTTCGGCGATTGAATATTGACCGCATCGTGCCGCGGCCTTTGCACGACGCGTTACTTGTCCCGTGACTTATGACCCATCTGAACGATCTACACGTGGTGTGGGGAAGATGACAGGGATAATGACGAGCTGAAAGGCGGGGTAAAACATAATCTTGGAGGCGGAGGAACAAGAAGTTAGTGCATTCACGCCATTAATATGGCCAGCCCCCACTTCCCGACTCTCGTTGCGGACCATTATTTCGGCACCATGCTTCCTATTCTTATTGAAGCTGCCTGGTTGTTCGTCATACCGAGGTTAAATCCTTGTCTTTCGTGTAGGATGGCATTTGATAGCAAACATCGCTTAGATATTTCACAAGAATTTGATTGCGCGTTATGTCAGCTGAGTTGCAGCCTAAGATATACCGTGGAGACGAAAGATGGTACTGATAGCCCGAAGTCAATGATGAATGGCTCCTGGCTGCGAGCAGCTAGAGATGTTGGTGCTCATCATGTTGTGAAGGACCAACCTATATAAGAAGGAGAAGTTTACGTAGCATTTTGTGTAGCATAGATCTGATGAATGATAACAGGAAGTCTTTGAGCCAATTAGATCGCGTTATTTTCTCGCGAAGGAGAAGCTGTCGGGAGTGATGGTACGTGCTATGCAGCGGAAGCTGCATGAAGCGCGCGCCGCACTTTATACTACGAGAAAACACGCCAAAGGGGCGTGTAAACACAGACTTTGCGGTTCCATGTCTCTTTACCGAACTCGTCCAACGTAAGAATTCAAAAAAAAAACAATTAGGCATTTTTTAGTAAGCATAAAGGGAAAGCATAGCAATATTACCCCTCAATAAGATCGTCAATGCATCTTGCTGACAATCAAGTATCTTGCGATTGCCGCCTTCGCTAACCTCACGTAAGCAATATATAACCTCCTCCTTGTGTGACCACACCTACGAATGCCCAGGCTTGATGCAGTCGTGCGTTCCCCGCGTAGTTACATGCGCCACCCTATCTATAACACAGTCGTCTTTCGTTTAGCCCAAAATCTTGCGCATGACGATAGGGCAGATATGATTTCTCTCGAGCTAATTCCAGAAACTTGTCTGACTCCTCGACCGCCGAATAGTGAATGGATAAGAGCAAGAATGCTTTGTTGCACATGTTCGTTACGAGCGGCTCACGGGAACAAGCTCACCGATCAAAGCATGATTTAAATGGAGCAATGCTGTGCAGGTATCCCCAACATATCATTTCTGGCTCTATCGTTGGTTGTTGCATCCGCACCATGTATTTACTGAAGTGCTTGTGCAGCTTGCAAAATGTGCATCATGTGAACGCTCTGCAGTAATTTGTCCCTTTGAGGCAAATGGACGATAACGAACAAGAAGATATTTGGCAGATCTCCCTCTTTATAAGTCGTATCCTCAATGGTTGTCCTACCCTTCTGATCTTCTTGTTTCCCTTCCAGTCACTTCTCTTCATATCCTTCATACCACTTGTTTAAATGAGAAAACTGTAGCTTCACCATGTCGCTACTTTCTACTCCAAACATCGGTGTCGCCTTTGGCGTTGCCGCGCTCTTTTTCGTGATCCGCTATCTGCTGGTGAAAAGACATCAGCTACCTCTTCCTCCAGGTCCCAGAGGCCTCCCGATCCTGGGTAATATCAAGGACATGCCTAAGGTCAACGACGTCGAATGGATGCATTGGCTCAAACACAAGGACACCTATGGTCCGATCAGCTCTGTCTCTGTTCTCGGCCAAACGTTTATAATTGTCAATGATGCAGACATCGCACTGAAGCTCTTGAAGGACCGCGCACCAAACTACTCTGCAAGGCCGAAACAGGTCTTTAGTGGTGAGATGTACATCTAACCGAATCCGAATTGATATTCTTTCGTGGAAGCTAATACGAACAGGGTGGGCTGGAAGAATATGTTGGCCATGCTGCAGCCTGGTGCCGAATTTAGACAGCAACGTCGCAACCTTGCTAAGATTGCCGGATCGACTACCTCTATTGCAGCATTTGATCGTATACAAAATGAAGAGGCAGCACATTTCTTGCTCAATCTCTTGGATAGCCCCGAGAATTTGTTCGATCATATCAGAAAAGAAGCTGGCGCGGTGATATTGAGAATCACTTATGGGTACACACCCAACGCGCGAGGTCCGGACCCACTCGTTGATATGGCGGAACAAGCGATGACCGACATTGGGATTGCAGGTGTGCCAGGAAAGTGGACCGTTGATCTACTACCGTTCTGTAAGCGAAAAACACAGGTTATTGGAATACTTTCTCAGTTCTGACACTCCCCTAGTACGCTACCTCCCCGACTGGTGTCCAGGCACCGGCTTCAAAGATGTAGCCCGAGAAATGAGAAAGAATTTCTTCCGCAGCGCTGAACAGCCCTACAATTGGGTCAAGGAACAGATGCGAAACAAGAAAGCAAAAACGTCCTTCTTATCCCAGGCCATTGAGTTTCTTGGCACAGAGGCTTCGATGGAGGATGTTCATAGATGGTCCGCAGTCTCCATGTACTTGGGTGGCTCTGACACAACAGTATCGGCCATTATGGACTTCTTTCTAGCCATGGCTATCTTCCCAGATGTACAGAAGAAGGCACAGGAGGAGCTGGACCGTGTGATCGGTGGTGATCGATTGCCGACTACAAGCGACAAAGCTAGCTTACCGTATATTGAAGCCATGGTCAAGGAGACCCATCGTTGGCACCCTGTTGCACCGATGGCTTTGCCCCATTGCCCCTTAGAAGAGGATAGCATCAACGGGTATAGGATTCCGAAAGGGGCCCTCATCATGACTAATATCTGGTATGTTCCTCACCTCTTACTTTATACTGGTTTCTTTCTTATCTTATATATCATAGGTGGTTCACCCACGACCCTGCCACATACGCAGATCCAATGAGCTTCCGGCCCGAACGCTTCATAGAAACTCCAACCCATACCGCCGAACCCGATCCACGAAACTGGACATTCGGTTACGGCCGTCGTGTCTGCCCCGGTCGCTATATCGCCGACAATGCGCTATTCACAACCATCGCGCAATCGCTAGCAGTGTTCAGTATTGAGAAGCTCGTTGAGAATGGGAGGACAGTAGAGCCGAGAATTGAATTCAAGCCTGGTATTGTTAGTCATCCAGTTCCATATCGTCTTAGCATTAAACCAAGGAACGAGAGGTGCCGTGAGTTGATTGAGAAAGCTGAACAACTCTACCCATGGGGTGAGAGTGATGCACAGACACTGGAGAGTATGAACTAGGAAAGGGTCATGGCATGTACATGGTGCAAGCTGAAGACGAATGATAGTAAGAAATTGTATCCATGTGTTACGTTGTATAAGCGTGGTGATGGCGTCTGCAGCTGATGTTGGACATACTCGTTGAGGTCGTGCATCAGGGTTGGCGTAAGATTTGGGATAGGGCTCACTGAATAAAGACAGCCACGATCCTCAGTGAATACAGCATCATGTGTCGGATGGAAGAAAAGTCACAACAAGACAAAAATATGTTTGCCTGAACCTAGACCCCAAGCCAATTCATCGGCTTGACGCATCGCGGATCGAAGGCGCGTCATCAAAATATAAGATGACGGACAGGTATTAATCTTGCTTCCCTGTCCACACTTGCCAACGGAAGGATAACTAGTTGGCAAGCTCTAGCATAATTTGGAAGCGGAATGAGATGACCGAAGTCAAGTCAAAAACTCTCCACTCATGGTCTGCCACACTCGTCTTGAGTATTGCAAGGCACTTGAGATAAGAGTAAAGCCCTCAAAAGTCTCTCTATTGTGGACTCCTATGAAGTTATAGACTGAACGTCGTCTCGTCAATGTAAAGCCTTTCTGTTTCAAACTCCATAGAGTCCACAATAGAGAATGTACAACATCCAAAGACATTGTACCATGTACCAACACCACAAGTAGACACTTGGCCCGGGCGGTGGCCAGGTCTGGTCGTGCTCATTTTGCCAGAATTTCTTCTTCGCAAAAAAAAGCTTCTCGCAATGCGGCTGGCGCCAGACTGCGAAAGGTGTCAGAACATGGAGCGATTGTGACAGGTGTGGTGGTTACATCCATGTTCACTAGTCGCTCTAAGAATCAATAGCCATTCGATCAGCTTGATCGCAAGGCTTGTGATCCCTTCACCGCATTCCGTCCTCTGACCAAAGTCGGAGGTCGCCGCTACGGGAAGTGAGGAAACCGAACACCTAACGGTTTGCCAGTTCCTCGGCGGTTGTTCTGTGCAGTCCAAGTACGCTCAAAACGAAATAGTTTACGTGTCCGTATGGTTCCAGATGGGCCGTGGTTCCAGATAAGAGCTAGGTAGCGTTGACATGATTGCATTTCTAACAAGACATTCGGTTGGTGTGCAATGCAGTCACTCCGAACTCTTTGCGGGATATCTCCCGAGTTTGATGCTCTAGCGTGAACGGAAGATGAGCTAGGCCTAAACGTTCAGGGTTGAGACTTGTGGAGGTTCGCATCATGCATCTGGGGGTCTAACCAGAGAATGATGCTACACCTTATCGATATGGAATCCATTGGTCTTCAGACCATGGGTCCCGGACGCAATAAATGGCGCGTCAACAGGACGAAGCGGATAGGATCGATATGCCGAGGTCGAGCTTGGTAGGTAGAAAGAAATGATTGAAAGTCTCGTCAACGGATAGAGCAAAGGAAAGACGGTGGCTCCGAAGGCTCCGAAGGCTAGAGAAACGGAGATGTATGGAAGTAGGAGGGACGTAGGTGCGTTGCGAGATTTTATATCGTCATGTAGATGTGGGTGGCTGGGCAAAGTAGCCGGAAGCGAGGATTTTGGCGTCGGTCCGTGCAATCGCGTCATCGAAACGATCAGGGCCCATGTTCATACTGACCATACAACGAGATTCTTCCAACTAACAGAGCACAATGGTAAGATGGCTACGACCGACCTTGTAGTATCCTATGCGCGTGCTAACCAATTCAAAGCCACCAAAGCGCCGCGGACCGCCGTCCAAGGCGCCTGTCAAACGGCCATCGAAGCTCGCCAAAGAAAACGGCCTGACTGCAGAGCAAGAAGCTGAAATACGCGAGGCATTTGGCTTGTTTGCCGTTTCGCATCCTGACCACGAAGACTCAAAAGAAGGCGTACTAAAGAGAGGCGATGTGCGAAGGTGCCTTATGTAGGTGACACTTGAATGCGCCTGAGTGCATTACGCACTGACTGACGACGGTGAAGTTCTCTCAACCTCGCACCGGACAAATCGGAAGTGCCATCCATTCTCTCTACAATCGATCCCCTCAACACCGGCTTCGTTAGTTTCGTACCTTTCCTGTCATACGCCGCAATCGCAATACATTCCAAGGACCAAGGGTCTGACGAGGACGACGACGATGAGGAGGATGAATACCGAGAGGAGAGTAATGCAGAAGAGGTCAAAGCAGCATATCGACTGTTTACGCACGGTACTGCAGGACCTATTACACTGGCGCACCTTAGAAGGGTTTCCAAGGAGTTGAGAGAAGACGTGCCAGATGACGTCTTGAAGGATATGATTCTTGAGGCGAATGGCGGGGTTAGGGGTCAGGGTAAGGACGCTGGTGGTGTCAGTCTTGAGGATTTTGAAAGTGTGATGAAGAGAGCTGGGCTATCCTTTGGATGAGAGACGATGATGCAAGGAACGAAAACACGATAGCATGGAGTTTTACATGCAGGCACGGATACGTCGAAGGAAATCTCGAGCTGCGGTATTCCAAAGCATTGGATCTACAAAAGACAGTCGGTGGAAAGCTGGAATGTTGCGCGCATCCTGTGCTGCCAAGCACATGTTGGTACTGGGCACGACGGGCCACGATGCAATTCCACGCTCGTGAAATCTAGGCCAGAGTCGCCTTATCAACGCAAAGCATGTTTCAGTGGGAAGGGAGGGGAGTGCTGGGTAGAAGGAATGTAGCCATTAACGCAACAACAATGCCGGAGAAAGGAGTAAAGGAACGAATAGCGTTTGGGCACTACAATCTTGTAGATGCAAAGAGGTTGGTTCTTTGTATGTTGAACCATACTCAATCGAAATTAAAATCTGCATCTGCATCTGCATCTGCATCTACATGTGCTATGCTACTATGTATAGCATTGGCGAATGGGCTCGGCGCCGATAGAAGGTGAGGCGGTACGAGTGGGTTCCAAAGTTCCAAAGTCCCACAGGTGGCTGCCAAGATGCAGGGACCTTACGTAGCAGGCACACGAAGACGGATGTAACGGCGCTGCGTATGTAACAGCAACCGCACTCGATTACACATCCCCTCCCTGCTTGTAGTACTACTGTGGACGGAGACTCCTTTTGTACGCTTGTCTCCTTGATGTGTTTACGTGTCTTCGTCGCCACACCACACTAAACCATCCCGGGAGCGCAGTGCAGCTGAATGCCCGCGCCCTGACCTGCAGTCCCTTTTCTGCCCTCACACCTCTCCCAGTTCCATGTCCAGCGGCATTGAAGTCAGCGGAAGCCAACGACGACCCGGCATCTGGTCCTACTTTAGTTTCTCTGGCCCACGCCGTCGTGTCTCCGTCTCCCTGCCTCGCAACTCGGATCCCAATCGCGGCGTCGACGACGACGACCCTCACGCAAAAGCCGCTAGACACTCCCGCAATCGCTCATCCTACTCGGACGCATTCATGAACGAACACAAGGGCGGCGCCGTCATGAATCAAGGGCAGCGGCTACGCTACCTCAAGACGGGGGGTGTCATTGCCTTTATACTTCTCGTGTTGTACTTTATTGCGCCCAGCGACCGCATCCCAAGACCAGGCGGTATGTTCACGACCTGCTACTCCGTCATTCACGAGCTAACAATGGCAGCGGTATCGAATGCCCCTGGAGGCAACGCAGCAGCCGGTGACGCAAAGGCCGAGTGCACCAAGTCCTATCACAAGGACAAGCCTCTGTACCAGTATGCCCTCATGATCGACGCCGGCAGCACAGGCTCGCGTATCCACGTTTACAAGTTCAACAACTGCGGCCCCAGCCCCGAGCTGGAGAAGGAGGATTTCAAAATGACACCTAAGAAGGAGGGAGGATCCGGTCTGTCAGCTTACGCGGACGATGCAGAGGCTGCTGCGCGGAGTCTTGATGTCCTCATGGAAGTTGCTCTCCAGAGCGTGCCCAAGGAATACCAATCTTGCACTCCTGTTGCTGTAAAGGCAACTGCCGGTCTCCGCAAGCTTGGTGAGCAGAAGAGCAATGACATTCTCGCTGCTGTGCGTCGTCATCTCGAAAACGACTTCCCCTTCCCGGTTGTGTCTGAAGAAAAGAAGGGCGTCGAAGTCATGCCTGGCGAGATGGAGGGTGTATACGCATGGATCACGGTCAACTATCTTCTCGGCAAGATTGGCGGTCCCGACAAGAACCCTACGGCGGCAGTCCTTGATCTGGGCGGTGGTTCCACACAAATCATCTTCGAGCCTACGTTCCCCGACACACCCCGAGGCGGACTGCCAACGAAGCTCGCAGAGGGCGACCACAAGTACGAACTCAGCTTTGGCAACCGCAACTTTGACCTATACCAGCACTCGTACCTTGGCTACGGTTTGATGGAAGCCCGCAACAACCTGCACAGCACCATTCTCGCGAGCCTCCACGACACGCACAAGGACAACCGCGAATACCTCAAGCAGCCCATTGTCAACCCTTGCATACCCCCTGGCATGTCGCGCGAGATTGAAGTCCATATGCCCAAGGGCCACCCATTGGGCGACTCGCTCACAGTCAACATGACGGGACCCTCTACCTCTGCGCCAACTCAATGCCGGGGTTTGGCAGAAAAGACTCTACACAAAGACGACGAATGCGCGATTGCGCCGTGCGCCTTCCGTGGCGTCCACCAGCCCCCCTTTGCGCAGACTTTTGCCACGGAAGCCGTGTACCTCCTCTCATACTTTTACGACCGCACACAGGAGCTCGGCATGCCCGAGTCGTTTACCCTCCGCGAGCTCCAGGACCTCGCGGACAAGGTGTGCAGCGGCGAAAAGGGGTGGGATGTCTTCTCTGCTGTGCCCCAGGCCTTGGATGAGCTCAAGGGCCGTCCCGAGTGGTGTCTCGATCTCAACTTCCAGTTTGAGCTCCTCAGGAGTGGATACGGTATGCCTATTGACCGTGAAGTCAAGATTGCAAAGAAGATCAAGGGAAATGAGCTGGGTTGGTGTTTGGGTGCTAGGTAAGAAATCTGTTCCCTCTGTTTGTTTTTTGCTTTGATTGTTGGAATTCGTGGGCAACAGAACTAACATGTGTAATAGTCTTCCGTTGCTCGAGGCCAACTCTGGATGGCAGTGTAAGATTAAGCAGGTACAGTAGATGATGAAGTGTGTTTGAATTGAGGAAGTGGATAAGAATCTTAATATAGAAGGTGCACTTGAGATAAGTGCTGGTGACGAACTTTCGGTCTATTCCCTTTTTTTTCCCCGCTGCGGAAGCAAAAAATCTATGGGGAAACTTGGGGGGAAAGTATGGGTTTAGGCGTTTTTCTTCTTCTTCTCTTTTTTTGCTCAACGAAGTGCGGGGGGATTGAAGGCAATGAACAAAAAAAGAAATTCTGGAATCATTTTACCAACACTCACATTTATGGATCAGGTTATTTTCACGTATAGAATTGTTGATAGATGGGAAGAGAAAGAAATGAAGTTCTTTTTCTTCTTCTTCCTCGTCATAGATCTAATGGTATATTTCCAAGGAAACAAAAGACCTTTTTTTTTCGTGGCAGGATATTAATGAAAGAAAGAAAAGATGTGTATATATGTACATGCGCATGACACCTCCGAATCTATGGTTCTAATGGTTGTTTCGTCTAGAAACTGGAAAAGAAAAGAAAATAAGAAGAGAAGAGAAGAGACAAAAAAGGGGGACACATCTACAATCCTCGACAAGCATCTAATCAGAAAGACCCGATATTCCCCTTGGTATACATAGTCTGCCTCCTCTTTGCGCGATGCTGATGCCCTTCTACCCCATGCCGCCCCATGCCCATTCCATCCCCCAACATATTATTGACGCCCGCCCTGGCCTTCCTAACGGCCCTACGCTTGGCCTCTCTCCGCTTCAGCTTGCCACTCCAATGCTTGAACTTGCGGATGATACGATCGGCCATGAGCACAAGCAGCGTGACAAACATGACGGGGACGGCAATGATCCAGAAAAAGGCGTCAGAGTGGTGCTGGACGCCGTTGAAGCGGGCAAAGTTCTGGCCAAAGTAACCAACGAGGAAAGTGAGGGGCAGGAAGAAGATTGTGGTTGCGGTGAGGATCTTCATGGATTCGTTTTGGTAGGCGCCCATCATGTTGAAGATGAGATCGATGAGGTTGTCGGCTGCGCGGCGCATCTGGTCAAGTGAGGCCGTGATCATGATGCAGTGGTCTTCGACGTCGCCGAGGTACGTGTGGGCGAGGGGGCTGATGTTGATGGATGTCATCGTCTTGCGCGTAGCGAGGTTGGAGTTTGTGTGGGCGAGCATGGATTGCGTCATGGGGTCTGCTTTGTGGTCGCGCAACGAGTTGATGAGCGAGACTATGGGCTGGATTGTGTTGCGCAGGATGGAGAGCTCCGATGTGAGGAGATAGAGGAGTTGGCTGTGGTGCAGCTCGGGCTCCTCGAGCACGTCGAGTTCCAGTTCGCCCATGGCGTCCTCGTAGGCGGCCACGACGGGTATGGCTAGATCGACAATGGCGTCGATGATGGCTTGCACAATCATGCTGCTGTCTTGGCTGCGACGGAGAATGGTGTCTTCGGTGCGGAGACGCTTCAGAATCATGCCTTCGACATCGTCGGCCGAGTGCTCGAAGAAAGAGATGACCGAGTTGTCGGCGAGCAAGAAGATGCTGACCTGCTCAACGCTGACAGTCAAGTGCTTCTCTGTAAGCGCCGAATGCTGTTCCAGGTAGACTATACGGTCGAGGTTGTATCCACCACGGTAACGCTGGAGGGTACGGACTGCAGCCGTTGCTGGAGGCGTGGCTGTTCGAAGCCTTTCAAGAGGCGTACCGTCAAGCTGCTTCTCTATACCATCCAGGGCGTGTATCATGTCGTCCTTTTTCGACTTTGCCCCGTCATTGTTTCCCGAAAAGAGCATCCTCTTTGCCTGTCTGAACAAGGATGGCTTTCGATTCTTCTTTTTCTTATGGTGATGGCTGGAATGACGTGAGCGGGAGCGCAACCGAGAAGCCTCATAACGTTGATCGGCGTCGTCCAAGTCCGAGTCGGAATCGCTTTCCGAGTCTTCGTCTACGGGGGTGCGGACGAGCTTGGAGAGAGTCAAGAGCATGAAGGCCTGGTCAGAATACCAGTCGACCTTTGTCCTGCTCTGTGGGCTCATCAAGTCCTCAATGGCCAGGCGATGCAGCTGCTTGTGGTTTCCCAGGGTGCGAATTACATCCCAGCTCAAGCCATTGACATTGATCCATCGCGAGGTGACCCAGGCCTCCTTGGGGTGTTTTAGGAATTCCTCGAGCGTGTCGTTGTCGAGCTCGTGGCACTCGACCCTCTGGTCGGAAAAGTCGACTACGGTGATCTGGCAGGGGGCATACAGATGGTGGTAGTTTGCAGATTCATTGTCGTTTTTTGTGTCGACACCGGGCTCGGCGCCAGGTTCCTGATGGTGGTACTGGCGGGTGGGGGATTGGTAGTGCTTGACGGTGTGAGATCTGGTGATTCGGCGGCGCAGGGTTGAGTCTACAGAACCGCGGTCCGGGGAGAGGAGGGTGTCGGGGTTGGTAGGGACAGCGCTGGTCGCGGTGGCTGCAGTGGCGGAGCGGCCGCGACTTCTTTGTTCTCCATTGAGCTGGGTGTCGAGGGTCAATTGCGGAGGGGCAGCTGAGTCGGAGACAGGACGCTCGGGGTCGGTGGGCGGCGGAGGCACAGAGGCAAAGTCCTGGACCCGCGTGTTGTGGGGAGAGGCCGACATAACCGGGCGGATGGAGTCGATGGACGGAGAAAAGCGCGTGTTTGACGGACTTGTCTTGGCTGCTTACAGGGCTGGGCAGAAGGTCAAGCAACTAGGTGTAGATTTGGGGCGTCGATATATTGTGCAGTTCGGACGTTGGCGAATACGGGATGGCAGCGGGCGGACGGGCAGGCTGCGAACAGTCCGCCCATGGAGGCTACGAGGTTGTGAGGGAGCATGCTGTCTTAGCTGGTGCAGGGTTTCACCATGCCATGTCTCGCCATGGGCGCGACGAAGAGCGGGAGGCAGAGCAGTTGGCCTGCAGCATAAATCCGCTGACCAATCAAAGGGGGCATCACTGTCAGCGGGCAGCAAGAGAGCAGCAGCAGCATATAGGCATAATTAGGGTGTAGTGGTAGTAGTCATAGTGATAGCATGCACCCGGCCGAAAACCAACGTGTGCTGGCATGAATGCAGCAAGCCGCTCAGCCGGAGAAAAAAAAACACACGTCTTAAGCACGCCACCTGTGTGGCGCAAAGGGGGGGGTTGCATTGGGCAGAAGCGAGTGCAGAAGAGCACATAGGATAGGGTGATTAGTGAGATGATTTGCAGGCGATATTTGGGAGCTGCGACGGGAGGTGTTGGCGATAGATTTGAGCGCGAGCGGGCGGGCGTGACGCATGAAATTAGCGGTTCGAGACTGCCCTTCTCGGCCGGCGGTGCCAATGCTTGTGCTTGACCGTGACGGCGACTAGCAGGAGCAAGTGCAGGAGCGAGGGCGTGCAAGTGCAAGCGCAAGGCCACGCCTTCCCTCCCCGAACCGCCTCTTGCCTCCCCCATCCATCCACCCATCCATTCATCCACCCACCAAAGCCAGCCCAGCCCAGCCCAGTCAGTCTCAGCCAGGCAGGCAGTCTGTAGCATAGCACCCACCCACACCCACCACACTACACTACACTACTGCCACCACTCATACATACATACATACATACATACATACACTCTGCAGCCTTACCGCGATCTACATCCACATCCACATACATACGCATACATACATAGACACACATCCTCGCCTCTCTGCACGCTACCACTGTCCCCCCCCTCCCCCCAGCCTGTCGCGTGGCCCGTCGCCGGCAGCGCCAGTGTGCGTGTGAGTGAGAGCGTGAGCGTGAGCGAGAGGGCTCTTGCCTCGACCCACCCCCCCCAGCCCGGAGCACTCAATCCATCTCACACATCCCGGCACCCCTAGCAGCAAGCAAACAAGCCTCATCTCCCGCCGCAAGCTGCCCACTCTCCTTTTCGCTCTCCCACTCTCTTCATCACCGCATCCCCATCAGTCCCGGCTGCTGCTCCAACCGTCAGCTCGTCGGGCTCCCGTGCTCCTTCTCACTCCCTCGCCGCCCACCATATGCGACACTAGCCCCCAACCCGCTAAACACCACCCTTCCCCCCAGCGTCCACTCATCCGCCACGCCCACCAAGCGCCACTGCAAAGACGCCCGCCATGCGCGAAGTCAACTTCAGCATCCCCAATGCCAACAAGGCCTCGGTCGGCATCACCACCGCCCTCTACGACCGCCGCGCCCTCGACTGCACATCGACCCTGCCGCTCATCAACTCGCTCAACCACCTCGCCTACCTCACCACATCGTCGGCCCGCATACGCGACATCCTGACCGTCGATGGCGGCATCGAACGCCTGATATGCATCCTCAAAGAAGGCCGGAGCAAGGACATGATGGACATGTGGAAATGGAACCTCGCCTTCCAGTGCATCTTCAACATCGGCGTACGCGGCTCCGAGAGCGTCAGGACGCGTGTTGTCGAGGCCGACATGGTGCCCGTCATTGCCTCGATTCTCGACAATTACATCAAGGTTGTCGACAAGATGCGGGCCAGAGCAGAGGCCGAGATGCACAAGTCGTCGCGCCTGGGAACCTCGAGCCGCCACCACTCATCACGCACCGGCGAAGCTGCCTCCAGCTCCGCCCATCGAACAGACCGGTCACGACGCATCATCCCCCCTCCCATCGAGATTCCCCGGCCCCTCGACGCACCCCTGGCCGAAACTACGCCCGTCCCGACCTTCTCACTGAGCTCACCACCAGAGCGCACCACCTTTGCCCGCGGCCGCCCTCCTCACCACCATCACCACCGCAGCCACGAGAGCCGGGCACAGCTGTTTGGCGCTCCAGCCAACAACACACGCAACCTCACCCAGCCCTTGGTCACTGCCCTGCCTTCCATGGACACAGCACCCGACGCCTTCACCCTACGCCCCGTGCGAGATGCCGACCGTCTACCCTCGATGCTGCCTGCCCTACAGGGGGAGATGACCTCCCAACCAGAGTCACCCACCACGCCAAGTGCCCCGCAAGCACGCCAGACCAGCCCAAGAGCGGGGCTGGCCAGAACCCGTCGCCGGCCATCCATTCGACACCAGTTATCCGTCTCTGGCGAGTCGGATCTCGAAGCGCCGCAAGACGACATGTCGGCAGAAGCTCCCACTGCGGCGGGCCCGGCTGTAAACGAACCAATCGTAGGCATCCAAAACAACGAGATTAACATGGCCGATATTGTTGGCAACGCAGAGATGCTCGATGCAGGCAACACTCCCGTTCCCATTGCAGCACCTTCCGAGGGCACCGACGAAAACAACGAGACCTTCAACATTACCCACCGCCCAGCCCTCGATGGCAGCATCATCAATCCCACAAACACCCCGCCCAACAACCCCATTACCGGCTTCTCTCCTCTGCCCCCGACCATCAACGTTGTAAACACCAACCCCCCACCACCATGGTACCCACGCTACGCCCAGGAACGCAATGCCTCGGCTAGTGTACTGGCTGCCATGCCCCGTGACGAGGATGTCCTCATGTCTCTGCAGCTTCTGGCCTACGTATCAAAGTACTGCAACCTACGATCCTACTTCCAAAAGTCTCATCTGGTACCCAAGCTCAAGATTGGCATTGAACTTTTGGATGGCGAGGCGTCCACTCCAAAGGCTGCTGACGAGGAGGAGGAAGAGCTCGAAGAGTATGAACTCCCCGACGACTTCAACATCTTCCCTCTTGTCGAGCAATTCACCGTCCGCCACCACACATCAGACATGCAATACTGGGCCAGTGTTGTCATGCGCAACCTCTGCCGGAAAGACGACTCCCGTGGAGGCATCCGGCAATGTGCATACTACCAATGCGGACGCTGGGAAGAGTACACGCGCCAGTTTGCAAAGTGCCGCCGCTGCCGGAGGACAAAATACTGCAGCAAAGAGTGCCAGAAGAGCGCGTGGGTCTTCCACCGCCACTGGTGTGTGGCCGCTACCTAGGATATGCGGATCATACCTATTCTTTAATTGTTGTTTTTCTCTTTTGGAAATCATCCGTCATCGTCATCGTCATTAACATCATCATCATCATCATCATCATCACCGCCAGTGGGATTGTTCATCATCTCTTGGCTGCATATCGCATGGCGCTGGGCAAACTGCTTTCGTTTTTTCTCATGTTTTCTTTTGTCATAATCTTCTTTTCCTCTTTTTTTCTATTTTCTCTGTTCAAAGGGTGCAAATTAATTAATGAGCGACACGATTACTGGATACCACACAAACAAGTTTTACACAAAACTAGTACCAAATCAACTACTAGTCAGAATGCTTCTTGTTCTTGTTCTTGTTCTTCTTCTCTCGGGCAGCCATTAAAAAGGGGAAATCCAAGGGGGAGTTTGCAAAGCAAAGTGCGCAAAGACTGTCTGAAGCAAAGGCCTGCAAAGGCGATAAGCAGAGCGAAGAACCAAAAAGAGAGAGAGAGAGAGATCACTATACCATTTCATTGTTATTGTTTTTTTTTTTCTGGAGCGCAGCATTGTTAGCATTTGGTAAAACCGGAGTAGTACAGGGTTTCCCGGCGTAGTGAGTAGTGTCTGTGTGTTTATTTCTGGTGCAATTGAAATGCCATGCATGCATTTGGACTCGTCTCTGTTCGTCTGTCTGTCTATCTGTCCGTTTGTCTGCTGGGTCAGATTTCTCTGTCCTTGTCTGTGATGTTTTTAATTTGCAAGTGTTTGATTTGTAATCCCGTTTTATTCCTACATACGTATAGATTGATGTTGAATTCAAGTAGTCTGTTCATTTGTCATCATCAAAGAGAAATCTGATTAGTGATTCTTTTTTTCCCTCCAAACCCCTTACTTTGTAACACCTAGTTTCACCATTACTCTATCCACTTGTGAAACAAAAAACCCATTTTTTCTATCATTGCTCCCTCCTCCATCTACACTCACTCACACAATCGTAACAACCACCCGCTCCCACTTCCCAGAAACCACCTTCTTCCCCCTCCACCTCTCCGCAACACCCCCAATATTCCCCGCATCAACTGCCACATCTTTGACATTAATCCGTAATTTCCACACCCCGACCCTCTTCCACGTTCCCTTGTTCAACCCAGCAGGAACAAGCATCAACCCCGCAAGCCGCCGCTGGATATTCTTCGTTCCCGCAGTCCGCACAACCTGGACTTCAGATAGTAATGCATAGATTGCGTTGCGAGGTGGGGAAGCCCGACCAGCAGGGTCATCAGGGTAGTATTCCAGCTCTGGATCCCAGCGGAAATGGCAGTCAGCAGGTACTGTACTGCTACTTGCGATGTCTTGCATCTGCACTGCCAAATCAGCCGGCCAATTGGATTTGACTGGTAAGACGCTCGTCTCGAGTATTATCTGCGTACTCGAGAACTCGTGGGCTGCGGTGTCTGGGGCGTGGCGTGCGGCGTGGCCGGGGAACTGGAATCCCCGTGGTTTGGCCCAGAAGATGTCGTGCCACACGACAAGATGTGGTGAGTTGAGTGCTTTGGAGCGGACGAAGAGCGAGTCGTCGGCTAGGAGGAAGGAGACCTGGTAATATCTGTACATGGGGATAGAGAACCAGGACCAGCTGGGTGTGTTGGGTGGTGGCCATAGCGCTGCTTCAGCTTCTGCTGCGGACTTTGCGGGAGCGTCTTGTGGTATTATCCCAGGTATCCATGTGGAATCTGGCACTGGATTGCCGTTGGGAATCTGGTTTTCGATGCGGACGAGCCATGAGGGGTTCTTGTCGACGTGTCAGAGTAGCGCAGTGGGAAGGATCTCGTTCCATAGTCCAGTGAAATATGTCATCTGGTCTCGATAGAGAAATGCACAAAATATGTCTTCAGACACAACTACGCGGTCTTTTTTTTTGAAAGAAAGAACACTTATGTTCGTCTCTAGATAGCGAGACGCACCCCATCGCGGGACAGTTTTGCCAATCGGATCTTCGGAATTATATAGTTACTAGTTTAGAGGGCTGTAATAACGTTGCACAAATCTATTGCTATTGTTGTATAGGACACTAGCCCCTAGTGAGGATCTCTATTATGTTGCGTATATTATCAACTACTTCTTCATTGCTGTTAATCGTAGACTAAGGCCTTCGTTAAGATTTGAGAGACGTATAGGGCTAGTATATACTATAAAAATAATACTTCTGTACTTAAAAGCCATGTTAACCTTTATTAAATTAGACGCTAGGAGTTTCGCTAGCTAAAGTAGAAGGCCGTTGAAAGCCTTAAGATATAAGGGACGCTCTAGCTATGTTAAGATACTAACATTATACTATATAGAATTGTAATAAATTTAAGGCTACGCCTACTTAGACGATCCTCTAAAAATACCTATAGAGTATAGCATAGCCGTAGGTCTAGCATGTATTTATCATACTGTCCGTGTGCCCGTGCCGCCTGCGCCGCCTAGTAGTCCAAAGGTTGCAGCTCGCTTCCTTTATGCCCTCACTAACACGAAGTATTATAGACAAAGCTGGCTACGTACTCGTATAAGAAGCCCCTCTTAGCGTCCGTAAGTCATGCCACGCCCTCGCAGACTACCGCGACGTTTCTCACATTGCCATCCCCGGGTGTAGTCAACTATCCTGGGGGATCTAAGGGGACCTACACCCTCAGGAAGTCTGCATACACCAGTCGCAAAGTATGAGTTGCCTTGGGATTGCAGCCAGAGATTACATGCAGAAATTCCAGCCCATCCATCGTCGCCAAGTCACTCACCGAGAGGTTTGTACGACCTGGGCGCCCGGCCTCTTGCAACTCGTTGGACACCATGGGTCTTAGATAAGAGGAAGCTGCATCAAGGCTAGTCCTTGGCACTAGCTTGATGAGATACATATTCCATACGAACCTTACGTGCTCTCCATGTTTAGCGAGCCTAAGAATCATCCACTACTACGCACACGAAGGTCCTGCCCAAGAGAACAGCATTGTCTGCATATATCATTATGAGCGATCCTGTCGACCCTCTGGCCAACGAGACCATTGCTCGTACTTTCGTTCTTCGCGAGAAGATTAATACAGAGTCCTTTTTACCTCATATGGACATCCACGCCCACGAAAGTCCTCTGGTTCAATCTGAGTCGGGGAAGCACCGCATATATGAACGAGGGACAAATGGATGGGGTACGTTAATGGCCTTCATGCTGTATCAAGTCCATTCACCAAAGTTGTAAACATTGACTTAAGATTGCATCACAGGCTTTACCGATGTTCCAAGTCCGGTGAGCGGAGAGAACGTACGGGCCAAGATCACCGGTTTACGTAACAAGACAGAGTCATATGAAGTCTATGACCGGGTTTTTGACAAGCAAATCCACGGCCAAAAGGTGGAGAAGACAGTCACATTTGGGGATTTGAACAACTACTCGGCAAACGACAAACGCTACAACGAGGACTACCATTTTGCCAGTAACAACTGTCAGGACTATCAGGAGCAGGTCAGATCAGAGCTACTGGCCTTGCCAGTACACAGATCTTTACGTACAACAGCTACTAAGAATGCTCTCAAGTTTCTAGCCTCGCCGCAAACCAGGAATGATGTAAGTGGCCGGTTCTCTGAGAGTGCCTTGGCACCTAGTGATTCTCTCGCCCAAATCTCCGACTCAGACGGCTCTCACGGTATCGACCTCGACAGCACCACTCTTCCCTCAAGTCATGATATTTCCGGTCATGGGAGAGCATCTACAACATCCCCGGGAAATCAAGCCACCGGCTTCGATGATATAATCGATGGTACTTTGCCGTCTCTCTTCGCAGGTTAGTATTAACGACGGTTCTTCTCTGCACTAGAAGCTGACACTCTCACGACGAACCCCCGTCATTCAGCTCTTACAATAATTCCTTGCCGTCCTTCTCGTTCACCGAAGCTCAAGCTCAGTCCGATGCGAACGTAGAAAGCGAAGCTCGCAGGAGAACCAGCCAGTTCGAGACTCACGCACCTGGCATATTAGGGGCGGCGGAAAATGCTGTGAACTGTTTCCGCCAGGGCCAGTACTTTACTGGAGTATGGAATACAGGTATCCTGGCTTGGTCATGCGCTGTGCTTTATAGCACAGGTGGTGCAGTGTCGATTACTGTAGAAGCACCACCGAACTCAGACGGATCTCCTAGGGTGCGGCTAGCAGTCGCGGGACTTATCAGTCTTGGATGATGCACATATGCTCGACTGCAAGCATTAATTTGAAGGATACCCTCCTGGCATCTAAGGAATTTGTGATGACGGAAAGTTGCCTGGATTTGTAACTCTTGTTGTATCTCGTCAGCCATACGAGCGCCAAGAATGAGATTGAACAGAGCCAAACGAGATGAATCAATCAATGGAAAGCTGGAGGAAGGCTACATGGAAATGCAATCTAGATCCAAGCCACAAGCTACTAAATATGGAGCTTATAATGTGCCTATGATTTAGTTCGCTACGGAGAGTGGCCCACAACATAAGGCTAATACCGGGGCGGCATTCGGTCCTAACAGTTCGTCGTAAAAAGTGACGTAAGCATCGTCGTACAAAGGTCTTTTGCGAGGACATCAATGTACGTGGACTCAGGGTATGGTTCTTGGAATATCTAGGCACGGTAAGGGTAGCGGCTGATTGTGTTACTTTGCCAAAACCATCAAGATTGTGTTGTATGAGACGAAGCCGTTGGGTTGTAGTTGATACTGTTGCATGCAGCTCAAAATAAGCTGCTTCAGGGATTCGATCTCAAAGTTACGCATGTTGTAGTTGCATATTCTCTGTACTCGTACGAGTCGCTATTGCAAGATCTGCGCAGTACAATCCCACCAATGGTGCAAACACCACAATACATATAAACACTCCACCTTTCTCTTCCACATTCACGTCTCTACCGTCTAGTCAGACAAGCAGCATCTCCCTACACAAGAAAAAAAAAGTAGAGAATCACATGCGCTGACAGATAAAAAAGGGGGCAAAAACAAGAAACCTTATGACGCAAAGTAAACTTGACAACACACTCATTCCTTGCCTCCCCCCCTCTTCACCCGAATGATCTTCCTACTCCCTCATTCCCACTTCCCCCCTCAACTCCCCAATCCTCTCAACGCACACACAAACTCTAAAATCAACATCGTATCGATCCGGTACCATCCACTCCCACCACACCCCCCGACACACACGATTTACGCTACGGATTACCACGGAACCTTACCCTCAACCGACTGGTTTCCGATGGCCTAATCCTTTTGTGGCGAAAGACACACACACACACACACACACACTCTTGTCAGATTTGCGTATACGGTTTTGGGTGAGTGAGAAAGCTTAAAAGTTTAAAACCGGGGTTAGTAAAATGTGTGTGGTACAGGGTGTCTGGATAGGGGAAGAGAGAAGCAAGAGAGAAAGAGAGAGGGAGAGGAAGGGGGGAAAGGGGGGGAAGGGAAGGAGGTGGTGGTTAGAGGATTACGTCAGCGTGAGGAAGGGGAAAAAAGAGAGATGATATAGATAGGAAAAAGAGCCGATCGGGGATGAACAATGTACAACGCTATTGTTAGTACATAAGTAGTCGTAAGCAAAAAACCAAGTTACCAATAGGACATATGTATTAAGAACATAATACGGAAAGTATTCCCAACATCCTCAAACAAAGAGAGGGATGCCGAATACCAATAATATTTCGCAGCATTTATCTAATCATATTCTAAAAAACGTGCGTGCTGCTACTATGCGTGCCTCGAGATGTTCCTGCTCTCGAGATATGTAGGACGGAGCGTAGTACAGAGTTATATCAAAACAATGACCTAGTTTCCCCTTGTCTAAGCCCTTTCCCCCAAACGCCAGACATGATTATAGGGGTAATGGTCTAATGTCATATATATACCCAAGGGGGGGAAACGCCCGCTACAAAGACATAAATACAAAATAAAAAATGACGTCGATGGTTGGCGTTGGTCGTTAAAGGTAGGGCCGCACGTGGCACGAGTGATCAAAAAAAGTGCCGAAGCACACGAGACTAGTGCTGTGGGCGAGTTTAGAACAGGCCAAAGCTGTCCGTGCGTGGCGTTAAGATGGGCCGGAATGTGAGTCAAGACACTCTGAAACGTTAATGGTCAGAGCGTACGCCAAAATGGCGCTGACGTATTCCGACTTCATAAGTGGTACTGATGAAGACCGTGAATGATGGCATGCACAAACCGGTGCGGTGTGAGGTTGATTTGCTGAAGAACAGCAATGCTCAGGTGACGTTTCAAAGAACGCGGTTTCTGAAATCATCGGTTAGCAGGATTCACAGCATTAAAGAGTGGACAATCTCACTTTCGGAGCGCTGTTTCCAGGCTAACAACACTGAGCTCGGAGTCGTCGGGCAACTCGTTGAGAAGAGGCAGAATGGAAGCGAACTTTTCGCCGCCCTTGTATGCCAGGACAGCAGGGAGAACATCGCGGTCGAGCTCTGCTTCCTCGCCGTGCATCTTGACAAACCGGACAGTGTCATTGCGTCTTGCTACCTCACGCATGAATACGCAAACTTGTTGGTCAAGCTCAATCTATTTGATGTTAGTGTGTTGCACATTGGAAGGGTATCGCTGCACGAACCTCTTCAGAATAGATGAAGACAAGCACGGTAGTACCCGAGGCGGTCTTGTCAACGGCATCAAGGTACCCCTCACCATCGACTAACGGCATGGTACCGTAGACACGACGGCTAGGGCTATTTGTCCTTGACCGCATCTTCTCGCCGACATTCTGCAGCTCCTTGAGCCTGGCCTCACGCCATTGGCGCATGAAGCCCTCGTCGGCATCTTCGTCGCTCGAGGCCTTGTCGTCATGGTAGGCGGAAACGGTGTAGGATGTAGGCGGGGAGTTCTTCTTCCAGGTAAAGCGTCTTGCTTGCTTCTTGGCCTGCTCAAAGGCCTGGGCATCGGCAATGACACCCTTGGGGCCCGTGTTGGCCTCTGAGCGGCGGTTGGGCATGTAATAGTTGGCACGCATGTCGGCGGGAATGTCGAGTTCGTCGTCGGTGTCAATCTTCTCGAGGTAGTCGGCGGCAGCACCAGGGGACTCTGGCTCGGAGACGTCGCTGTCGTCGTGGCGGTCTTCAGGGTGTCTGTCGTCGTGGTCCTTGTCACGAAGAAGCTCGTTGAATTCGTCTTGAGCGGCTGAGGTGGACGGATTCATGGCGAAAAAAAGAAGAAGCGGAGCGGAGACGGTGGGAACGGGGAGGTTATATGTGTGGAGAGGTGCCGGGTGACGCGTTGATGGTGAAAAAAGGAAGGGGTATGTGTGCAAGGTTGCTGGGAGTCTGTTTGGGGAGTCTGGGATGGAGGAGCGCCGGTGACAGGCTTGGCGGGGCTATTTTCGAAGCGGTAGCGTGGGTTTCAGGACCGTGATTGGCTGGTGGAGGGGAGAGGAGCAGCGAAAATGCAGGGCCAGGGCTGGAGGAGTGTAGGACTCGGACGCTTGGGAGGGTGGTGTTTAGGGCTGGGAAGGGCTGGCGAGGGCTGATGCTGACCGGAGGGCCACGCGACGCTCGAGGGCGACTCCCCACTCGGCCGACATAGGGGCCGCCTGTGAGCAGAGCGCCCGCATCTCTCGAAACGGCGCTCGAGGGTCGAAACGTGCTCTCGTGCTTACTCGCCCAATTGGCTGCTCGCCGGTGGCACCCGCTGGCCCACAGCATACGCAGCATGTCCAAGGCTGAAACATGGGACCGAGCCATCTGCTACTCCTCCTTCGGCGCCTTGTTTCCGTATAGACAAGATCAGACAGACGTCACCTGTACCCTCTGCCTTGCTACTCTTGTGACGCCTCGAGTCGTCTCAGCTGCACAGGGGAAACCAGGCGGAGGGCCATGGAAACGGGAGAGTTTTGGCCTTGGCCACCCCCCAAAAGGGCTGACGAGAGAGAGAGAGAGAGAGAGAGAGAGAGAAAGGAGCAAGACTTGGTTACCATGCTTACTCCCTTACTTGCTCCTTCACGCCCTCACTCGGGGAATGATCGACTTGCTCGTACCGGGGTGGAGCGCTGTACCCCTGGTGTGTGGGTGTGTGTGGGGCCATCCGGCTATGCACAACTTCGACTGACCTTCTAGAAGCATGAAGCTGGTACTTGTTTATCCTCCGCGTCTTGCGCACATGGCAGGTGCTCTCCGATAGCCGTCAATGCCTGGTAGCCGTTTATGCCTTATATCGCGGGTATACAAGCTCTTCCTGGGTCCATCATTTCCCCAAACTTGATGATGCATTGCACTGCCCAACGCTAGAAATCGCCATCCTGGTTCCTGCTTGTCCATGGGTCGCGCGTCTCCTGGTCTTTTTTCCAACGCTTGTGTGCGCATTTTAACTTCGTCCTGACAAGGCTACAGGTGCTCCTATCACTCCAGTTAGCGCCACCATGTGCGTGATTCTAGGACCCTGGAGCTGTTCCATCCCTCGGCGTTGTGTACTGTTTAGCGGTGTGACATTCGGCTGCCCCATGTCCCGGGGACAACCTGGTTCCATCTTTGGGCTGTGCGCCAGTCACGAGTGCGAGCACTGCCCATCACGCATGTCCCAGGCACGGCACTCATCCCCTATCGCTCAATGCCTCAACAATGCATCTCTTCCCACGGCCACCGCACAGCTCAACGCCATAACAACACCTCATCAACGTAAAATGAAGTACATGGAAAAACTCGCTAAAAACTACCTATCCCGCCCTGGCTCCTGCCATGTCCTCTTCCCACTACCAAGCAAAATCGTACACATTCAAATCCCATGCACAAGCCAGCCATGATACATCGCTTCTTCACTGCCCCATCAATGGAAAATTACAGACCCATTGCATGCAGACCAAAATCCAAAACATACACTATCCCCACCTCTCCCCCCGTCTTGCACCCTTAACCTCTCTCTCTCCCTCTCTCCTTCCCCCCATCCCACCAAACTGCAACAACAACCCATCGCTTTTTTTAGACATTGGGCAGAACGCAACGAGAATACACGGTCGAACGAAGATTTGAGACACACTACGTCTTGCTCATCTACGCCCGACCGCCTATCCGGACATCAACAGACAAGTGCGACGCAAGTGCTTGCCTTGCCCAAGAAACTAACACACACCAAAGGTATGGAAAAGGGAATGTAGAAAGAAAAAAAAAGTATATGAAACAATTGAAGCACACAAAGGAAAAACCTCTCCGGGCGCCTAAACACCACGTGACAGGAGAGCCGCGTCAATGTTTCCAAGGGTTGCTGTGTATTATAATCTTAGAAGTAGGGTAGAGCTCTCAGAAGACTCCTGGGTAAGTAAGATGCAACAAGGGGGTATGGGTATGCCAGGAGTTTGCAAAGATTGCCGTCATCGATTGTAGGTTGCCAATATTAGAAAGAATAGGCGCACACGTCCGGTTGGCGTCGTTACATGGCGTCGTGGGTATTTGGTCGTCTTGGTGCGCTTACGCCCAGATGCGCAGCTATTCCGAGTTAGTCGTTTCATCGGCCAACAGCAAAATAGCAACACTTACCATGGAGTCCCATGAACCAGTGCAGAGACTGAGCGCATCGTTGCTGACGCCCAGACAGCTGACACGGTTGTCGTGTCCTTGCAATGTGCCTACACGCTCACCGCGCAATACGTCCCATACCTGATAAGCTGGTTAGCGTACGGACAAAAAACAAAGTGATCAGCATTGCCCTTACCTTGCACTCAAAGTCATCGTAACCGGCAAACAGCAGACGACCAGAAACGGAAAAGGCTACAGATGTGATGCCGCAGACGGGCTCGGGAATCTGCCAAGATTGCACATTAGTAATCAATATACATGACAATTCTCATCGTGTCACATGGGCGCGTACCTGGTATGAGGCTAGCTCGCGGTCGGCACGGATATCAAACAGGCGACACGAGGCATCGTCGGAGCCGGTACCGAAAGCGTTGCCGTTGGGGAAGAACTGAATGGCGTTGATATCCGAGTCGTGCGCAGCAAACGTCTGCACACACTTCTGCTGTCGGATATCCCAGAGCTTGGCGAAAGCATCACAAGCACCAGATACGAATTGGTTGTGGTCGAGCGGGTTGATGCTCAAGCTCATCACGTCGCCAAGGTGATCGGCAAACTCGTGTACCTTTGAACCAGTCTCGAGATCCCAGAGCACGCACGTCATGTCGCCCGAGGATGTGAGGATGCGCTTGTCGCTGATGAATCGGCAGCAACTGAGGTATCCAGAGTGGCCAGACAGTTCGCGTGCCACGCGTGTCGGACCTTCTCGTGCCGACAGGTTGTAGATGGAGCAGATGTTGTCGAGGCCACCGCAGGCAACGTAGTTGCCCGAGGGCGAGTAGGCACATGTCATGACCCACGAGGAGCGGAGGGGAATGGCATGGACCTTGTTTGTTGTGTAGGCATCCCAGATGATGAGCTTGCCGTCCTGCGAGGCCGAGACGAGATGGCGGCGGTCCGTCGACCAGTGCATGGCGTAGATTTTGGCAAGATGGCCCTTGAGGGTGCGCTTTGTTTTCATGGTGAGTCGCGGCAGGGCCTCGACGCGATCTCTGGCAACATCGCGGACTGGAGCAGCGTGTTAGCAGTGGACATGGCAGGCGTTGGGATGCAGCGACGGGCATTGACAGGCGCGGATCACGTACGGGTTGTGTCAGCGAGCTCATCCTTCTTGCGCTTTATCCGGTCCTTGAGCGCCTCAGCGTCGCGTCGAGCGAGCTGGATCTTCTGTTGTATAGTTTCCTGGTTCATGTCGGCCATGGGGGCAGGCGTTGAGGGCGGGTCAGGTCAAGAGGGCAGGAGGCGCGAAAAGGCGAGACGGGCGGATCCAGGGGCCTGCAAGGAGCGCGGTGGAGACGGGCGGGTGAGGCGGCAGGCGAGGAAGCGATGGACAAGTGGCAGCAGCAACAGCAGCGGAAGAGGGCGCGCAGAGCGAAGTCAATTGCTGGCGCGGAGACTCAGCGGCAAGCAGACAGGCGGTCGTGGGGGTGCGTGAAGATGGAAGGGATGCGAGGGCTTTGGAGATGGGCGAGGTTACAGGAGCGGCCCGGGGGTGAGCTCAAGCTTGGCTTAGCCGAGAACGCCAGCCAGCGCTGAAGATCAGAGGCCGTTCGTTGCGGTTGGCTGTGGGCAAGGGTGCGCCGCACGGCAGTATTGCGGGCGAACGGCAGCAGCGCTGAGGGGCAGAGCAGATTGCCGAAGCAGTGGGGGGAGTCTATGTAGTAGCAGTACGTACGTAGAGGAGTATAGTATGCAAGTATGTATATATCCCGAGTGCAGCGAGCGATAGGGGAAACTGTGGGAGCGAGGGAGCGAGGGAGTAGGAGCGGGCCTTTTTTGCCCCGTCGAGACTGGGACGCGGCATCGTCCCTCTCGTGCGCACACGCTTGACCTTGACCAACAAGGCGCGCCTGCTGCAATCTCCTGCAGCGCGCCTCCCTCTTTGGGACCTGCCCACCCTCTGGGCCAATAGGCTCCGAGCTGCCTGTTTTGGCGTCCGACCCGCCCGTCCAAGGCCACTTGCACTTGCACTTTTGTTAACTCATTCCATCCTCTGCTTCGAGAAAACCTCTGAAGCGCCACCAGATCTCTGCATCCAAGTATACTAGTAAACACTAACTATCTGACTCCCTGCCCCCCCTCTTACTACTTACCGTCTGCTTACCCATCACCCTGTCACTCCCCCATGTCTGTGCCTGTCCTGCCCGTCCATCCCGCCTTCACCAAGCGGCTGCCCAAGATCGAGGTATGCCCACAATACCCTCCTCTAACCCCCCTGATTCGGCAGCCAGACCGCCAAGCCACATTAGACTCTGGTTCGCAGCGCCACTAACGCCACGACTCAGCTCCACGCTCATCTTACCGGTAGCATCAGCCGCGAGTGTCTGCATGACATCTGGACCGCCAGCAAGGCTCACCGTCCAGATTTCGATGTGCAAGATCCTCTAATCGCCATTCCACCTGGCAAGGTCGATTATGACATCAAAACGTCAGCCTCGCAGCTCGCTTCCATTGTCTGGGTGCTGGTCAGACGCTAGTACACAGCTAACCGGGCCGCTAGATTCTTCCCCTTGTTTTCCTCGTACATCTACCGCCTTTGCAGTGACCTGCCCAGTATCGAGTATGTGTTTTTTGTCGCACACCGCGCTGGGTATTGACCTAAGCCAGGTACTCGACCAAACATGTGCTGCGTGCATTCCAAGAAGATGGCATAGTCTACACAGAGCTCCGTACAACTCCAAGAGCAATTCCCCAACATAACATCTCTAGGGAAGACTATGTTAAAACCGTGCTAGACGTGCTCCAGGCCCACAATGCCGACAGCACAAATACCATGCGTGCTTTTCTCATCCTCTCCATCGACCGCCGCAACACCATCGAAGAAGCTGAACAAGTCGTCAGCCTCGCCATCAAGTATCAGTCGGCAGGGGTCGTGGGCATTGACCTCTGCGGCGATCCAACCAAAGGCGATGTTCGTATCTTTGGCGACAGCTTCGCTCGAGCAAAGGCAGCAGGCCTCAAGCTGACGCTCCACTTTGCCGAAGTCGAAACTTCGGCCTCAGACACGGAGCTACAAACTCTACTTTCCTGGAAGCCTGACAGGCTTGGCCACGTCATACACGTCAAGGATGAGTTTCAGAAGATGATTCAACAAGACAACATTGGTGTAGAAATCTGTCTCAGCTGCAACGTGCAAGCAAAGATGATCACGGGCACCTACTCCGACCACCATTTTGGAACATGGCGGCGCAGCACCGTTCCCGTGGCCTTGAGTGTATGTCCATTTCCTTGCGTCACCCAGCACTACTGCTGACTGATTTCTTGCAGACAGATGATGTTGGCGTTTTCTGCAGCCCTTTATCACAAGAGTACTATCTTGCGGCGCAGCATTTCCAGCTAAACCGACATGAAATCAGGGCGCTGTGTGAACGCGCAATCGACTCAATCTTTGCCAGCCCGGAAGAACATGCCCGTCTTCAGCAAATCTATGCAACGTGGGATGGATGGGATGCGTAAGTATAAAGAATTAAGCTTTGCATCATTCGGTGACTTTGATGTGTGTTTTTTTTTTCGTGAATAAATGTGTCATCCTCGCAAAGCTCATTTGCAAGGGTTCTACGGTCTAGTCAAGATATCCTGATTTGTTTCATCAAGACATGCTTAGCTCAAAGGCGGATATAGGCACGGATTTACCAGCAAGTATAGCTACATAGGTCTTTTCATACTGCGCATCCTTTGCTGGTGTGTTGAATACATCGTGACGGATGTGGTAGTAGCGCTATGGTAACACACGGACTGATAACGAATGCTGATATCTCGGCAGAGAGTCAAGCCACCAGAATGCCCGGTTCCTTCCACAGCAGATCTTCACCCACACGCCGGGACCATGTTCATGAGGCCATGATAGCAGCGGATGCTGACTATCGTATCCGTAATACTCCACTACCTACCTTATGCGCGGATCGGCCCTCCTCTTTCCTAGCGCAACTGCATTCTCCGCTTCCCTCTCAGCTACACGTGACACTGTCTAGATCCTACCATTGGACAGGCCGACTTCGCACTAGCCCCCAGCGTGCCGTCGATATCTTATGTAATAGTTTAAACATTTCCAAATACAGGAACCGGGAACCGGAGATGCACACGACCAACCGGTGTACTCATGGTAGTACCACACACAACAATGAAGTGCACACCTCTCTCGCTAGCTGCTTTTTAGCCGTTGTGCCTTCCTGCTTCTTGTAGCATCCACCGTAAAAAAAATTGTGCCTTCCAACTGCACAAATCCACAAATACACGTTCATACTCCCAAGATGATCACCCGTCGAGTCATCGGGCCGGTCCAAAACGTAAACATCATCAGATAATAAAGCCATAACCCCACGATGCGGTCTAGTCCTTAGCAGACGGCCAATATTCGGGCGCGCTATCATCAAGCCATGTGGAAAATTTTGCGCACGCCTTCCTGGTCCGAGGTAAGGCCTGGACCGCTTGCCCATCGCTTATCAGATGCAATAAAGGTTGGTACTGTACCTGTTACATCTGATAATCATCCACCTTATCAGATCCACTGCGATCATCTGGTACGACGTAGCCAAACATGGGTATTCTAGGGTGTAAGTACATTGTGTGTGTGAATATTTGAGATATGGCTCTGTGTTGACTAGTTTGTATAGCTTCCAAGTCGAGCAGTGGTGATGCTAGCAAAGCCATGGAAAAGAAGCTTATCATAAAGCTTGGTATGTGTACCACGGCTCCCATTGTTGCATAGTTGTGCTAATGTGTGTATAACTAGACATCTTCATCATGGTCAGTTAGCTTGCAGATTTCAATCTTTCATAGCTAATTTCAGCTCCTAGGTCTATTGCTGCGCATGTTATTTCTTTAACTACCTGGGTGAGTCTTGGTGTTGGGTTGGCTATACGTAGCAACACTGATCTGACACGGGACAGATCGTCAGGCGTTCGCAAATGCATACGTCGCTGGTCTACGGGAAGATCTTAGCCTCAAGAAAAATGAGTACAGTATTTTGCTGTCCATGTACACCAGTGGGTACGTATCATTGCGAAAGATTTCCTCTGTGGTCTTAACTAAATCAAACGTGTAGTCTGGTCGTTGGCGCGATTCCGCACAGTCTCATTATCCAGAAAATCCGTCCTAGCATATGGCTCCCGCTCACCTTGATTCTCTGGTCCGGTCTTACAATGTGTTCTGCAGCATGCAAGAACTACCCGCAATTGTGTGCAGTCCGGTTTTTTCAGGGATTGATGGAAGCTAGTTTATACAGTGGCACCATGTATGTCATGGGATCGTGGTAGTAAGTACAGAAATTCTCCATGGGAACTTGCAGACTTTTTGGAGTCTGCCCTCGAGCACATGAGACTTACCATGTTCCTCAGCAAACCATCCGAGATTGCGAAACGCGTAGCCATCTTTACTGCGATAGGACAAGCGGGAAGTATGTTTGCAGGCCTCATGATGACGGCCATGCACAAGACCATGAATGGTACTGCAGGCTTGAGAGGCTGGCAATGGGTTTTTATAATCGGTGGGCATGTCAACACCCCTTGAACGCACAGCTTTACTCACGCATATGATATAGATGGCCTCATGGGAATCCCATTCGGAATATTTGGCTTTGTAAGTCCCCGCCATCCGAGTGCGCTGGTTCTCAGATGCTGACAAGCCATAACAGTTCACATTTCCCGATCTCCCATCAACGGCCAAAGTGTTCTATCTCAGTGAAGAGGAAAAGCAATTTGCGGCGTCTCGTTTACCACTCAAGAAAGCCGATACTCACAGCATCAACCCTAAGAGTCTTATGAAGCGCGTTCTTGGAAAGCCTCACATGTAAGCAAACATTTTGACTTAATGAGCCTGTGAAACTTTTCCTAACCCTCTCCGCAGATACATCTTGACATGGTTCGCCGTCACTTCCGGCATGCTCGAAGCTTTCGCCTTCCAGGTACGCTCAATCCCCCCATACCTCCACCCCATGAACAATCTCCTAACACAACCATACCAGGGCATGTTTCTTCTCTGGCTCAAGTACTACGCCAAACGTTTCTCACAAACAGCTATCAACACCTACCCCCTGGGCACCCAAGCCGTCGCCATCGTCTCCCAAATTGCCGCCGGCTTCATCATCGACCGCACTGGCCAACGTCTTCCCATGGTCATAGCCGGAGCCCTTCTGCAACTCGTCACCGCCGCCTTGCTCCTCGTGCGTAACCTCTCCGACGCAGGCGTCTTCACCGCGTTCTACCTCAGCGGCACTAGTTTCGTCGTCAACCCCATCATGTTCAGCTGGGCAAATGAAATTTGCTCGAGGAGCGGCGACGATGCTGCTAGGAGCGTTGTATTGTATGTCATGAGTATGGGAGGCCAGCTTCTGTACACTTGGTGGGGTATTGTCTTGTATCCTGCTACAGATGTTCCGTACTGGAAGAAAGGTAGCATCACGATGATTGTGGTGTGCGGTGTTTTTATCGGAACTGCTTTCATCGTTAGATGGGTAAGTTTTGTCGTATACCTGACTTTTTCAATGGGTTTTTTTAACTGACGTTATGAATAGCTTGACAGGAACACAGCTGTGGTTACGGATGACGAGACAGTTGCGTCTGGTGATGGTGCATCGGCAACCGTAATTGGAGAGACGACGAAGTCTGGCTAAGTCGCAATGCTTCTATTGGACTTGGTCAATTGTAATCTCCACATGATATATACATGAGCTGCATGCGCCTTATAGATATGTGTTACGATAGCTCTGATGTTTTGTTTCAGTATTTGCTTCTAGTGTAATCAGGTTGTTATTCTTCGAGAAATATAAAACAGCAGCTGTGTTGCGATATGATATTCTTTTCTTCTCTACTTTACGATTCCCTTGTGGAACTACCGCTTGACGAAGATACAAATGAAAGGGTGATTGCGCCCCGTAAATATGAGATATGTACTTCTTTCAGACTGGGTTTGGGTAGGTGCCAAGTTCTATGAGTTCAGCGATCAGATTGGACTCGCTAGTTGTCAATGCGGTACCTTCTTCAACAGGATCAGTTCTGTCTGACTTGATGTAAACTTCTTACAGCTCGTTCTACTAGAAAGTCTCTTGGGGTAGCCCTCAATTTCCTGCATTTTCAGCGGATGAACAGTTCTTTTGTTTCTTTGCATAGCGTAGTAGTGTGGGCATTCTTCTAAACATATTGACCAGAAATTATGAGAACGCTTTCTCTCTTGTTCTTTGATTTTCATGCTCTTCACGATACATTTGTATCAGGAGGTCAACGTTGTTTTGTGCTCATCATGGTATTTATGTATGAGACCGGGACTACTACACATATTTATCTATAACCATTTTCACTTTAGTTTGCACCAACTTCAGGAAGTCAAGACATCCATCCGCCTTCCCCAATCAATACGCTAAGCATTCTAGACCCGGAGTGCAATGACGACGTGCAAAGAAGACTCACATGCGTCGACGTCGATGACGCTCAAGTGCCGGCAAAGTCCAACCGAGCCATGCTACTACGCGTGTCAGCAGCGGCACAACGCAGAGTCAAGACAGAAGTCTATTTGCCCGAAATCTTATTTCAGAAAAGACAGAAGCTTATCGCCGCCGTCTTGTGAATGTGGACGCTAGTGGTCGTTATACGGGTAGCGTGTGCACAATGGCCAAGAGTCATGGTAAGGCTGGATACGACAACCCGACTACTCATGCAGGTACCACCGGGCGAAGGAACAAAATTGGGGCAGGAATCCGGGCTTTCAACTCAATCCCACAACAACCGTTTCCAACGCCGCCTCCGCCTCCGTTATCACTTGTGTGAAACAGTGCCTGATACACCTACGCCGCTCGTAGGATTCCAACCAAACAGGTTTGTTCAACAAAGTAGTGCCATGTCTTTGTTCAAGGCGACAAGAAAAAAGAAAAAATGAGGCCGGCGGCACGTCAACACAACGCCAAAAACGGCCCCAGCACGCACGTGCCAAGTCCTCGTTCCCAGCGCGCGCCCCCAGCCAAGCCCTGTCAGGGGCAAAAGACGCAAGACGCACAAAAAATGTGGAGAAAGGAAGGGAAAGAATAGGGCAAAAAAAAAAACAAGGTCTCTCCCTCTCCCCAATCAGTAAAGTGGGCTTCCCCCAAATGCAGTTTTGGGTTTAATTTTTCCCCAACCGTAGTTAAATCCAGGAATACAAAGTTTTTATCAACAAAAAAAGATAATCCGCGTGCGCGCATGTGTGTATGTGCTTTTATGCTGAATTTACACCCCAGACCAAAGCGCGCCTACTACTTTGGAACCTAAACCAAAAGCCCCCATCATCTATGCACATCCATACTTTACACAAAGGCCCTCCGCCCTCCTCCCCCCCCCCAAAAAAAGAAGCAGAAGAAGAACAAGAATAGCTAAAGCTCATCCAATAACCTTCCCTAAAAAAGCCCTCTTCTCTCGTATACACTAACTCGTCCCAACCTTGCCCCGTCTCCCCTAACAAGTGCCTCCCCCCCCCTTCTGCCTCTCACCCGTCTTCAGCTTGCGTTCAGCCCAGAACACGGGAGATCCAACCATTCGCACTTGCAAGTCCCAGAGAAGCACAGGCCAACCCCCTCCCCCGAAACACATACAATCCCCGTATACTTTTGTGCTCTACTAGTAGCTGGCCCGCGTTGGCAAAACGGAGATTGGCCGAAAAGAAAAACACGACATGTGCGCACGCTGAGTGGCTGCCGCTTTTCGCGAAGCGCGCGCGCACCCCCCGCTAGTGGACATGTCTTTGCTCGTTCTTCTTTCTTTGATGGCTTTCGATGGCTGTGGCTTTTCTTCTTTGCTGATGCGGCGGGTGGGTAGGGACTATCGTATAGGGTCACGCACCACCACTTATTTCTCGCTTTAGGGGGGGTTAGGGTTGCGATTTGTGGGGGGGGGGAAAAGGGAAGCTTTTTTTTATTGGGCACAGTCACTTTGTTGTTAACTCGAAAAGGGTACTACTACTATATGAAGGTGTTCCGTTTTGCTTTTGCATCAACTCTTTTGCCCGCTCTCCCCTCTCTGCTTGTTTTTTTTCTCGAAGATCATATTGATTTGAATTGATATTATTTTAAATCGTTCAACAGCATTTTATTTATTTAAACTGCTTCGGGTATATGCGTTTGTCGTGACCTCCTTGGAGCATATATAAACAAGGCTTTTGGTTCCCTTTAATTATCGTTTGTTGCAAGCGAAGTTTATAGGGGAGGTTGTATTCCTTGGTTATTACATTCTAATAACCCCCCTGGATTCCCCGTCACTTGGTCGGAAACACAACTGTTACTAGTTGTCCTTGAAGAACCTGTTTCAACTCTCTCTTTCTCTCTCTCTCTCTCTCCGAAAAAGACAATGGTTAGGGTTGTTCTTGCCGTAGCGGGCTTCGTTGCCGTCACGCTTGCCCAGCAGTCGACTTGTAAGTTTGTTCATGTCTCTGTATGAGACGTAGATGCCTGAGGCGGGAACATGTTTGCTGATACAACCTCCCCTCTCAGATACGGGCCCAGTTTTCGACGAGGATACCGCGCCCTACTTCGGTAGCTCTGGTCTTGTCTTCCCTACGAGTGCCGATGGTACACCTGCGTTTCCCAGCGCCCCAACTATCACTCCGTCGGCCAGCTCTTTGACAATCCCCACCCCCGTTTCCAGCTCCATCTCCAGCTCTATGCTCAGCTCCGTACTCAGCTCCATGCTCAGCTCCATTCCTAGCTCCATTCCTAGCCCCACACTCAGCTCCACGCTTTCAACAGTCGTCTCGCAAAACTCCACTATTTCGTCTTCCGCAACCACTTCGAGCGCCTCAACCATTTCGAGCCCAGCAACCACTCTGAGCTCATCGTCTCGTTCGTCTACATCTGATAGCGAGTCGCGTACTTCAACCTCTACGACTGATGATGCTACTACAAGTAGGCTGACCGCTTCTCCGACTTCGACAGGTGCGGCCGCTACCAACTTTCCGGAGGCTCTTGGGATCATGGTTGGAGGTCTCGTGGCTGGTATGGCTATGCTTTAGGTGCTTATGTAGCGGCCCGCGATTTTGATCTGCACGTCAGCTTTAATTCAAAATGAGTATATGTTATTAATGCTTTAATATCCATAGAGACAAGACACTGCACAAGAAGAGCAAATTCATCCATGGATCGTTTCGACGTAACAAAAAAGGGTATAATTGTGATGTACTCGTGGAAGATGGCTTGAACCCTTTTTATGGAAGTCACCGACGCGCATACTTTTTGACCCAGCAAACCCAACGCCTTTAAACGCCGCCACAATGCAATTGTGTTCAATCTGAGGCTTATTCCTCCATAGCTCCGACCTCTGTTACCGACTCTGTCGCCTTCGAGTAGTAGGCCTTGAGGTCAATCTTGAAGTCGGCCATAGCCACACCGAACAACTTGAGCAGGGCAGTCTGGTGACTGTTCATAGGCTTTCCCTCTTCGGCAATCGTGTATGGAGCATCCAGGATGATCTTGCCCTTGTCGAGCCTCGTTGGCATACCCCATTTCCTGATGGTGGTTTCCATACTGTGCGGTAGCGGTACGTCGTCTTCCTCGGGCAGCTCTCCACCTCTTGAGTAAACGACTCCAGCGGGTACAGTGAAGGTCTGTGTAGCGACGACACCGGCACGCGCAAAGTCGGTTTGGGAGTAGTTGGCAAAGTATTCGATGATCTCGCTGGGCTCACGGTTTGTGAAAAGGAGGCCTACGTTGCCGTTGAGGTGTTCAGTGAGCTGTGAAAGATTGGTGAGGTGCTCCTCTGCTGGTGTCTGGCCGAGCGCCTTGGCCATGACTTTGGTCTTGCCGAAGAAGAATCTGCGCAAACATCAGCGGTCAGCGGGATGCGTTCAACAGGGGTCAAAATGCCATACCTGCTGTCTGCAAACTCAGCGCGCACTTCCTTGAGGTACGAATTGCGCATATTCTCTACTGCGAAAACGAAGATGTGCTCGAAGTTGTCCGCCGCTTCCTGGACATTGGCAAAGAGCTTCAAGGAGAGCTCCTTGCCTTTCTTGTCGGTCTTGGTAAGGTGTACAACCTTCGCGCGCTTGGACTTGGGCATGTTGGCGGTGTTTTTCGGGGCTGTCGCGGGTTGTATGTGATGCTTAAGAAAAGTTCGAGGGCCCAGGTTGCGACGTCCAAAAAAATGAGCGGGGAATTTTGGCGAACCACCGATTGGTCCGGCCGCGGCTCACCTCCGTTGTGCAACTTTGACATCGCTTCACATCTGCAAACCTCCAGACCCAACCCATAGCCACACGAGATGATTTGCCGATAACATAGACATGTTGGATTTCATGGAGAGCGTGCAGCATGCTTTCTACGAGGCATCGCACTGGAACGTGGACAGTTCGTATGGCGCACTGAACGCGTCTGCGCGAGGTACGTCACATCTAATGTTGCTCTGCCATGCTGCATGCTGATGGCACATTGTAGCATTGCTCGACTTCGACATACCCAGAGGGCTGCGCATGCAAATATCCTCTCTCGCTGCCCCAAACTTTGCCACATCATACACTTTGGGTAGTGTGGGTGTCGTCGACGGCTCAGTTTCTTACCTCTACTCGTCGTTGCCGTTGCGTAAGGAGTTCAAGACATCGCACATTGATCTGCATAGTGTCGTACGAGGTTATAAGCACACCAAGGAGCTGAGACGGCCGGACGAGCAGTGGTGGTGGGAAGTCTGGCATGGTGGCCAACGGATAGACCGGAGAAGTAAGCATTTTGACTTTATCCAACCCGCACCACGACTAAGTATGAACAGATACCCTGTTGTACGGGCGCATATTCCTCCCCCAGTCCCGGCTCGAAGCACTCTATCTGCGACGTCTTACCCCGACCCGCCAGCTTAGGATTGCTGCTGTGAGCGACTCCAACCTTAACAATGGCGGCACAATCCTTACCCTTCTGCAAAACGACTTCGGCAAATATAGCACAGAGTACATGTATAGCACAGACTCTGCTCTGATGGGCGTTCGCGGCTTATACAACTTCGGGTCCGACCCCAGAGTTTCGCCGACGGAACCTGTGACCGGGGGGCACACGGAGCCTGCTTATGGCCGATTCAGTGCGGGCGCAGAGCTGTACTATGGTATTCTCAATAAGAGCGGCGGCATAAGTACGGGATTGCGCTTCGCCACCCTTCCCAACCATTCGGGATTTCCGTACACTATGACGCTGACGCTAAACCCATTGATGGGAAATATTTCTTCCACCTACGCTGTCAAGGCCGGCCCGAACCTCGCCCTCTGCTCGCGATTCGACTTCAATTTCTACTCTTACGAAAGCGAGCTACAGCTTGGTTGCGAACTATGGCGCCTACGTAATACGACTGATATCGACTGGGCTGTGAAGAAGCTACGCACAGACTGGAAACGCCCTGCGGACTCACCCACGGATGAGGTTTCTGGGGTATTAAAGGCCAAGGTTGATCAGGATTGGCGTGTAGGGGTGCTGTGGGAGGGCAAGATTAAAGAACTACTCTTTACCCTTGGCGCAAGCCTGGACCTCAAGAAAAGAGAACAGATATTCCGATCGATTGGTGTGGAGCTGCAGTATGCCTCGTGAGGCATGACAATCGCAGGCATTTATTTTTCGCTTACCCGAGACGAACCAGCAAACTCGTTAGACAGCGGAGCCCAGTCGTCAAGGCACGCTGAAATTAGACGGCTCACCAGTATACTTTGATGACCATTCTAGAAGCACTCAGTTGAAGATGAAACTTGCCTAAATAGGCTTCTAGAAGCCTGTTACGTCAGGGCCGGTCGTACCTAGACGACAACATGCGAGCGTGCGCCATGTCCATGCGATATCGACTCATTGTCTTGCGAACGCGGCAGGCGCATCCCAGACTAGGACTCGAGTAAGTCATCACGTCTGCACCATGCCGTGTCCTGTTCCATGGGGGCGTAGCGTTGAAACAAATCTTTGGCCTATTCGCTGCTGGTGACAGTGCCCTGGGGCTGTTTTGGCTTGTTTTTCATGCGCTCATACGCTTTGCAACATTCTGTAACACATGGCAGACTGTAAGGCGGAGTGATGAACAAGACTTGAGAGTGCCGATGTCGACAAGCCGGGTGGAGTTGAGGCTTCGGAACGTGAGCGCTTATGTCGATCGTGTCCCAAGCGCAGACGGAACGGAATCTCTTGCAGGTCAAGAGTCAGTTTCCAGGTTGGTGGTTATCTTCGCTTGCTCACTCGTTTGATGCAATCCAATACGTACACCGCCACGCCTGGCGCAAGACTACGAATCCAGGGCGCAGGGAAGCAATAGGCACCATAGATTGACAGCTGTAGGGCGACGAGATGATGGGTGAGCCTACTGCGTCGGCGCGTCGGATATCAGCTAAAATATATGACTTTGTCAGATCTGAATCACGTCCGTTCCATAGGGCTTGGGCCGGGTGTGTCAGGATGTAGGCGCTCAGACGACACTGCCGCCCGCCGTCGTCGGGATCCTCTCGTCCTTTGGGGACGCAGGCGAGTGATCTGCGACGAGGGCTCCCGAGTCGGTGTCGACGAAGCCAGAAGGGGAGTTGTGACCGACGATTTGAGAAGAGTGAGGTGGTAGGCGCATGCCACGAGGCTGGGCAGGCTGTGGGAGAGCGCCTTGGATGCTTGCATCGACGACGGAGGCCAAAACTAATTTAGGCCACCGTGCGCTCTGTCGTGCGTCCCGCGGCCGCCGCGCGGTGAGCGATGCCAGACCGAGCAGTCGACCGAGGGGCAGTCGAGGAGGAGGGACAGCGACAGCGACAGCGACCGCAACCGTCTAGCGCGGCGAGGTGGCAGGTGGAGCCTGCTGGCTGTACTCTACTTGGACGGTGGGCGCAGGCTGTTTGGGGGAAGACATGTACATGACGCGCGCCCCCCCAGAGCAGCGTCGTGCCAGCTTGATGCGGCCCTCGCCCGTTGAGACAACTCTGGCGATGGCTGGAGTGGCTCGGCGAGGGTCGTGGCAAGGACTGCCCTATCGCAGGCCCGCCGTCTCCTGAGCCGTGGAAGGTCGGCTGTCGTGGCCCCCGGTCGCAGCGCTGAGTGGCTCTGAGTGGCTCCGATCGCTGTGCCTGTGCCTGTGTGCCTGGCTTGGTTGGCGGCGGCGGCGGCGAGGCCTCGGCTGCTGCTAGTAGGTGCAGCATGCGTCGAGACATGGTCAGTAGGTAAGTATGCGTGTACGTACCTGGGACTTGTGTCGGCCGTTGCGGGATAGCTGCACGCCCAGTTGCGGGCGGCGGGCAGGCGGGCAGGTTGGTGCTTTGGGTTCAGGGCTTGGGCGGACATGGTTTGCGTCCCAGGGCCACACAGACAGAAGCATTCTGGTGCGTCACCACTGGTCTCGCGCCTGGCGTCAAGTCGTGGTGCCGTTGGGCTAAAACAGTCTGTGGGCGGCATCCTGGACCTTGTAGCGCCCTGCCCAGACCACGCTAGCCGGCGCGCACCTTCCCCCCGGCCTCATGCCCCTTCCCTTAATCTCCCCTTTCCCACCACCCACGGTCGCTCATTTACACCAAAGGCCCAGCTCCTACATCCGGATTCCCCATCGTCACCTCGTTGTCGGTGTGGTTGCTACTACGTTCCCTTTTCTCGTCGACTTCTGCGAAGTGCCGCCACTCCTTTCGGCCTTTGCCCACGTTCCTTTCTACACACTCCTCCTTTGGCCTTTGCCTGTCCGCTCTTTCGCTCTCGCGCCCCAATTCACAATCTCCCTGTCGACACAGAATCGCTTTTGGACGATTGTCTGCCATCTGCTCCCCGGCCAGCAGCTCCATTCATCACACGTACATACATATACACACGCGCCTGGACCGTGTCTCGAGTCTCAACTACCCACAGCAGCCTGCTCCTGTGCACCTTGGACTCGCAACCTTCTCGTCTCAACTATCTTCACCAACCCAACGCTGTTTGGACCATCACTTCATCACGACACTTTACGAACATTGATAGACAGGAGGTGTTAGCTCGATTGCTCCCTCTAGATCTCCCACTTCATCTCAACACACTCACAATTCAACTCTTGCTCCTGCCCCCAGACATGCAGTCACACGACGACGCCATGGTGTCCCCCACACCCTCACCCCCAGCACAGTCTTCCACCCCGACTCAGGGGTCTGCCCCCCGCCGACCACCCCGCAAGAGCACCCTCACCCAGCAGCAAAGAAACCAAAAGCGCCAGCGGGCTACCCAAGACCAACTCGTCACTCTTGAAGTCGAATTCAACAAGAACCCCACTCCCACAGCTGCTACTCGCGAAAGGATAGCCACAGAAATCAACATGACCGAGCGCTCAGTGCAGATCTGGTTCCAGAACAGGTAGGCGCAAAGGGCTTTTTTTTTTGCGAGAGCGCAACACTAACTTTAACACAGACGTGCCAAGATCAAGAACATTGCAAAGAAGAGCATTGAGAATGGTGACGACTGCAACGATATTCCAGAGTCCATGCGAAGATATCTCGCTCTTCAAGCCATGGAGTCTGGCAAATCAATTGGAACCAACTTTCTTGGCCGAACTGGCGGTATGCCATATGGTGGCGGTATGCTCCTCAACACCGACGCCAACAACTCCAAGGTCGTCATTCACCATTTCGCCTGCCGCTCGCTGAGCATTGGAAGCTGGCGAAGAGTTGGTCAAAGCGCCATGGATTTGGTCGTTTTCTACTCACCCGAGAAGTGCTGCATCACCTACTACATCAACAACGACTCGGCAGGCTACAAGATTGAGTACCCCTTCTCGTACATCAAGAACATTCAACTTGAAAACGGCGACATGACCGCCAACGCTGAAGGCGCGTCACAACGCCCCGGAGGCCTGATTGTCGAGCTCAACCGCCCTCCCAACTTCTTCATGGACTCGTCTGGTTCCGGTGGTTTCTTCCAATGCGGCGACTTTACCGAGGACCAGCAGGCATCAAACATTATGGTGCATCACCTCGGTGGTCACCCAAAGGTTTTGAGTGGGCAGTTGGCGAAACTCATCTCACTGGAATCGTTTCAGAACCGACACAACATGTATGACGCCAATAATTTTGCCGTCTCGGCACCAGTGTCGCCAATCAACCACCGCCCTGCTTCCCAACCAAACCACCTTGTGCACCCACACATGGGTGTGTTTCAAGAGTCGCATCTTGCGCCTCCGCCTTTCCAGCCGCGTGGTCACAAGCGCCAACGCAGTCGTTCAGTGCCTGTTGCCATGGACTTTTCCATGCTTCGCAACCCCATGCCATCATTCATGATCCAGCAAGAGCCATCGCCTTACATGCCTAGCCCTGAAATATTTGCACCACAACCACAGAGTGCTGGACCTATCGGTCCTCACCTAAGCATCGACACATCTGCTGGTTACGGCATGGACTTTAGACAATACCCCATGTCGGCCACAACAGCCAACTCACCGTCGGAATATGGCACGCCTGCCTTCTACTCGTCAGGCCCACCAAACGACAGTGCCCCTGCATCCAATTACGGATCGTACAACATCCCTCCATATGTACACACCCCAATGGGGCCACCTCCTCACTCTGCATCGGGTCACTCGCCAATGCCAGCCATGAGCCATCCTGACCCGATCATTGCCAACCAATCACCCCCACTTGGTTCCTACGGCCGCGAAAACCACGGCGATGTGTACCCCATGTCGCACGACAATGGCATGTCGGACGAGGCGCTGCAAATGACGGATATGTACGCCAAGCAAAGCCTCAACATGCCATTCCGGTCACCGCTGCTTGACGAAAACCACGAGGACTTGGACATGCAAAATTTGGTATCTTTCGGCACCATTGACCCATCAAGCCTGTCACCTGAGCATCATCAGATGTAAGGGAAACGGCTCGGTAGTCAAGGTGCGTTTGTCAATTTAATTTTTGCTTGCTCATATACCCGGTCGTCGTTGTTTTCGATGAGCAAAGCTCCCCCGTGCCATGTGGAGCCCTGGACTTGAAATAGTGCTGGGTTCCATTTGTGCGCCTGAGCTTACCTTGTTGTCGCGCCTGTAGTTAATGTGTCGCATCTTCCGCATATGGTGTTGTTGTTGCTTGCCAGACGCATGCGTTGCACTCTTCACTAGTCATCTTATTGTAATGCAAATTGGACGACCACCACACAGGGATTGGTTATTGATACGGCGTTGCAAAGGTCTTCTTGGATGGCTAGGGGACCTGTACACAGAGGGGCGGTTTGGAGTGAATATGCTGGTGTTTGAATAGACGTCGGCAACATCAAGCAGGTCGTCTTTGCTGTTCTCCTTTCTCTTTCCATCTTCTTCAAGCATCGTTCTCTTTGGTGTTGCGAGCTAGCCTTCTTCTTTATTTCTCTTTTTTCTTTTGTTGCGTATCTCCAAGAGGGTTGGCGTTTCCTGCCAGGTGGAGGAACATGCTATTCTTCTTCTTTTTTTTTACTTCTTGAGTAGCAGTGTTGTCGTAGGTGGTTCATGTGGAGGAAGGTAAAAGCCGCTGCGCGGGCTTTGGTGGTTGCTCTAGATGGGGTCTCGGACGCTGTAGTGCTTTTTCTTAGCTGCAGCAGAATCAGTGATAAATATCATATCATCATTTCAAGTCAATATGTGTGTGTTCTTGGCATGTGAGTGTGAGTGAGTGTAGAGGTGGATGGGAGAGAAAGAAAGGGAAACATGCTTGTTGGAGGGAGGCATTGCGGGGGAAGGATGCAGAGTTATAGAAGAGTGAAATTAAGATGGACAATTGTTTCGGTGCCCAGGGCTATTGAGATTTGAGTTCATCGTAATCTCGCGAAAGGATGGTCGCACTATGACCTAGTACAGACTCCCATTTGACAGCGCAAAATGAAGGCGCAACGGGTCAACCCGTTGAACGTCACCCGAGCAAACGTTGTCAGATTACGAGCATCTGACGGCCAATCACTTGGACTCGAGTCACAACCCTCATGGCCAGGCGCAGAATGGCTTTTGTGTAGCGCAAGACGAGCCTGAATGTGTGAACTACGGGTGGGACATGAACCAAGATATTGGAGCAGCCATTGTTGGTACCGAACATGGCAAATGTACCTGCAGATGGCAAGGGAAGCCTATAGGATCGACGCCTTTTGCCCAATGGAAAGTGGTGTGACCTATATCCTGGCTTATTGTGCCAAGCATGCCTGGCTCATGACACTCACATAATCAAAGAATGCCTCTGTCGACGGAGACGATTCATTCATCAGTCGTGATGTCGAGCATATCCATGTTGCGAAGAAACGCGAGGTTGGCCGCAGTGACAATGATGGTGTTAATGACGATGACGTGCAAGGCAAAGAGTGGCCATCGCAAGGGCGGCGGCACATCGACAGCGCTCTGGCCTCTCTGGATGCAGGGCTGGACCACGCTGTGTTGCAATAGCAGAGAGGGATATAATTTTCTTCTCTTTGCCGTCGTCCCCTTTGGGCTCGCACGAGGAGCGGACCTGGGACGGACAAGGTGTGGCGAGGCGGCAGCGATCACCATCCGATTCCCCTGACCTGAGGCTGACTGGAGGGCCCGCCTAGGGGCTCTGCTCATTTCGTCCAACCAACCACAACCCTCGCTGCCCCTTGCTAACGGCACTGATAAGTGAGCTTGCAGCTGTTGTTGTCTCTGCCCGCGTGCATGGTGACTTTCTTCTCCTACACCCTACATTTTGTCGTTCATTACACCCTCGCCGCTGAATCCGGGGCCCTCGAGTGTCTTGTCTGTCTGCTTGTGCGCGCATTCTGCAGGGAAAGCTGCCAGTGCCTGCGCCAACACACTGCTGCTGCTGCTCCACCACCACCACTACCACGACGCTCGCCGCTGACCACCCCTCAAAGAGCGTTGCAAAACAAGCACTCACGGTAACGCCCGTCTGACGTATACCATTCCGCCTGCTGTGTGGTTCGCATAACGTAGGTGCACATCTCTCCTCAAGCCTCGAGCAAGCCACCTTGGTCGACGCTATCCGGCACTGCCGCCCTTTCCCACCCGCCAATGTATGACCGCATCAGTCCCTCTCTCCCCCATGAAACACAACCCTCACCCTTCTCATCTTGTTTCTTTTTTTGCTGGTAGCTGCACCTGATTGCTCCTGCTCACTGATTCCCCGCACCCAAACGCCTTTTTTTGCTCAGGAGTCGCCTACTAATTGCAACTCGCCTAGTCTCGCCCACCCTTCACCGCCAACATCCTCGTTGCGACTCCGCAGCCTGGGACCAGACCCAAGCACCTGGACAACGCATCCAGTCTTTTTGTAGCTTCAATCAGCCCAACAGCGTCTTACTCGAGCCATTGCTGCCATGCCTGCGCGAAGCATTAATCCGTTTGCGTCGACTACCCCTACTCCTCCCCTCGATCCTCACAACGAGAAGCGTGAGCCTGCACGCCGATCCTCCTTTGCAAAGGGCAACAAGTTCACATCCCTCTTCGGCGGCAACTCTCCCAAGTCGCGCTCCGAAGCCGCTGTCCTCCGCGAAGCTTTCATCGCCCAGCAGCAGGCCCTCCTCAACTCGCCCTCGCCCTCGCAGATTTCCCTCCCCACCATCAACCTCACCACCGCTACCGGCGAGAAGATGCCCACGGAAGCAAAGACCCTCTTCCAACCGCCTTCGCCGGAAGAGCAGCGTCGCATTGCGCGAGCCCACGCTCAATTTGGTCCCCTCGGATCACAGAAGCACCGCTACCACAGCAAGTTTGAGGGCGAGTTCGGCGATCCCATCGAAGACGAGCCACCATATTATTTCCTTCTCACTACATACATCAGCTACTTAATCCTAATAGTATTCGGACATGTCCGTGACTTCTTCGGTAAACGCTTCAGGAAGCAACACTACAGCCACCTGCAGGAGAAGGACGGATATGCGCCCCTCAACAGTGACTTCGACAACTTCTACACAAGACGGTTGAAGATGCGCATCAACGACTGCTTTTCACGGCCCACTACCGGTGTCCCAGGACGATTCATCACTGTGCTCGACCGCAAGTCTGACGACGGAAACAACACCTTCAAGATGCTCGGAACCACAACTGAGACATTGAACATGAGCTCATACAACTACCTGGGTTTCGCTCAATCAGAAGGACCTTGTGCCGATGCCGCCGAGGCTGCCATCAGGAAGTACGGAATCTCAATGGCTAGCCCTCGATCTGACAGTGGTACTTCTGAGCTTACCGTTGAGGTTGAAGATCTTATTGCCAAGTTTGTCGGCAAGCCCGCTTCAATGGTCTTTTCCATGGGTTTCGTTACGAACGCTACTACATTCCCCACTATTGTCGGAAAGGGCTGCCTCATGATCTCTGATGAGCTCAACCACTCTTCTATCCGATTCGGAGCGCGTCTCTCAGGAGCCATGGTCACCATGTTTAAGCACAATGACATGCGTGATCTTGAGCGCAAGCTTCGTGAAGCCATCTCGCAAGGTCAGCCCCGCACACACCGGCCGTGGAAGAAGATTCTGGTTGCTGTTGAAGGTCTCTACTCTATGGAGGGTACCATGTGCAATCTCCCCGGCATCATCAGCTTGAAGCACAAGTACAAGTTCAATCTCTTCGTTGACGAGGCTCACTCTGTTGGCGGTGTTGGCCCTCGTGGACGTGGTGTATGCGACTACTTCGACATCGATCCCTCCGAAGTTGATATCCTCATGGGCACGCTCACAAAGTCTTTTGGCGCCAACGGTGGTTACATTGCCGCTGAGAAGTCTATTATCGACAAGCTCCGAATCAGCAACGCAGCTATGCTTTTCGCCGAATCGCCTTCGCCACCAGTCCTCGTCCAGATTGCCTCTGCTCTCCGTATCATTGACGGTTCAATTGTACCAGGACAAGGTGAAGAGCGTCTGCAGCGCTTGTGCTTCAACTCTCGTTATCTGCGCTTGGGTCTCAAGCGCCTCGGCTTCATTGTCTACGGTCACGACGATTCACCCATCATCCCTGTTATGCTCTACAACCCTGCCAAGATGCCTGCATTCTCCCACGAGATGCTCAAGCGCAAGATTTCCGTCGTAGTAGTCGGCTACCCCGCCACACCTCTCGTGTCATCACGAGCCCGCTTCTGCGTTAGCGCTGCGCATACCAAGGATGATCTTGACCGCATGCTTACGGCTTGCGACCAAGTCGGCGACCTTTTGCAGTTGAAGTTCAGCTCAGGTGTTGCCGGTGGTGCCTACCCCGAGGAGCTTGCCGAGAAGAGCTCAACAGATGGCAAGGAGAAGATTCCCAAGCCGCCAAGGTGGAGGCTGGAGGATGTGCTCGAGAGGACAGTTCATGACGTACAATCAACACTACGATAGATTGCGCGCTAAGCAATAATTGGTACGAGGTTACGGCTGAATTGCGCAATCTTTGTGGGGGCAAAGCGTGTACGTGTATAGTGGGAGGCCCTGCGCCCTGCTGCCTCGTCAGCATCACACGCAACCCAAGTATCGACCCACCTACACTTCTACGCCTCAGACTAAGCCCTCACAAACAACCTTGACGATTACAGTTATCATCATGGTCAGCATCAATCAACCACGGCTTTATTCCTCCGTCCTATTTTCCGCGACCCTCTAACGCATCATTTGCTGGACATCATCTTGGCATTGTACCCTCGATATCCATCCTCCTTCTCCCTTTGCCTTCTTCTTTTCCTCCTCCCCCCGCGTGCTTGGTACTTTTACACCTTGACGTGTGCGTGTATGATAGATATTTAAGATTCAATACCCTCGCTTGTGACAAATGATTGTTTTTTTCTTCCCTTCTTCTTCTTCTTCTTCTTTTTCTTCATTCACAGCATATCTAACGGCCTCTTTTGTTTTTTCTTGCATCTTACCCACGCATAAATATTAATCTTTGGATTTTGCCCCAAATGGCAATTATCCTGATTTTTTTCTCAAAAACAACAACAATAACTTCGACATCATTCACGTCTATTAATGAGTATAGCTAGAGAGATAAAGGAAAACACTTAAAGATAAAGATCAGAGAAAATGGAATGGGGGAGGGAGAGCTGTGCCTTTTACCCCCGTTTCTTGATACTTAATTGGATAATGAGTTGAAAGATTGATGGGCTTGACTTTTTTTTTCGGTGCTATGGTGTGATGTGAGGTCCCTTCTTGTTCCGAAGGGTAATGTTAACTTCAATGGCCATTTGTTGTTAATGTGAAATCCATTTCGTAAAACGATACATTGCTGTGCATTGGAAGTAGATACATATACTGTAATGTATGAAAGAGGGAGGAGCTGATTAAACACATAACACTACCTCATTGCTATTATTATTTTTTTGGTTTGTCGTTTCAAATTCGTAATATCGTCAAGAAAAAAAAATTGAAAAGAGAAGGCGAAATACTCACATACCCTGAAAGTAAACCCCTCCCCCCATACGTACACATAAAAAGAAAACGAATTAAGAAAGGAGAAAAGAAAAGGGAGTGAAGAATGAGAGAGAAGAAGAAAAAAGATCCGTAAACTTAGTACCCACCACCACTTCTCTCAAAATCCCACTCATCATCATAATCCATGGTAGAATCCCTTCTCCTCCTGCGCGAGACATCATCTCCATACCTCACCGACTGCATACTCTCCTTCTCTTTATTCTTCTCGCGCGCCCACTCCAGCGCATCGCGCAAGTCACGTAGATTGATCTGCTCATCGTGCAGTGCAGCTTCTGTCTGTCTCCTACGCGGCTGGGCCGGCGAGTACGCATGATCATATACATCTGGATTGTAAGAGGCGGTGCGGGCGGGCTTAGGAGGGGCAGGAGGGAAGGGTGAAGCAAAGGGGTTGTTGGTGTGTTGGGTACGGGGCAGTGCTGGGGTGGGGCGGCGGTGCGGGAGATGCGGACGGGGAGGGTAGGGGTGTTGGTCGTCGGGGTAAGATGGGTACTCGCGGTCCCGCTCTTGCTCTCGCATGGGCTCTCGCATGGATGAGCGAGTGGGCATGTGCTCGTTGCTTGGTTCCCTGAGGTATCTGGGTCTCTGTGCGGAGCGCAGATCGGCAGTGTTGGGGTTGGGGCTTCGACGCTGGGGATCAAAGGCGTCGTTTGGGCGCGCTGCAAAAGTCGGCTTGCGCTGGCTGTGCTCACGCTTTGTAGGCTGAGGCCGAGAAGGTGCGTCCCACATGTTATCCTCGGCCGTGTGGACAGACGAGGTGTGCCAGGAACCAGTACCGCTTGCGCGATCCCATGATGCATCGGACATATCGTCGTGTGAATTGTAAACTTTCTCTGGCATCCTCTTCTCACTGTAGAGGCTGGTGGGCGAGGCGTTGCCGCTGCGTGTTCTGTCATCTGCAGTGTTGTTTGTGTTCATGTGGATGTGAATGTTCGCTGGCGCTTGACTAGAGAGCTTCGCACGTAAAGGTTGAGGAGAACTCGAACCTGGTGTGTCTGGGGTACGTCTGCCAGTGTATCCTTCGTCAATATCACTACTGGGCCGATGTCTCCGCATTGGTTGCCGTGCATTTTGCTGGTGAATGCCTCTGCGTAGGTGACTCCGGCTGCGACTTCGACTTTGCCGCTTGCTTCTACTATGCATACGATGTCTCGGATTGTTTCTTGACCCCTTAGCATGTCGTCCGCGTTCGGGTTCGCGCGGATGCATTTCCCTATGCATGTCGCTGTCGATGTCGACGAAGCTAGAACCCTCCGACTCATCTTCCCAACTAACTTCACCCTCTGAGTATAAACTAGATGTATCCATGTGGCTCCTGTGCTTGGTTTGCTGGCTCCTAGGCAACTCGGGGTCCATTGTCTGGTTGACCGGGCCTGGCCTACGACCTGGTACGTGCCTTGGTACTGACATTGGTATAGCCTCGGGGTAACTGCCGGGCATGCCTGATAGACCCTGCGGTAAGGGTGACTGAATTGGTGGTGGGTGCCCGCGAGGTCCCGACATAACTGGATGGGCCCCTCCATTAGGTGGTGGTGGCGGCGGTGGCGGCGGCGCAGGTGGGCCAGCTACTGGAGTTTGCCCGTTCATACCTCCACTTAGATGTGGTTGAGGTGGAAATGGAGGCGGTACATGGGGAGTGGGCATCGGCATATGAATGTTGCCTGGATTAACAACATGAAGAGGAGGAGGCTGACCACGCGTTAGCTCAGGGTGTGGAGGAGGCGGCACGTTATGCGGGCCATGAGGTTGAGGTCGCTGCTGAGGCATCTGTTGTGGTGCTGGCATATTCTGGCTTTGATTGTTGACTCGACCCTGGAACTGTGGAAGACTCTCGCCCTGCTTGACCCGGTTGGAATCTTGAAGTTTATCGCTAGCCATTCCAACTCCCGTCTTTGTACCTTGGAGGCCAGAGTCTTCTGCTTCCAAGATTATGTCCACACGTGCCAGGTATCTCTCGCGGCGCGTCAAAGAGGCGCGTTCTCGAAACTTCTTTATCAGACTCACGATCCTGTACTCCATGGTCGGGTTGTGTTTGGTCAGGACAACATTCTGCTCTTCGACCAGTTCATTGATGATTCTGCGACAGTTTGGAGAGGATATTTCGTCCAAAGCCTTTTTGACGTTGTTGTAGTTACGTCGGAACTTCAGTACCTCCTTTTTGAGGTCATGAGCTCTGACGTGTTGTTGCTCGGGGACAACATCTTCCCAGCTGATGTCGTTCCTGGGCCGCTCTAAGATGAATGATACGAGAAGAGGGGCTTGGATGGAATCTAAGGGAAAATCTTCAGTCTCTCTTGGAGAATTTTGCCCAAAGCTCTGGTGTTGTCCGCTTGAGGCATGTCGCTGTTGCCCAATATTTTGATGATGTTGAGGCATCGGACCCGGGTATTGAGTTTGTTGTGGTATAGGCATTGGATGGGCCATGATTAAGAGGAGTGAGATGGCCGAAAGAGAGAGTACTGTCAGTCGACAGAATAGAATTGAACAAAGCTTCGATGTTTGTGTCAACAGAAGGCTTGTCGCCGGAGAAAAGGTGAGATGATGAACTAGATAAATATTGGGAGAATATCGATGGAAGATATAGAAATCAGAATCAACTCGATATTGATAGTTATTTTAGAGCCTCACTTTTGCTCCAGTAGTGGTGTTACCATACTGACGCAGGCGGTGATAAGGACCATTTTCGGACTGGGACCATCGCATCCAATCCGCCTCTGGAAGTGCAGATGAAACATGCGTCAATTGGTTGACATGAATGGTTCTCCCGAACCTCGCTTAACCGTTGGCATCGGGGCGCTGACCGGTCGAAGCCACAAGGCTGAGGGGTAGACAGGCAAATCGCCTTTTGCCTTCTTATGCGACACAAGGTACAGCTGACCAGTTGTGTGTTTTTGAGCCTGGGGATTTACCGGAAGGCCAAAGGTCCTCCCAACGTGCATATGTACGAGCAGCGCGCCACACATCTGGAGGACTCAAGTGATGATCTTGGATGCAGCCTGATGAGAAGTTCATCATGACATGCTCACGTATGTGTAGGCGACTTCGTTGTGACGGCTCACTAGTGCCATATAATCTTTTGGCGCTATTTCTTTGCTATGGCCTAGTTGCAGACATTTGTATAAGAGCAGAAACGACATAGTCGAGGTGAACGTTTAGATCTATAACAATATTCTTGTTTACTATGCTTTAATTTTTATCTATGAAAGCTAACTATTTAACTCAATATCACTTATACAGAAACCTCTTAGAATCTTAGTACTAAACACCATAATTATACACTAATATTCTATTGTAGAACTATGCTAAACAGCGTTTAACCCGTTATACCTAGCCAGACTATATTTATTGAGGGTTTTGGCATTTTACAAGTTTCTGACCCCAAATTGAACACTGATCACTGTTATTGATGATTCTTGTTGCTATGAAGTATGTAAATCCGTTTTACCTTTGACATGTTCCACTCCACATAACGGCACCACATTGACCATTATATGCCTTTCCTAAATCACCCCCGAGACTGCAGTTTTTAAAGATTGTTGTAACGCCATCGGGGCATTGGGTATAAAATGGCTGGTTCCTCTTCTGGAGATCAGAGAAGCCAACTTCTTTTGCTGCCGAGTCAATAAGTGGAACAGCGCCTGTAACGGTCGCGGTTGATACTCGAGATTGCCACTCCGATCTATGATACGAGGCATTACCACCGAGACATAGCCGAGGATCTTGATTCCACACCGCGATTAGGTTTGATGTTGATCTTTCCTGGCCCATCACGGAGAGACAAACGTCAGCAGTAGAGTAACATTAGTCAGAAAGAAAACTACAGAGGTGCCTGTTACAAGTGCTTGCTAACAGGAATCATCTGTATTACTACCAAAATACTACCAAAGTTTGATTAGATCTATCCCGCCGTCTCTTCTTATATCTTTTACTAGTAGTGTAGTACGTAGTAGTAGTTATATAAGTTTAAAATCTAATTACTATTAGTATTACGTAGTTATATGATAAATTATTCTTAAGTTCATAAGTATAGTATGATATACTTGGTAAAAAAAATATATAGCTTATATCGCTTTTTTATTATATATATTATTATTAGCTTAGCGTTAGTATAGGTCCAATAGGTTACACCTCATCGTATGAGGAATTCCTACCCTCCTGTATATACTAAAGAATCAACGAACAAGAGAACAAGTGACAAATGCCGGGTGGCCGAGAAGACTGATTATGTGTGAACACATCTCCTGCAGAGCGGCTGGTTGCGATGAGTTCGCAGTATGTAAAATCCCACTCATGCAGCCTGGCGCTGTATCTGTTTGCCGACTGGGCAACGACGCCCCTTCATGCACATTATTTTGCCCTTTGCCCTTGAAATAAAAATTGCCTGATCCCAAATACCGGATGTCTGCGGATGACATGGAATATACGACATTGACCGGATGCACAATGCATGCAGTATGCAAGCCACTCGTGTGACGTTTGTGACACTCAGGCTCATACCCGTAATTCGGTTGCAACATCAACAACAACTTGCTCGACAACGGGAACGGGAAGGGCGGAATTGCCTAGGGCTTATTGGAAACAGATACGTTGTTTATGATACGAGCCATGTACATGGTCAACAGCTGTCCACCGGGCGCAGGCAGTGAAATTCATGCAACGATTGCACTCTCTCTGCTGCAGTCGGAGAAGTATATAGAAAAAAGGCCAGACCATTTTCTCCAGTCTTGACCTTTTCGATAACCACAATCAGCATTCTAGTTCTCCGATCCAAGATACCGTCAGTTCGTAATCGCGCTCTTGAACCGTAATGCTTTTGCGGATGTTGACTTACTGCACACACTCACAAACGCCTAACATTAATTCTACAGATTACAAAACACTCTATCTATGATTGATTTGAAGCAGCAAGTATGTGAATGCCATGGAATACATGACACCCAGGATATCGGTCGGTGGCGCACAGCCCATGTCTGAGACACAGGAGGATTCTCCCCACCAACACCCTTCTTACCCCGCAGTCTCTCCCGTTGCCTTCGGGAGGACCATCTTCACCGGATGGAAGATCCTTCAGCCACGGCAGCTGGAAGATACGAAATAACAACGTTTGCATACGAGGTGATTTCATGGATGGATTCTGGGCCCATGCTCCGGGCCACTTGACGGACATACTAGAGTGAGCCACCTGGTATTTTTGGATGAGCTTCGTGATTGATGAACCTTCAATTGTTGCGCGTCCTTCGTCAGCAACCGGTGGGGGGTGTTCGAGACTTTTGCGAAGGTTCGCGTGTAATATTCGGGCGAGCCTTGTGTTGTTGGCCCTGTAGAGCTACCAACGACTTAACCTGCGAATCAAATCTAGAACATTTTTAGCATGTGAAAACAGGATGAGTTGAGCGAACTTCCGCGCCAGTGATATGTTCCTCCCTGGTAACAAGATATTGAAAGGAGACACGATAGAGTCATGTGTGGGGACGGGTATCTTCAATTCGGTAGTCATGCGCTACTCGCACCGTCTCTGATATACAAGTGTTAGGAACGTGATTACCCATTTTCTAGGTTTCCTGTAATATGCGGTCTTCAGACATCGAATGCGCGGCGCGTTCAAGCCTTGACGCCGAGCTGGTGTGGTGTGGTTTTGGATGCTCCTCAACGCATGATGTTTCATTTCTTGCCCTTCTTTTTCTTCTTTCCTCCTGTTCCTGCGCCTGCCTTTGCATCTGGTGCTGTGCCGCCCATCTTGACGTCGCCGCTCTCGTCAACCTGCGGTGTCGCTGCGCCCTCGCCGCCCGCTGGCATGCTCAAATCCTCTGTCGTCTCCGGTAGCGCTGCCATGTGCCTCCCTAGCCTTCCCAGGTTTCCAATCAGCCTTCCAACCTCGGCGCCCTTGTTGGTCTCATATTGCAGACATGTTCCCGACTCTGGGTCGTATGTTTTAAGCGTAAAGGTGGCCGTTACTTCTTCCGCGTCTTGCGATTGTGGTTGTGGTGATGAGTCTCGCGCCTTGTCTGCTGGCCGTGATGCCTTCTTCTCTTCATATTTTTGTCGCTTCTTGATCTTGGCGGCTGTGGGCTTGTGGACCGAGTATTTGGAGGTGATGCGTGTCTAGGAACTCGATTAGAAGGGCGTGTCGCGTGCTTTGCGCATAGCTTCTCGTACAGTTGTTGGGCGGGCTTTTAGCAGTAGCGACGACTGCTCGTACCATTCGGCACTCGTGGCAAAGTACGGCATTGTGACGGTTGCAGGTTGACTGGAGCAATTGCAAGGTGGAGGACGGATAGGTCAGCTTCGGTATGCGGGCAACTTTTGGCGGGGTTGCGCTCGGGCGAACGTCGGTCTGGACTCGCAGCCTCCAACTCATGAAGGGCGCAGACGACTATTGACTGTGGCAGAACAGGGCGCACCGAGGCAACTATGACATGACTGTTCAAAAAGCTTAACATTAGCTTGTACCAGCACATATCCAGGCAGCCGCGATTGTCAACATCGAGCCTCATCGAATCTTCTATACAACGCTTGGGTTACGATTTCCATGGCTTTAGCACGATGAACATCTCTACAATTTTCTTTGCTACAGACATCCTTGATTTCACGCTGAAGAGACTGATATCTCAACCACGCTAGCAACAAAAAAAACATTTCTTATCATTAGCCATCCTTAACCTGCTTTCTACCACGATAGATGTCTTGGAAATCTTGTTCACCGTTCGGCAATTCCTCACTCATTTCCAACACCATCTTTGGCACTCGGACTACTCCTCCCAGGTCTTGGCATTATGGCGGAAAGCATTACCAAAGAAATTGACAATCTGAATCTTGGAGATGACCAGACTCGAGACAAAACGCCCACTCCACGAGCTGAACTGGAAGCTACCATCCAAGGTCTGGTAGAACGCGGAAAGTGCCTGCACGATGAAGTGGAGACATATGTGGCGGCAGTTCTTGAGAAACAAAAAGTCGGCAAAGTTCACAATCCAGTAGAGTACGTTATATTTGGTCGCGTCTGATACGCTTTGCAGTTATAGATCAACTCCTGTCATCCACCATTCACACTACTGTCCCAATTCTTTGCGTACAGCTAATTTGACCAGGTATCGTAATCTGCGCAATGACATGCGTAACGAGCTAGCCTTTCTCAAAAAGCTAGTAGGCTCCGAAATGGATGAGGAGAAAGCTAGACACTATATTGTTTCGTCAAATCTTCTCTACTACGAAGCACTATGGAGCGCAGCAAAGCGCTCACGTGGACTCCAGAGCTTCAGAAAGTACTTCTTCTGGCACCGTCACACCGCACCAGCAGGCAAGCACACGACAAAAGGTCTAAGTCTATCCAAGGGAAGCCAAACCAAGAACAAAACCGCTGCGCTTGTTGATATTGTTGCCGAAGAAGGCAGCGAATGGATCCGCGTCTCGACCGTTTCCGAAAAGCGGATTCTCTTTGACCTCGCCAAGCTGGGATGGGTCAACGACTTTGATTCCGACGAAGACGAGGATACACTAGACGCACGCTCAATCGGCGTTGACGACGAAGACGACGATGAAGATCAAGTCGACGTTGTCCGCAACGCCCGTCAACTCGCCCGAGCAGCTCAGGCAAACCCCATCCGCGGCCGTCCACCCAAGGTCCGCTTCGTCCTCACAAGAGTTGTCGCCGGTAAATCCGCGCCCATTGATTCTGTCATCAACAAGATCCGAGCTACAGGCGCCATTGTGCAATGCGGCGATGATATCCCCCCAGCACCTGCAATTGACGATGTTCTCCCACAGCTCCTCATCGATCGCTCCCGGGCTCTAAGCAACACTCTAAACATCGATTGCACCATCCTGCTTGCTCTCATATCAGACATCTCGCATAAACCTTGCCCGATACTAGACTGGTATCCTGGCGAAGTGCGCGCACAGATCGAAGAGGAAGCAGAGGAGCACTTACTTCCTACGCATCTTTACCCGGCTATCAAGGCGCATCCTATGGTGTGCACGCGCGAAGCAGCCGACCAGATGAATCTTATAGTGCAGACTCTAGCTACAGATACGGAGAGGCTGAGAGCGGATCTTTTGTTAGGCCAGGGAGATTGGCAAGTGCGGTCCTCGCAGGACTTGGTTGCGGAATGGGTATGTTCACTAGTAATTTCCCTTGATCCACCTTATTCTTCTAGCCCCCTCTATAACCTTTCTTTTTCTCCTTCTCAAAATTAGATTTTTAGTAGTACATCGTGTTGAAAATGCCCAAACTAACAGTGATATTTCTCAGGCAAGTCTATCCGACCACACCGTCCCCGAGGGCTTCGCCCTCCCAATAACAGTCAAATCACCCAACCTCGACTCCCTCACCGACACCCTCCCCGCCGTCGCACGCATAGTAGCAGCGGAACTGGGTCCTCTCAACAAATCCATTTTCCTCTACGGATGGGCGCAGAATCTGACGACGCTGAGTGCGAATCGTGGGCGCGCTCGCCAGATTGAAAGTATTATCAATGAGCATGGGTTGCAGGATGGGGAGGCTGGGCCGCATATTTGGCTCTGTGGTGAGTCTCGTAGTTTGATTGCAAAGCATGGGCGGAGAAAGTAAAACAAAAAAAAAGGGACAGAGAGAAAGAGGAGAGAATTGTGGTTGCTGAGTTCGCGGATTAGGGGCGACGCGTACGTTTCGTAAACCACGGCCTGGGCAGGGTACTGAGGAGGAGATACGGTTGTGGCAGAGTGGGTCGAGAGGGATTGTGTAGAGAGAAAGAGAAGATGGTTTTGGATCGGTATCTTTGTTTTCTACAGGAAGATAGGTTGGAAGATACAAGACGAATGAAGCACTGGTATCGAGAAGAAAAAACAAGCATGGAAGACATACCCGTCTTACACGAAACAGTACACGATACATACTTTTCTACATCAAACCAATAATGGTCATCCACACTTACATGAGCAGCACCCAATAGCAGCAGAATAACATCAATTCTTCGTTGGGCTTGTATGTGTATGCAAACCACCATACGATAAGGATCACCAAGCCAGGAATTATTAAAAACTCCCTTACCTGTGTGGCCTTACCTTGATGCTGTACTTAGACTAAGGGGAAAAACATATTGCTTTCAAAATACACTTACATTAACCTACCCCAAGCAAGAAAAAGAAGGCAAAAAACGTTATAATAAAGAAAGGAAAAAAAAGGAAACGACGACATGAAGCTATTAAGACATGCGTGAAAACGGAAAAAAAGAGGAAAATATCACCTGTTTACCCTACCCGTCAAAGAAGATATTCGTTGTTCCCTTGCAAAACTAACATGCTCGAGTGTCCGACGGGATACTTCGGCTCGTGGAATGGCGTTATACCTTTCAAAAGCTGCAAACATGAAAGTGATGATTTTCCGTTGAAGAAGTCCGGGGTATGGTAGAGGTGACTCAAGATATGCAATGGTGCCTAGGAGTGATTGTTTTTTGGTGTTGCGTGCTCCTTACCCTCCTATATTGCGCTGTGCTGTAGAGTCGAAACGTCAAGAGCTGAACAGAGTCGATCTTACCCTCGTTGACGAGAAAGGCTGGGGCGAAGAAAAGGGAGGTAACCTTTTTGACAAACCATTGCGCAACAGGGCTTAGCCGTAAGTCGAGCTTAGTACCTTCGTCGTGTTCGTGGGTCGTCGTAGCTGTCACCATCGTACGCGCGCTTCCGCGAGCCATCGTCTCGGCCTCCACCATGTCCACCGTCACGGTCGCGGTATCGATCCCTGCTGCCGAGCGGTTCATTGTTAGCACCGCTGGATCCTCGGTCGTTACCCCCGCCACGTCTATCGTCGTACCGTCCACCACGATCGCCTCCGTAACCACCGCTTCCTCGGTCGCCACCGAAACCGCCGCTTCGGGGACCACGAGGACCAGCGGGTGCACCATCGGGAGGCCCATAACCGTTCGATTGGTACCCGATACCTCCTCGTCCACCGCCGTAACCCCCGCCGCCGCCTCGGCCGCCGCCACCAAAGCCTCCACTTCCACCACGGAAACCTCCTCGATCACCGCCAAAGCCTCCGCGACCTCCACCTCGTCCACCGAAACCACTGTTGAAGCCACCGCCGCGACCTCCGAATCCACCAGGACCGGCAGGGGCGCCGCCAAAGCCTCCTGCGCCACCAGATCCGCGGGCAGCTGGTCCCTTTGTATAGCCTCGACCGCCAAGGCCACCACCAAAGCGGCGTGGACGCCAGCCAGAAACCGTGCGACCGCGCTCAACATCGACCAGAACACGTCGGTCCTTGATTTTGATGCCATCTGTCTCTTTGTAGGCTGCCTTCATGTCTTTTTCACGCTCAAACACAATGAAGGCATAGCCGCGCTTGCGCTTCTTAGGCGGCGCGTCTTCTGGCTGCGTGATGTCCTCGACGATGCGGATACGCTCAATGGGACCGTAACGACCAAACTCGCGCTCGAGGTCGTCAGAGGTGACGCCGTACGACAGGCGAGACACGAAGAGTGTTTTGAAGGCGTCGCCCTGTACCTTTGGATCCTCGGAGGGTTTGTCTGTATCAGAGTCAGCGTTGTACTTATGAACAATTGATCTTCGCGTCCTGACGTACAATTCTTGACGCCTTCAGTAATAAGCTTCTCCTGTTTCTCCTTCTTTTCGAGCTTCTTGCGATCGCGTTTCTGCAGCCAGCTGTCGGTGGGCACATAGCCATCGTTGTCCTTGTATTCGCGTAGGGCGTCCATGTATTGCGCAATGCCGCCAATTTTGGGGGTGCAACGCTTCTCTGGCGCGTGGTCAGTAGGCTCAACCCATCGCAGCGGCGGCCGCGGGGCGAAGAGGTTCAACAGCATCGGTGGGAGTAAATGTGTCATTTTGGCGTGATGTCTGGATGCGCTCCAGATGGCGATGTGGAGTAGTTGGAATAATGGGGTGGAGGGTTGAAGAAGTGACGATGAGAGCAGGTGCTTCTGGTTCTTTGGGGGCTGATAGGCTTGGCAACAAGTTGCGACGCGGAGTTCGCACTAGCGCAATCCTAGGCTGCGACCGGGCACGTGAGAACAGTGCGCCGGTAGCCAGACTTTGGCCTCTGAGGTTGGCCAAGGGAAGGCACTACGAGTCTCCCAGCCGCAATTGCACGCCAACATGCCTGTCGCGGCTCTCAAGACGGTCGCAAAGTCTCAAGTATGTCCAGGCCCTGAGAATGCCTTCGTTGTGTCCTCCCACGCCGGCTGCTAACAATTGCACCTTCACAGAATGGCGTTGGGGCCTTTGTTCTGCCCTGCAAATCCTTAACCTTCCATTACTGCAACTGGTGGGGGTCGTCGCGCGGCATGAATGCTTTCATCAAGTCGTCCCTTCCAGCTTTTGCCAAGCGCAACCCTCAGATTGAAATTTCCGTCAGCCCACGGCCGGCCCACCACCCGGTCATCATCGCAAACTACATCAATGGAGCCCAGCGATCAATATGCGTCAAGAACCTGCAGAACGAGGGCGTACGGGAAAAGGCTGAGATGCTGAGGAACAGCACGGGAGAGAAGAACAGGAAACTAGACGGACGACCGGTGAAGAGTTTGAATGAGAGCGTGAGGGGTATTTGGAGTCCGTTCCACGGAAGCAAGATCAAGATATAGGAATTTCAAGGGATATAGGAGTTCGAAACAACTGGTAGCACAAGTTACGACTGTTAGTCGTAAGAGACGAAAGAGATTCGACTACACGGCCAGTGTGACCGAGCCAAATAGCACTCGGATAAAAGTGAATGCATATAAAGCATCCTAATCCAAGTACACCGAAACAAATCATATGTACGAATAGTGTATCAAATCTAAAAAAAATAAAATCCAAGAACAAAAATTCACATGTCATATCCATCTTCGTCATTGATCTTCAAAAGCGTTTATTATGCTCCAACCTATGTGGTTTCTGGCAAAGATCTATTTCTCATAACTTCATCATTTTCCTTCCGGTGCGAGCTTCCGTCAGCTATAGACGAGCATCGCTCCGGGGGATTCATGCCTGGTGGCTGTTGATAATGTCAACAAACGCAGGCTTCAAGCTGGCACCGCCAACAAGGAAACCGTCAATGTCGGGCTGCTTGGCAAGCTCCTTGCAGTTCTTCTCCGAGACACTTCCGCCGTATAGGATACGGGTCTTCTCGGAAGCCTCTGCTGAGACCTCCTTCTTGAGCCACTCACGGAGAGCGGCGTGGACTTCCTGGGCTTGCTCAGTGGTAGCAACCTTGCCAGTACCAATAGCCCTGGCGTTTGTTAGTTCATCCTGTTTGAGTAGCTAGTGTTCCCCCATGCCGACATACCAGATAGGCTCGTAAGCAACGACGATCTTGCTCCAGTCCTTAACCTTGTCGGCAACGGCCTTGAGCTGCTTGGTAACAACGTTGACGGTTTCACCCGCCTCACGCTGCTCCAGACTCTCACCACAGCACAGAATTACACCCAGACCACCGTCAACTGCTGCCTTTGTCTTGCTGGCGACGAAGTCATCGTTCTCCTGTAGGATCTGGCGGCGCTCAGAGTGACCCAGGATAGTCCAGGTGATACCGCTGTCCTTGAGCTGTTCGACTGAGATCTCGCCGGTGAAGGCGCCGTTGGGCTTGTCAAAGATGTTTTGTGCTGCAACCTCGATTCCCTTGCGGAGGTGTTCGCGGGTCAAGAGGAGGTAGAGAGATGGTGGTGCAATGACAACCTCTGTTTGCATGTGTCAGCTTGCTGTATTTGCAGTGGTGTGATGCAGGTTCCAGGTCCTCTGCTGAGGCTCACATGGCGATTTGCACTTACCAGTGTTCTCGTCGAGCTTGGCCTTGTTCAGGTTGTCGACGATTTCGGTGATCGACTTGATCGTACCGTTCCTTTAGGACGGTCAGCTCTTTGCCATTGTCGTGAAGGTACTCACAACCCGGGTTGTAACGTACATCTTGAAGTTTCCACCGACGAAGAATTGGCGACCCATTTTGGCGGTTGTTTTTATACAAACTAGCTAGAAAGAATATGTGAGGGTATCAAGTATGCTCAATTGGAAGTGAGTTTAGGTGTGTTAGAGATGTGTTGTTGGGCTGAGCTACAGTAGGTATTAAAGCTTAGCGGGGGGTAACGCGCGGGGCCAGTGACGTCTTGAGAGATTCGCCGAACCCCGGCTTGCTTCTGAAAGACTGGAGATGCGGACCCCATCGTGAAATTTCTTTTTTCCAACTGGTAACCTTGGTTGTGCAAGCAAGTAATTCACCGGCTATCAACTTGAGGGCAGCACAGCGCGCCGGAAGGGTCTATTGTGCGTTTACAGCTACTTGGATTATGTGTGCAGTAACAATAATAGCGCAACTTCATGGCCTGCTTGGTGTTTGCAGATTTGAAGAGGTGCGGCTATGACAGAAACGGCCCACTGATCGTCCCGAAGTTATCCTTCAGCCAAGCCTTACACAACCAACATCTTCCGAACTCCACGTGCGACTGACTTGTCGCTGGCTAGAACCGCCACTCCAACATCATGTCCGAGTCCGCGGAAAACGATAGAGACCCTACCGTCTATGGTCTATCAGTCACACCACTCACACAATGCGCACATTGGCACTCCCCGCTCGACATCATTGCTATTAAGCATTTCTGCTGCAAGAAATTCTACGCGTGCATCAGTTGCCACGATGCACTCGAGACGCATACGTCAGAAGTTTGGCCTCAAACGCAACGGGATGAGAGTGCCGTGCTATGCGGGCAATGCAAGCATGTCCTGACCGTAGATGAGTACCTAAAGAGCGGTAGCAACTGCACAAGATGCACGAGTAAATTCAATCCAGGCTGCAAGAACCATTGGGGGCTATACTTTCAACTTGATGGGAATATGACTTGAGCAAAAAGAAATCCATGCCTATTATTCTGGGGTATATGAGGGGATCTAGCCAAGATAAAAGAAAATCATACACACATTACCCTCGCCTGTTCCTTCATATCGCATCAAACTACATGTCCAATACCTTTCCCAACGGCGCTAAAATTCATGCCAGAAGAAACTTCTGGCTATTAGACACGTACAAGCTTGCTAGGTCTTGCACAAAATGACCTCCCATCCCACGGTCCATCTTACACTCCCCATGATAATAAGTAACAACGAGAATGCCGTCACAACACTGAGACTCGCGTACACGTACGCAGCTTTCCGCTTCAAAGTATCAATTTCAACGATCCAAGTTGATACGGTAGTCAGGCAGCCGCAGAAGCCGTCCATGATACCCTGCAGCACCTGACAGCCTACGATGCCTCCACCAACAAGCCCCGTAGTGCTGAGCGATACATGTTGCAAATCGTACGCCATGCCAATGACCGCGGTACCGAATATGTTGACGGTAAAAGTGCCAACGGGAAAAGTCGAATTGATCGGATTCAGGTACATGGAAATATAGTACCGGAGTAGACATCCGATGGGTGCGAAGACACAAGCAAAGAGGGCTTGACTACGCCATGCGTCATTTGGCGGAACAGCAGCCATGATGATCGCTCCGAGCCATACGCCCCAGCCTAAAACAACGAAAATCGGGTCGACGATGCGGCGCGTGGCGCGGAAGGGCAGTATCGGCGTGAAGCGATCTAGCCCAAGGGCTATATGCGCGCCAACGTGCAGCGCACAGTAACACGTAGCAATGGTAATGACAATGGTCGCACACAGAGCCAGGAAAGAGTACCCACCGTTCCTGGGTAAAAGATTGCCTGTCGGAGGAAGCGAGGTGTTCGCAGGGTACGGATGGCTGATGGGCGCCTTGAGATCGTTCGATAGCGATAAAAAGACGTCGCGAATAAAGCTCGAGAAGCTTGTGAACGAGCCGCAGAAGCCTGTCGCAAGGCCAATGTACATTGGGATCGTCTTCTTCACCTTTCCGTGGCGCGCTTTGTCGGCCTGTTGGAGTGCGGGTTCATCCGAGGGCTCTGGCAGGCCTTCCCCCCGATTTCCCCACTCTGCAGCAAAAAGACGACGGTCTTCTGCTAGGAAGCCCATTATCAATGTGCCGGCGACGTTGGCCCATAGTTCGGAGAAGGTCAGGGGTGTGCCGGAGTAGAAAGTGAGGGCTTGGAGGCCGACACGCGCCAGTGTTCCCCAGATGGAAAAGAATATCAAGTAAGAAACAGTGTACAGCTCTGTTGCTATCTTGGATGCTCTCCGTGCTCCTGGTGTGGGCTTTGAACGCACATAGAGACCTGCATAATCTTCTTCCTTCCCAGACACCATACTGGGCAGAGCGGTGATGCTCAGTTGCGAAGCCGACGGTGAACCGTGTATCGGACGCTCTTGCGGGACTGCAAGTCTTGCTGATGGTTGGACCTGTGGCAGCGATGGGTTTGCAGGCTCAGTGTCGGCCTTGCCGCTCTGTCCTCGCGTCCTTGGCCTGTGGAATGCTGCAGGTAAAGTGGGCGATTGGGCAGCCTCGTTGAAGACGTGCAGCCAGGAGCCTGGCACTAGGGCGTCGTCTGGGTCGTGCGACTTGTCGAGCCTGGAATCGGCGGTGCTTCGCGACGTGCGCTTGCTCGAGTTCTTGTCCTTCCACCTCGAGGTGCTGTCGGTGCGCTGGCGCTGGCGCGTATATGGGACGTTGGGCGCAGGCGAGGCGGTTGAGCCGGCAGACAGCGGTGAGGGCTCAATGTCGTCGTAGGCTGAGGGTGGGATGCCCGAGTCGAGGTCGAAGTCGAGTCGCGCGGCATCGCTGGGTGACCAGGGTTGCAGTCGCGGGCCGGCGGATGGCTCTTCCAAGATGAGCGACGAGCGCAACGACGATCGTTGGTTATTGTAGTGAGACTGGCGCTTGGTGGGAACATCGTCGTAGTCGTCGGCGGCGGCTACTGCTGTATTTGCAGCATGGTCCGCCATAACAGGCGTCTCGGGTGCCTGCAGATTGGGATGTACAATGACGTGGACCCGTACCAGAAACTGGGTCCCCCTCAATTCATCTCACCTCGCGGCCTGGAAGATGAGTGGATATGATGGCTGTTTGTATACGGAAGTACTGGAGTCGGGCAGGCCACGCAGCAGACTGTCCCGTAACGCGATGGATGTCAGCTCCTGCCGCCGTGTAGCGCGTATATATCGTCAGACAGCCCTCGACCTCCGCCCCCCTTCTGAAGCAAAGAAGAAAGTATAAACACCCGTCAGGGCCATATTTGTTGTCAAGGCTTTTGCGCCATGCCCAAGTGCACGAGCACTGACTCCGATTTCTGTATTCTCCGATTGGCGCAGGGACAGGCCTGTTTCGTCCATGCGTGGGCGGCGCTGTCCGACGCCGGGTCAGCTGTTATCGCCCGCATTGGGGTAGCGCTACTCGACCTACCTATCTCATGCCCGCCGTCAATTGAACAAGCAATATTCCCTTCCCAAGCTCTGTATATATACATACATACTTGTCTCGCTGCTAGCTTGGCTGCCTCGAATCTGTGTCATCGCACCGTCCACCCAATCGCACGTGACAGTCCGACGCAGACATACTACAGACATCCACACATCATGGCAACCACCAACCTCCCCAAGAACGCACACGTGTCCACCCATCCTTGTCTTCAGGCAAAACTCTCCCAGCTACGGTCAGCAAGCACAGGTTCCCGTGATGCACAGACGCTGGTTCATGAAATCGCCCTCATGGTGGGCTATGAAGCCCTCGCCTCAGGATTGAAGTCACAGCAGGGAAGCACAGTACGTCCCCATTCTACCTTGCTTTCATGTGCACACACGCACGCTCTGAGAATTGGCATACTTTTTCCACTCAAACAATCATGCAAAAACCAACCGTGTGCCCTCAGTGCGTGTGGCACAAGCAATGGTGTAATCTGCACATGCATTAACAACATGGTTACAGGACAAGTCGCCCTTGGGGTATGAGTACACAACGAGCACCACCTCACCCGCCCCCTCTGCCATATCGCTCGTGCCTATCCTCCGCTCTGGCCTCTCCATGGTCCCTGCGCTCTCATCCCTCCTCCCTACCCCAGTCCCCATCCACCACCTGGGTCTCTACCGCGAGAAGACGACCCTGCAACCAGTCGAGTACTACAACAATCTGCCCTATCACACCCCGCACACGTCTGGCGCCACCAAGCCCCAGCCCGAGCTGGCCATCATTGTCGATCCCATCATTGCGACCGGTGCGACGGCTTGTGCGGCTATTGATACGCTCAAGGACTGGGGTGTTAAGAAGATCATTGTCTGCAGTATTCTGGCTACCGAGGAGGGGCTTCAAAAGGCCTGTAGTGAGTGGGAGGAGGGCGTTGAGGTGTGGGTTGGCGCGTGCGATAAGGGTGTTGATGACAAAGGCATGATCAAGCCGGGACTAGGCGATATTGGAGACAGGCTATTCTTGACACTGGGAAAATAAGTCCATAGCAAGCCATGAGAATTCATGTGCAAAGTGTTCCATGTGTGATACTTGGTAACCTTGGTACTCATTGGACCAAGCTGTGTTTTGCTTCACGTGCCGTTTCCAAGGGTCTCGACCAAAAGCATGGTCACGGAATAGGGGTCGCCTTCTCCCTTGCGCCTCGATCCAGACGCGGCGGGTTGTCTTGTCGATCGCCTTGTCCTGTGCAAGCTTCGGGCGGGCAAGAGTCTAGTAGTTGAGAATGTATGGTATGTAGCTGTGGCAGTGCTACTTCCAAGCCCTTGGCCTCAACCATCAGCCACTGATGACGCAAATGTACAACAATCTTGCTTCACCTATTTGGGCCAACGCAGCCAGCCACGTCCAATATATAACTGCCCTTACTCCACCTCTGCCTCATACCTCAGTACTTCCCCACTAAATTCCTATTTCACACACTCCACTCACACCTACGCCTATCCACGAACAAACATACATCCATACTACAACCATGGGTCTCATGTGGCACAAGGGCTTTGGCGGAAAGAGGGCTGGTAAGATGGACCTGGCACTTCAAAGTCGTCAAGCAGCTGCTAACAGATTTATAGGTGGCGGTGTCGTTGTTGACAAACACGGTGTTCGACGCGCACCCTTTCGCATCTCGTGCGGTGGTTTCTCTTGCTTCCGCTAAGCATCCACCCTCCTCATATCAACGATTCACGACTTGTAAGTCAAACAGGCTCACCAACGGTAACCGTCAGCTTACATGTTCAGCTCTCAACACGTCCATATCTTGATACCTTTGTTTTGCGATGGCGTTACGGCTCGAATCTGAACGGCGGTGAACAAGTGGAAGCTGTGCATAGCTCCTTAGCGTCACATGCATGCGGAGTCACACGCATACACACACATATATATGTGACCAGATTCATACATGTTCCATAACCTCAGTAGCCTAATAAAATAAGCATATTTGAAATCTTAGTGCCATCGTCACCACTCCTTGTTTACAAACAGCTTGATACAGATGCCAAGCATTTGTTGAAAGAATGACGTCACACGTCACACCCTGGACTCGAGATCCACCTCTCCCATCCCACGCCATTTAGGTCAACCTCGAGGGCGGGGCAAATGGCATTTGTGAAGGCAGCTTCTGCATAGCTCACAGTAGACCTATGGGCGAGTATCGTCACGGCCACAACCCCAGATACAGCAAGATGCGGTCTGTTCTCATCATCAACCCCAACTCTACGGAGCAAATGACGAATGGCTTGAAGCCACTTGTCGATGCGCTACAATTCAAAGACGTCAATCAAACGCCACTCACAGCAGCGACCCAGCTACTAACCGTAGCTAGTAGACCGCACACGAGTACTTCACTGCACCCTCGGGTCCAAAGAGCATCAACAATGAAGACGACGCTGCCGAGTCGGTAGACCATTGCCTACCCGCTTTGGAGAAAGACCTCGCACGCTACGATGGCTTCCTCGTCGCATGCTACTCAAAGCATCCTCTCGTGCCACGCCTGAAAGAGCACACTACTGTGAGAGGCTCTCGCAAACCCGTCACTGGTATTTTCGAGGCCAGTGTGGGCACATCACTTCAGATTATACATCCTGACGAAAAGTTTGGCATCGTCAGCACAGGCAAGGTCTGGGAGACCATCCTGACTGATGCTACGATTGATTTTTTGGGCACGGGTTCAGAAGCTAGCAAGCGCTTTGCGGGCGTGGAAACGACAGGGCTCAACGCCACGGATCTGCATGATGCGCCTGCCGACGAGGTGCGCAAGCGCATGAAAGATGCCGTGAAGCGGCTTTTGAATAAAGACAAGGTTGGCGCCATCTGTCTGGGCTGTGCGGGTATGGCTGGTATGGATGAGATGGTCAGGGAGGCGTGTATAGAGGAGTTGGGAGATGTCGAGGGTAAGAGAGTCAGAGTTGTGGACGGAGTAATGGCTGGTGTTGCATGGCTAGAGGGTGCTGTACGTGCTAGCTTCTAATCTGCATCGAGGCGAATAGTGAAAAGTATATATTTGAAGCATATTTGTGTATATCTGTAATATTCCATGAATGATCACGATGCGAAATATCCCAATGAGTAGAGCCACTAACCAGAAACATTATGACATAATAACGTGGACCCTGGCGGGGATTGTAGTGGGACTATCACGCCCGACGACCTTCCTACCTGAACTCTAGTCATACAATTCCACATGACCATTTGGACATTTTTAAATTTTCCGCTCCAAAAAAATACTGGTCGTCGTCTCGTGGGATAAGATTCGAAACAAGAATTTAGTCAATTAATCGCTATGCAGTCGCTGCCGAACGAGCTTTTATCGCAGATTGCTTCACAGCTGCATCAAGAACCGCCTTCAATCACCAAGTTTACCCACGAGCCTTCTGAACATCTGACACAATCGGAGTTGACTCCACTCAAAACCTTGTCTCTGGTGTCATGGCGCTGGAGAAAGATTGTTCTACCCATACTCTTCCGCTATTCGCGGATACCACTTGACGATGAGCCGCAATGGGTACCTTTGGACGCACGGCTCGTTGATAGCATGCAGGAGCAATTGACCAAACTGAGTAACCATGAATTTGTCATCTACACGAAATTGCGGAGCAAGTTCAAAAGCAGCTCGGGCTTTGCATTCAAGCCAGCCATGGATGATGTCCTCGTCAATTTATGCCGCATCCAAGAGGGGGATGAGTTTCTCAAGTCAGTGCCAAACATTTTGTGGCTTCCACATCTTCCGAAAACATTTACAGACTTTTGTCGATTCGTGGCACATTACACACTGAAGCACCACATCAAGAGCGTGGTGGTGCATACGAACAAGGAATACAAGCTGTCTCATGTATCTGCTGCAGAAGCACCGTTAGCTCGTGGGGTGACTGACATCTGGACGCAAATATTCTCTCACCTAGAACCTACACGCATTGTCGTTGCTGCCCCACCGTCGACAATGGCTGGACTGCTGGATTCGCCGATGCGGAGCAACGACGTGTGGGCTTTTGAGATGAAGATGCACTATGTTGAGCTAATTCAGGCCGAGCCGCCCCGTACTGCTCATATGCAAGAGAATTGCCGGACATGGGGCTCTGCTCTCATCCATCAAAGACCTTGGTATCACATGGGTTACAACGAGGGCTCGTCCATTGCTGCGTACAGCACATACGAGTACCATTTGAAACAACCGCCAAGGATACTTTTTCATTTGCTTATACGCCTGTTCAGGGAAACACAACCATGCTGCAACATGACATCGTTCAGCTTCACAGGCGTCTTCCCATTTGCCGCAAACATTACTTCAATTGTTCGCGCTCTTCACCGCATCCCGACGGTCAACAGGATCAGTGTACAGCTAGCACCTGGACCAGAGAACAATGTGCTCAGTGACGGCAAGAGAAGGGGCAGAGCGCAGTCAAGCGACTTTTGGCTCGAGTGGCGCGAGAGTTACAAAGTGATTGCGAGCTATTTAGGCGTGTTTGACTTTGCGGACCAGGCAAAGTTTGCAAGCAGAGACTGTGGGAGTAAGCAGCTGGCAATCGAGGTTGAAGAGTGTATGGATTTGCTGAGAAAGAGGGGGATTGGGTGGAAGAGCGAAGGGGATGGGAATTGGGTCAGGGATCACACGTTAGATTGTCAAACAGCGACTGTTGAGGTTGAAGGAGGTTGAGATTGGATATTTGCAATACAGGGTATTGGAAGCACCGTGGTGTGAATACGCAGACTGTGCCATATTTAACTTTGAGCAGTGTAACTATAGGCAATCCTTCATCGTGGGCGAGGCTATCCTTGAACATGGCTCTAAGCACTGGCCAATTAGCAGCGGCCTCTAGGGCAGCATGCCCCACTTTGAAACGCCTGTGTCGTCTGTCACAAACTAACCCGACGTCATGCCAAATTTCTGATTCGGATACCTTGCACCGGCCAATCTTACTCGAACTCTCCGGCAAAGATAAACAAAGGCAACAATCATGGACTCGTATGTGAATTGTTTTCGGCTGCGAAACATTGCACAAGAGCTAATGCAGCGTCTCTAGCCTCACAGCATCTGAGCAGCGCGAGCTGCAGTCGCGCATGGAGAAGAAGCAGATGAAGGAATTCATGAACGTACGTAGAGCGTCTTTTGGGATGATTCTTGTGCTTCAACGACTGACACGGGATGGCAGATGTACTCGAACCTGGTGCAGCAATGCTTTGACCACTGTGTCAACGGCTTCGAGAGCAAGTCTCTCACCTCGCGCGAAGAGAGCTGCGTGATGCGATGCGTCGACAAGCACATGAAGGGCTCGCAGCGACTAGGCGACCGCTTCCAGGAGCAGAATGCCGCCATGGCCCAGGGCGGCGGCATGGGCGGAAGATAGATAGACAGAAGGGAAATCTCTGCGGCGGAGAGACAAAGGCTGCCTAGTGGTGATGAGAGACGACGCGCGGAATGCCGACTGCAAAGCGTGCAATGGTCGGGGTTGGATACAGTGGCCAGCCCGGTCATGCGCTGGCACAGAAAAAGGCCATTTGTACTACTATATAAAGACGAGTCGTGGGATCCGGTGTGGGCGTGGGCTACGTAAGATGCTTGCCCACGTCTGGATTAGTAAGAGCAGAAGCATGTCTCACGGACATGACTGCCATTGGCAATGATATATATGGTTATGGAAATTGAGAAGCATGTAGGTGATACTGGTACTACTACTACTACTACTACTTCGTCGTGTGCGGTGCGGTGCAGGCCAGCAGCCATGGGCAATTCGTACCATACATGTGTACATACATATAATGCACCCGAGATGCAGTTTCAAGAGGGGAGATTGTGTGAAGTAGTGTAGGCATGTACATTACGTGTGTCTATGTACGTACACCAGTGCGTATGTATGGAGCCATGAAGGGGTTAATTATAGCGCAGCATGCTCGCTCTGTGCCTCTTCCTTCTCGGGCTGCATGGCTGTGGCAATGATTCCAGGCTGCATGTAGGCATGTCAGGCGACGCGATGCCGTTTTGCGTGGATTGGCCGGCAGGCACTCGCTGCTGTTGTCATCGGGCAGCCACTCGAACTCCCTCGCCTCGCCTCGCCTCGCCTGGTGGGAGCATCACCTACGCAAGCCAGCAGCCCTGCATGCATGCTCTCTTTGTCGCTCCGAGCCCCAGTTTCAGCGTCGCCTTCTCTGCGCCCACACATGCCTTGAAAAGCGCCTTTGGACACGCAAGCTGCGCATCTGTGCCCACCCCTAACCGCCCGCCCTCACCAATTTGCTGCCCACCCCTCTCGCTCTGCACCCCCCCAGACCAGACCAGACCAGAGTCGAGTCGCGTCGCTTGCTGGCTGGCTCGCTACTCTCGCTCCCTCTCGCTCACCTCTCGCCCGCTCCCTCACCCATCCACCCGCCCGCACGCCCGAGCATCGTGACCTCCCGCCTCGTCCTGCTGTGCGCCGCCTGACTGAGCGAAGAGCGGTCGCGGAATACGAGACGGACGCCCGTTGGCAGCTCTTGCGCATCCCTCGCTACTAGAAGCCGACGTCACGTAGCGGCCCCCCCAGATAGCTGCCGCCTTGCCTGCCCACTCGGGGTCCACCTGTGCCTGGAACAAGAGCCAACTCCACAGCACCACCGCCTGCGATCGACGACTGCCCGCCCGTTGCTCATCTTCTTTTTGCTCTGGAGAGCAGCCATCGCTCTTCGGAACCCCTCCCCTCCGCGCTTGCCATGCCCGCAGGCACGCACACCAATCCCCAGACTCCGCGCGTGCGCAATGGGGAGCCCCAGCCCGCCCCGTTGGTCACTCCCGAGCCCGCCTCATCCAAGCGGGATTTGACCTCGTGGTGGAGGCAGTTTAGCAAGCGCCCCGCGAAGAAGGACGACGACAAAGGTACGCTGCCGCCGCCGCCGCAGTCGCCCGCTTTGTTTCCCGCGCGCAATCACTGACTGTCTTGCGCGCATACTTAGATCAAGCCCTCCCTGGCATCTTTGGCGTTCCCCTCATCCAGAGCATCCCCTATGCCAATGTCGCAATCTCGCTCTTCAACGAGCACGGCGAGAGCTATATCTATGGCTATGTCCCCATTGTCGTCGCAAAGTGCGGTGTTTTCTTGAAGGAAAAGGGTCAGTCAAGCCAAAGCACTTCTGCCACCAGCTGTTAACCCGCGCACAGCAACCGACGTGGAAGGCATCTTTCGGCTGGCCGGCTCGGAAAAGAGGATCAAGGAACTCAAAACGGCTTTTGACACGCCGCCAAGATATGGAAAGGGCCTCGACTGGTCCGGCTACACGGTTCACGATGCCGCAAACATTTTGCGCCGCTACTTCAACAACCTGCCAGAGCCTATAATCCCCTTGCAGCACTATGATCCTTTTAGGGACCCCCTCAAGGGCCACCAGGCCGAAGCTGTCGGTCCCTGCGAAGGTCAGGCCCCGTCCATCGGAGGCTTTGACCCAGACGCCGCTGTGCGCATATATCAACACCAAATCAAGGCCCTGCCGTCCCTGAATAGGCAGCTGTTGTTATATATTTTGGATCTTCTTGCGGTTTTTGCCGCCAAAGCCGATGTCAACAAGATGACGACGTCGAATCTTGCTGCCATCTTCCAGCCGGGACTATTATCCCATCCCCAGCACGACATGTCGCCGCAAGACTACCGCCTCAGCCAAGACGTGCTGATCTTTCTCATCGACAACCAGGATCACTTCTTGATTGGTATGGAGGGCACGGCTGTCGACGAGGGTACAGTCCAGCGCATTGAAAGCGGACCATCTACCCCCCAGGCCAGAACACCAACCACTCCTGGCCGCAACAGCACCGGTATTGGGCGCTCAGCTTCGACGACTTCCAGTGCTGGTGCAGAAAGTCTGCGCATGCAAGGTGGAGTTCGGAGAAATGTATCAACATCTTCGAAGCGCTCTCGTCATTCCGGGGCTGTCCCTAGTCCAATTACTCCAGCGTTTGCTTCACCGACCACCTCAGGAGTGCACCGAAGCAATACACTACCCTCGAAGCGCACCCCAGCGATTGGCAGCCCGCGCTTCCCTCCATCGAAGCAAACTACTTCTACAGTGGAAGAGGTCAAGAGCGAGCTTTTAGCGCCAGAGACCGCAAATGCCCCGATGACCCATGCTCATGCGAAACCAGAGGTTCAGCAACATCCACAACAACCTGAGGCTTTACAGAGCACTGCACCTGCGGCACCTGCGGTAGAACAAGCTGTAGCAACACAACCCCCTGAACCTGAAGTGACAGTGCCCAAACGAGCGCAGACTGTACCTCCAAACAAGATAGAGATGCCGAAGCCATTCGAAGTTGCTTCTGGACCTAACAATCTTACGCCGTCCACTGCACTCAACCGACGAAGCATGCCTCCAACCAGCCCTGGATTTCAAAATATTCCTGGTGCCTTCCCGCTTGCATCGCCTGGCGTTATCCCACCAAGCCAGCCCACTACACCCAATGTCACTGCACAGGCTGCACAGTCTCTCTTGCCTCCACGGTCTACCACACCTAGCAATGGCATTCGTAGTCCCCAACGCAGTCCACATCATACACCTACGCGCGAACGTTCGGAATTTCTCGAAGGGCCTGTCGATTCCGGACCCGCAGTCGAAATGACGCCAGCTGTGCGCACATTTACCCAAATTCTGTCAAAAGTAGGTGCCTCACCCACTGGTAAATCTGATGATGGGAAGGATTGCCGGAAGCCCAACAAGCTCCAGAAGAAGAGATTGCCAAATACGGTGAGCCAAAGTACTCACAGTTCTACACATTCTCTTGGTGGTAGCGAGGCTGGTTTTGGAGGGTCTCAATCAGGCCATGGCCCTCCCTCACCATTACATCCACCCCAGCCTGCGTTTGCACAAGGTCAGTCGCACTCTAACAGCTCCAAGGAAGCCGTTCACGACACAAACTCGTCGAAGGCTTCAGGCAACACTCTGAAGCCCAGCATGTCGCCTTCTGCTTCCTTTAGGTCACACTCGACCGCGACCGAATACTCGGAAACCGAGTTGGGTGACGATGCGCCGAAAGAAGAGAAGCGTAGCTTCTGGAAGGGCCATCACCGACGCGGGGAGAGCAAGGCAACGCCTACAGCGAGCCAGACTGACCTGCGAGGGTCCGTGATTGGCGCGGACAAGAGCATGAGTTCGTTTGCTAGCAGTTCGGGATGGACAGGCAACGGGCGCCGAAGTGGTCAGTATGAACATGTACCTGGGTCAGAAGGGTCTGTAGTTGGCAGCCCGCCAGACCACGACAAGAGTGAAAAGAAGGGGGCTTTTGATTGGTTCCACAAGCGGAGGCAGGATCACAGAGATCGTGTAGACAGGAGAGAAAGGGCCAAGAGTCCGCCGGGAAGCTCAAACTATGGGCCTCTGCCGCAGAACCTGGCGCAGCAAAGTGAAAACATTGCTGGTCGCGGCAGACGATCAGATATACCGCACGCTACGGAAGAGCCGCAGCCTAAAGCGGACAAGTCGAATGATGTCACGCCCACTGGTCCCAGCCCCTCGCCGCCGCCAGCGGCTGCTAATACATCGAGCCCTAAGCGAGTGAGCAACTCAATGGCGCTCAGGACAAACCTTCCTGCGGCGTTGACAGAACCTATTTCGATAGCGCGGTCGCCGGAAAGAAGTCCGCTGTCACCAGTTGCTGCAACGGTACCTCAATCGCTGCCAGGGGCTGCTGCATCATCCATGACGACTGCAGAAAGTGTGCCTGAAGCTAAGGCGGATGCGCCGGTACAGTCAGAAGCTGCAGCTGCAGCTCCACCGGCTAGTGAACCAAAGCCGATACCTTCTGGACCCATGCATGCTTCATCGGGGTCAACAGTCACCATCACGCCACAGACAATGAATGCGGACGCAAACTCTGGAGCGCCGGTGACTGAGAATGCACAGTCACCAGCAGCAGCAGCAGCAAGTCCACCAGCTTCATGAGGGAGTAATCATTTGTTGAGTTGTATAATGCATGGCGGAAGCGTGTCTATACCAGCCATATATATCCTCATGCTACGGCATGGCCTGTTTCATTTTTTTCCGTTTAGGCCAAGGCTGTGCTTTGGCCAAACTGTTGGTATGTAAATGCGTGTGTGTGTGTGTGTGTATAGGGACTGGAGGATTGGCCTCGTCTCGCTTTTGTTGTAAGAAGAAGGGATAGGGAGAGGGGGTGTGTAGGTAGTAGGGTCAGTCAAAATGTGGAGGGGAATGGTAGCTTTTATTTGGAGAGGGGTTTCCTTTCTAGTTGTTGAATTGCACTTGTTTTACAAGGTCAAGGGGCTTGACGCGTGTTGCAAGGGCGAGGTGTGTTGTGGTACTTGACCTGTACACCGGGCGAGGTGCAATGGAATGATTAGTCGGGGGGTCAAAAGGATTCGCATCAATCTATATGAATGCAGGGAGAAGCGAAGCAGTTGATGAACGAAGTTGGTGATTGCACATGTGCGTTGTTTGTGGCCATATGAGTGGATTGATAGCATTACAACTATCGGCACGTGGTACTGCTACGTATATGCAGATGTATAGTACGGTACACTAAAGATGATAAGCAGCCCCCCTGCCCCTGTGCATCCCGTATGTACACACACACACTGCGACAAGAGCCAACAGGAGAGGGGCATGCATCTAGTGTGGTGGCGACGAACAGGAAATGCAGAGGTCTAGAGCCGAGCGGGGAAGAAGCGAGGGGGTCTGAGTGGTGGGGTTTCTTGTCTAGCCATGTGCATCGTCTATCGTGTAGGGATGCGTAGGCGAACGGTAGGTGAGTTACAGTACTTGGACCTCTGAGCATGATGAAGGTTGAAGTAGGAAGGTGACTATTTTTAGGACGCTTACGACGGTGATTGGGCAAGGGCGGACTAGGCCGCGGACCAGGATTGGTTGGGGACGCCATGTGGGCTGAGGGATACGGAGGAGACAGCAGAAGGCCGGTGTGTACGGGCAAATGCGGTGGCTGTGTGCTGTCTAGAGTGGAGTTGAACGACGTCAACTTGGCTCAGCAGCAGCACACACACACGCGGTGGTTTCATCGCGCGCTCGCAACTAGGGACATGATGCCTCGGCGGGAAGAGGGGCCTCCCTTTCAAACAAATGACGTGCTGGAGGCGTCAAACCAAAAAGGCGGCACCCCGACGACTCGTCTGATGTTGTCTTGTCACATAATATACCCTACCCCCGAAGTTTATGTGCCAGCTTTGCTTCTCGCCTTGTTTCACGCGCTGGGCGTATATGTGAATTACCTGTTTTTGCGCGCCGGACAATGGCCTCATGTGTGCTGATCAAGTAACCGTTGTCCGGAGAAGACAGGCCTGAAGAGCATCAATGCGGATGAGCGATTGGGAAGCGCGACGGGGGTGTGGAAGGATGACTGCAGGGCCGGCCATGGGCATGGTTGAGGGTGCACGGGATAGTCGGGACAGCGTGTGCTTTAGTGGCATTGGGAGGCGAAAGGCAGGCAAAGCGGGTCTGGCAAGCTCGCGTTTCTGTCCAGGTCACAGCTAGTGCCATGTATCAGCAACGACTCCACCTTCTGCCTTAAGGTCCGATCTGCCTGCTGCTCCTTCCCACTCCTTTCGCTCCAAATTAATTAATTCCTCCTACTTACTACATACACATTACACTCGCTGTCCATCGGCCCGACTCTGACTTTAACAACAACAGCTACTACTAACTACTATCTCTCACTCTCACTTACCCACTCACAAACCACACCTTCGTTTCGTTCAACTTTTCTGCTCGCTTGCTTGCGATAAAAGGAAAGCCAGAAACGTCATCGAGTGCACCAGAGAAATAATACGCAACAAGCAAAGCAACAAAATTCATTGTTGGCTTCACGCCGTCGGGGCACTGGTAACCCAGCCACACGGGAACCCACTGAAATTGTGTAAGCACGTCCTGAGCACCGCCTTCATGGCGACCACGACTCGCTAAAGTCTATCTGTTCCGCCTCGTTCCCTTTGTTACCGCTCCCGGGGCTTAACCACATCATGGCGCTCTGCTGACACGAACTGCGCAGCTCCTGACATTTCTTCCCTTTAAAAGAGGCAAATCCGCCTTCTCTTGACTTCGCTTAACCGATATCGCCTGCTTTGCACGTCACCACCATGCGTTCCTTCTGCCAGGTTGCCGTCATGGCACTTCCCTTGTTCAGCGCGATTGCAGCTGCGGAGCCCAAGGATGTTGCAGACCACCCAAAGACCATCTATGCAACCGCACAGGAAGCTTTCCAGGACCTCCTGAATGCGCTGCCGGAAGAATCCTTGCATGCAGCACTGAGCAATCTCAAGGACTTTAAGAATGGCATCTTCGAGTCGCACCATCGGGGAGTCGAAAACATCCACAGCAACAACCCGGCGCTTGCTTCTAAGCTTATCGTCGATGCCGTCAATGACTTGCGCAAGAGGCAGACGCCTTCAAACGGCACCAATAGCGCCACTACCGCTAGCAACCCACCCGAGTCAATCCAGAACTCCACTCCTGTGCCAACAACGAGCGACAACTTGCAACCTGAAACCAGCTCTGCTGCGCCACCACCACCACCGCCTGGAAGCAGTGAGGCCTCCGCCGATACTGTGACCCAGACGCAAACTCAGACGCAAACCCAAACACAGACACAGACACAGAGTCAAACCCAGACACAGACGCAGACTCAGCAGCAAACTACAACCGCCGTTTCAACCACGACTCAAGAGCGGCCTGCCATTATTCCTGTCGAAAACACAGTAACCAAGGATGGCAAGACGATTGTGCAGACCACCGAGGTCCTTAGTGAAGTTACCGCCTCCGTCGCCGTGACTGTTGTGCGCACCAATACAGCGGGCAGTACAGTAACAGAGACCGAGAACCGACCTGCCGTCGTCAAGACAACTACGGACCGAGCCGGCCGTACAACCGTCACCACTTCGGCGGTCAACTTTGCGCCAACAGCAGGCCAAGTGACGTCAACAACTGACTCACGCGGCTCTATTGTTCTGACAACACTCACACCTGGCGGCGGTCTGGTTAGCAGCATCAAGCTGATCACCACGACTGATGCACAGGGCCGCCAGAGCACAATGACGACGTATGCCTTTGTCGACCCAGTGCAAGCTACTGGCGCTGCCAATAGCCCCAATGCTCCCGGAAACGACAAGCCTTCGCTGCAAACTGGTGCCGCTGTCGCCAATGGAGCCCAATACGCTGCTGTTGGTCTTGGTGCCCTAGCCTTTTTCTTCTAAGAGAGGAAAACAAAAGTTGTCGCAATTACAAAATTCGGATCGATAGAAAAAAAATATGGGGCTGCTGATGGTTCTTCAGATTGTACATATCTTTTTTCTTTTCCTGATCTTTTCCTCTTCTCTTCTTCATACAAACGCGAACACGAATTTCCTTTCAGGTTCTTTTACCATACGCTTGTTCGGCTGTCCATTCCTTTGATACCCCCTACTACATCTACATGTTTATACGTGTATATACGACACTCATTTTTTCTGTTTAATAGATAATGCAATGGTTTGCTTGGTATTTGTGGTTCGCTGCGTGTAATGGAAGCTAAATGGTGGATATGATGCATGGGAGGATGCATCGAAGTGGAGAGTGGGTCGAGTTTCCAAGGCGGGATATACATATGGAATGGGAAAAGGTGGGGGTGTGCAAAATGGGAAGGGAAAAAAAGAAAAAAGTAATAACGGGTACTTCTTTGTAGATGGAATATATACACATAACCTACACATACACTTGGCATTACTTCCTTTTCTCCATCGTGAACAAAAAGCAAAAATCAACCCGCACCGTCTATGTATATCGATTTTAATAGCGGTTAGGATACCTTATTTTATTTTTGTTTTTTTGTGTGTATATATACTCTTCATCTTCTCCATCTACACACCTACCAAAAAATGACAAGGAAACCAAGCAAACAACAAGGGAAGGGGTATTGGTATTTCCAATAAAAAAAAACGCCACCAAAAAAAAAGATGTTACTGCCTTCTATGCCGATGATGATAAACCATCCAAATGCGTTTTTCCCTTTCTCTCTTTTCCTCTCCTCTTTGCCGGTTTCTTCGCTCCACTTCCCCCCCTCTCTCTCTCTCTCCCTTTAGCTCAAAGTCAACAGCTTATACATCGAAGAGAACCCCCCCAACCCTAGATAACCCCTTTTCTAGATCAAATAGGAAGAAAACAAAACAACATCCACCAGTTACCCAAGAAAAAAAAAAGATTCTCTGTAAGTAGGTAAACCATAGACATGTAAACCATAGATTTAACAAAAAAAAAACAGCCTCTCTTTCTCCGCCTCCCCCCACCCGCTTATGATACAGAAAAGAAGAGTAAACGACAACTAACGACTACAAGAAGAAGGAAGAGGAAAAAAAGAAGAAGATATACTCATATCACTTACCACAAACAAAAAAAAGGAAGGGGAGAAAAGAAAAGCCCCAAGTTCTCCTCCCTACCCCTACCCCTACTCCTCACGCACACTCACCTTGCCTTTGTCGCAATAAAATACTCGACACTCTCACCCGCCCAACTCACACTATTAGTGCCCGACTCATACCTCTCTTCATCAAACAGCCCCGCAATACTCTGTTCATTCCTAACCCCCTGTTTTGCGGCACCACCACCAAAGCTCTCAAGACTAACGACTTTGCACCCTTGCTTCAGATCCAAGAACTTTTGTAGGAGCAGATTATTCAGCGTCTCGCCAAAGACTTTATTGTTAACGAGTACGACATCCGCTTTGCGAAGTACATTGTCGATTTCAGGCGACTCGAGAAAGTCGCCGTGGATAAGCTCAATGGGGCCGAGCGCAATGTTCCAGAGTTTCGAGCGGGCCTTGAGTTCGGCCGCTTGTTCGGAGCCGAGCGAGGCGGCGAGCTTCATCTTTTCAATGCCCCAGGATTCGGCGCCGGTTTGGAGGGCGGATTGCAGGACCACGTTGCCGACGCCGGAGCCGAGGTCGACGAAGATGTGCGATGAGTTGAGTCCCGTTTGCGCAAAGATTTTGTGGACAAACGGCGTGAGGAGCTCGCCGTAGGTGGTTTCTTTACCGGCGACCTTGCGGAGGCGGTGGGCGTGCGGGGACACGATGCGGTTGTAGCTTTGGGCCGTGATGCGCTTGACCAGGCTGAGGGGGATGGCGTGCATATCATCGAGGATGCGGGGTATGGTACCATCGCTGTAGCGGTCCTTGATCAGCTTGTTGAATTTGGAGAGTTCTTGTTTGAAGAGTTCCGGGTCGTCTTTAGTTACCGCTCTCTTGAGGAGCCGGACTGTGCCTAGTGCGTCGGATGACAGCTCTGCAGACAGATCTGATGGGAGGTAGTGCTGTATGATTTCCTCGATACTGAAATAAATGTCGTCCAGCGGGCTGTATTCCTCGTCCACTTCTTTCCGGGCAACAGCTTCGAACTTTTCTGGACGGGAGAGACTGGGATATTGCAGTTCAACCACAAGCTTCTTGTCGCTTCCTGAAAAAGGAGATTTGTATGCTTTGGCTACATCATCTTTTGTCATTTCATAACCATGTTTCAGGCATATCTTGGCTGCCGACGCCTTTTTCTTTCTAAACGCCGCATTCTCCTGAGCCTGTCTCATGACCGAGTCTGTTGTACCATTCGAAGGCTCTTCGGCCTCTGCCGCATCTCTCTTCTCAGCCTCCTGTATCCGTATGCGCCTGCTCAAGTCCGGCTCGAGAGCGCGATTTAGACTCATGGGCTCGATGCTGCTGCTGGCTGGCCGTGTCCGGCGGCGCTTGACACCCAAGCGATCACTGTCATCATCTTCGCTCGACTCATCGCTGCTAGCCCACTGGGGGGTATCGGCACCCTTACGTTTGCGGGTGTCGACACGCGACACGGATACCGACTTGGGGGCCCGTTCCCTCGAGGTTGTTTGCGAGCGGGGCGTCGACTGGTAGCGGTTGGATGGCGGGCCAGATGCACTGTGAGAGCGCGAGGCATTGCCTGGTCGTGAGGCTAGAGGGCGTGATGACGGTGAGGGGCTTGCAGTGGGGGCGGGCGCCTTCTTGACAAGAACAGTTCTCGTTTTAATCTTGGGTTTGCCGGGAGCGAACATGACCACGGCGGCGCTAGTTGCAGGGCGAAGAGAACAATGTGTGGGTGGTCGGAACAGAGGGTCGGTAGCAGGCTGGTGTAGAGGTGAACGAGTGTAGCGGGTAGGGTGGCGAGCACAAGGGCGAAGAGAAGTGGGAAGAGGGTCAGAATGTAGGCAGCCAATACCAAGGGCGTCGTCGCACGCGCAATGGGACAAAGATACGTGACCAGGTCTTTCCGTCGCCTGCACAGCCGTGCAGTGGCTGCGCAGGGATCCCCCGACTAGCGCCGCTTGGCACGCAGGACCCGTGGCCCTGCTTTTGCCCATGCCGACGTCAGTCCTATCCATGTCCCGACATTGGTGCTACTACATATACATACTCCAACACTACATATGTATATCTGTCCATCTATATATGTATCATGGATGATAATTTGCCAACAGTGAAAACGACAACATGACATGATCGCATCAGTACTGTGTAGTATTAATGAGCAGGACATAACCAACTCTTTCGTCAAGACTGCCTTGGTCGACCCCATAGTTATTATAATACACTCCCCCCAAAGAATCAAATCAATCAGTCCATCAGCCCATCAGCCCACCACTCGCCCTCAATCAGCGCCGACGGTCTCGGCTGCGGCTTCTCGTCCGACTCCTCACACGTCTGCGCCTGTCTCTATCACGACTCCTATCCCGGCTTCTTTCCCTACTCCGCTCTCTACTCCGCTCTCTGGCCTTTCGATCGCCGTCTCGTTCCTTCTCATCACTATCTCCACCCCCGCCACCAGGTTGGTAACAGTCAGACTCTTGCCGTCTACTGCCCCGTTCTCTCCCACCATCCCAACGATCATAGTCTCGAGACCTGTAGCTCCGTGGCCGATCGCGGCTATCGTCACGCCTACGAGGTCGGCTATCATCACGCTTGCGCTCACGGCTATCTTCTCGCTTCCGGGTGCTGGTGGTAGTGGCGGCTGCTGCTGCTGCTGCCGCACCGCCGGGTACATATCGATCAATATTATCTGGACTCCTAGAGCGGGAATGACGGCGTCGACGAGTGGCCGACCGATCACGGTCGCGGTCGCGATCACGGTCACGTCGGCTTCTGGAACGAGACCGGGTGCGGTCTCGACGTCTCTCTTCTCGGCTCGGTGAAGGGCTGCGTGTCTCGTACCGCGACTTGCGGCGGTTAGTACGTGTCTCGCGTGACCGGCTACGACTGTCGCGGCGCGAGCGTCTATCATCACGCTCGTCGCGATCGCGCCTTCGACCGTCGTGTGTCGGCCTGTAAGAATGTCTATCATCGTCCCGTCGAGACCTGCGATCATAGCGGCTTCCACGAGACAGTGAACGACTTCTGCTTCGCCTCCTAGTGCTCCGTGCAATACTGCGTGATCTAGAACGTGCGCGTGATTTATCGGCTTTTGAAGACAATTCTCCTCGTCGACCCTTGGCGTCGGCTGGTGGAGCATCCATCATCACAGTGTCTTCATCCTTTGCGGCTGCAGTATGTGTTTCCGAGATGGGAGATCTGAGACCCTTGCTAGAGGCCCGCTGTGCAGGCGAGGCGGATTTTCCGTCAAGCTTCGCCAGTCGAACAGCCACTGGATCTCGCGGTACAAGCGACTTGGGTGGATGTGCTTTCCGCATAGGCGGTTCAAGTGATTCTGAGCGTTCAAGTGCGGGTCGCTGCCGTGACTTCTTCATCTGTTCGCTCTCTTGCAACAAAAGCTGAAGTGCCAGGTCATCGTCCACCTTGATGTCCTCGGGCTTGATAGACGTACGACGTTCACGTTCACGTGATCTTGACCTTGTCCTGCTCCTTCGCCTGCTTCTGTCACGTCCTCGGCGGTCTCTGTCACGGTCAGGGGTCCTGCTGCGTCCACGGCCACTGCGATAGCGTCCACCACGATCTCGGTCAAGCTCCTCTTGTATGCGACGCTCCCGCTCGGCATCCTCCTCTCGAATTTTCTTGAGGCGAGCCTCTCGACTCTTCTCGTGCTCTTCCCGCTCCTTCTTAAGGCGCTGGCGTTCCTCTTCCCTCTCCTTCTCAATCCTTTCTCGATCTTTTCGTCGGCGCTCTTCGTCTTCCTTCTCGCGCTCTTCACGCTCCTTGCGCCTGCGCTCCTTTTCTTCCTGCCGAGCCTTCTCTCGAGCCTCGTCTTCTTCCTTTTCTCGCCGCCTACGCTCCTCCCTTTTGGCCCTCTCTGCACGCTCCCTCTCGCGCTCCTCCTCCAGCTCCTTTTCCCTCTGAGCCTCACGCTTTTGCCGTCGAGCCTCGGCTTCTTGTGCCCATTCCTCTTCGGTCTTGCTGCCTCGCTTCTCCTCTTCAGCAGCCGCCTCCGCTCCAATTTCCTGAATGCGGTATTCGCGCATTTTCGGCAAGCCCTGTTCTTCCATCAATCGGTCCAATAGGGCGTTGACAGTGCTCATAATGTTCGCGTAGATGTCACTGCGTTCTCCCGCACCCTCGATAAGGGTGGTCGCCATCCGGGGGTCCTTGGATAGTAATGACGGATTACGGTCGGTTTCACGGTCAACAAGTTCTTTGAGGGCGGATTGGAGTTCATCTTTGGCAGGCTGGAGCACAAGTGTCAGTACGTAGCCTAGGCTTTTGAATGCGAGGTTTTCACATACACCTGATACATATTGCTTCATAAGATCCCTCCGTATGTCGTCGTATGTACCCTTTTTGCGAAACATGTGTACCAAGCTGTCGATGGCCGATCGTTTCGCCTGGGAGAGTGGAAGCTCCGAAGGCCTTAGTTTCTTGCGCACATTTGCAGTGCCATCGCCGTCTTGGGCGCGCTTGCGTCCAACTTCGGCCATGGTCGGTGGCTCGTCGTTGCGATCAGTCGTCTGGCGACGTGTGCGACCGGCCGTATGCAGGAGACGGGGATGAACAGCCAGTTGGGCAGCGAATGACGTAGGGAGGCTTGAAGTGCTGCGACCGGGCGCGTCACCCCGAATTGTAAAGGAGTGCAGCACTATGAGGCACGCAGAGTGGTGTATCAAGAGAAGTCGCGAAAAAGTACCCGTCGCGCTGGGGTGGGAGTCGGCGGGCGTTGGTTCCGCTCCGCAACCGCGCAGGTGGTTCTTGTCTTGGCAGTCTGGAGCTTCACATCGAGCATCGCGACAAAGAAGCCTCATACAGCGGTGACAGCAACACTTGACCCAATTGTTGCTGCAGCACAACACGTCAGACTTCTTCGATAGCGATATCACGACTGCGTTCAAGGCCAATTCACAATGGTTCACAAGGTCCTCGTCTGGGGCGGGCTCGGTACGTCTTCCACGACCTTCGCACACTCACCACCAACACTACTGACCACGTCCACCAGGCGTTGCCGCGCGACTATGGCAGTTGGGCATTGAGATGCGCCCGCTTTTCAATAAGGAGTCGATCTGGGTCTACCCCATTTATGCCGGCGTTGGTGGCAGCTTCGGCTACTGGCTCACAGGCGTGGAGCAACGACAATTCAGGCTCCTGGCCGATCGACGAGACGCCCTACTCGAGAAACGAGCACGGAGGAAGGAGCGCGAGGAGGCTGCTGGAAACTGATAGAGGCATATCGCTAGTAAAGGCACAGTGAAGGAGCGTGAGGAGGGGTAGTGCGGAGACGAGGGCTAATTCGCCCAAATCCATGTCCAAAGATTCATCACAAGCCTCGTCTGTATTGGTCATATCTCACGGTACAGACACTACTTGTGATGAGGCAACATCGGGCATGGGCGTTGATGAGCCAAGAGTGTGCGTTGGAACCACTCTTCTATCATGTCCGAACTGGAGACTCGTTTGTACAAATCCTTCAAATTTGAAATTTTGCAAATGCAACAAATATAAAACATCCATATTCACCAACCATGATTCAAAACTGCGAGATATTGCCTAGTTGAGTAACGCGCCGAAAGCCGCCCTAGGATGTTAGTGCGTGACTCTACTTCGAGTGGGTGAAGGAACGACCACATCTTGGGTCGGATCACAACTCTCCGTCGCCAACGATCCAGCATGACATAAAAGCCACCGAACCGCGACCCGCGTGGTCAATCTTGTCTTACGTAGATATCAATATCCATACGTTCAGCCATGACTGCCGATACCCTCCTCACGCCACATGGCGACTACACAGCACCGGCTTCGCCAACAATGAACGGCAACCTCAAAGCCAAGGGTATCGTCGTCTTTTCCGGCGGCAGCGCTGCAAATAACTTGGTCGACGTGTTCAAAACGGTGCGGGAGGACAAGAAGTGCCCGCTTAGTTATGTCATCCCTATCAGCGATAACGGTGGAAGCTCGTCGGAACTGATCCGTGTCTTTGGTGGCCCAGGTATGCATCGCTCGCGGGATCGTGAACAAAAGAATGTACTAACGTATAAAGGTATTGGCGATGTACGAAGTACGATGAGCCTTCGTCTTGTAAATTCAACGTTTTCTTATTAATCAAGTGCAGGCCGTCTCGTCCGTCTTATCCCAGATGATCCAGATCACGACGATAGCGAAAAGGCAGCTATCAAAACGTTCTTCAACCATAGGCTGCCTAAGGAACGATCTTTAGCCCGGGAAGAGTGGCTGCAGATTGTGGAGGCCGAGCACGCACTGTGGACCAATATTTCTACTGCGAAGAAAGAACTAGTACGGTCCATGTTGAATGTTGTCGCGTTCGAGATCGTAAAGCGACGGCGGCCTTCCTCCAGTTTCGACTTTTCTGGCGCAAGTATTGGAAATCTATTTCTGACTGGGTGAGTTGTTATTTTGTTTGAATGATGTTGTAGGATGCATATTTAAGCACATGCTTCGATTCTTGAGCTGTCGTTTTGGTAGACACATGGGCCTTTCAACGATCGCTACTCATGATATTTCAATAGCGCTAATTCTACCCAGTGCTCGACTCTTTACCGGATCATTTGAATCCGCAATTTATCTGCTCTCTAGCATCTGCTCAGTACCTAGCCACACGTCTGTCCTCCCCGCAATCAACACCAACTTCACGCATCACATTTCTGTTGGCCTAGCAAATGGAGAAGTAATCACCGGTCAAAACTCTATATCACATCCTTCCATCTCGACAGCCCTGGTCTTCGGTGGCGCACCTACAGAAATTGACGAAACAGAGCACCACGACAGCATCGAAGACGCCAACCTACCCGGATCTCTGCCCACACTTCGGAAACAGTACATCACCTTCTCGAAAGCCGACGAAGAAGAACTTCCCGCGAGGATTGAGCGGCTATGGTACATCAATCCATATGGCCAAGAAATCCGTCTCTCTGCCAACCCCATGGTGCTGAACTCATTAGCGGAGGCGCAGGCCGTTGTATACAGCATCGGCTCACTCTACACATCCATTATCCCCTCTCTCATCCTCAAAGGAGTCGGCGAAGCCATCAGCAACTCTATCCGCTACAAAATTCTCATCCTCAACTCGACCATTGATCGCGAAACAGGGCCATGTTCGAATCCATACACAGCGCTGGACTTTGTAGCAGCCATCGCCAAGGCAGGTGAGGAATCAAAAGGCGTGTTTGAGCCACTTGACAAGGCAAAGTACAAGAATTACGTCACGCATGTTATTCATTTGCAGGGGCCGGGGACGCCGGCTGTTGACAAAGATGAACTTAGGAGGATTGGTATCGAGGCTATTCGCGTGTATGGGAGGAGAAACGAGGGCGAGGGGTTCGTTAGGTACGATGAAAGAGGCTTGATTCAGGCGCTTGAGGTTACGATGGGGAAGAGGGACCCGAGGGTGCCTAGTCGACGGAATACATTGGAAGGACCGGCGGGGTGAACTGAGAGCTGTAGAGCGGGGGGTTTTAGGTATTCTTTTGGCTTCTCCACTTATTGTATAGATGTTTGATAAGCCTAGTTCCAGAATAAGTTATCTTTTTTTTGTCAGGCGGTACTTGATTTGACGAGGGTGGCAACAATGAGGTGATGTTGGATATCAGTGTTTCAGTAGAGAACGAGAGGAAATGTATACTGGATCTTTACTTTGCTGTTGAATTTGGTGGCGCTTGTTTCTGTGGCTATACTGACTGTACATTATGGGCTGGGATCATGCGGTCGGTAGTGGGTCTGGGCAGTAGGTTCGTATGTACATGAACGGGCGTTCACTTGGCCGTAGCGAGTGTCCGTTTTTGTTATTCCTACGACCCCATGTGCATCTTGAATTCAGAAAAATAAAATTGAGCCCCTTGATATGAAAAGAATAAAAGAATCGTCATGAGGTACGATTGCGTCAATTAATTTCCTGTTATCGCTTCATTGAAGTATCCATCCAAATGGAACCTTTCCCAGCATGCAGGCAGCCACGCCGACGCGACTAGTAACGGCCGCTCGAAAACCGAGCAAAGCTTAATAGGATTAATGGGTATTGTACTCTGTATTGAGTTTATCGGTACTGGTTCATTGGCCGTTGTCAAGTTCATCTGAAGATCTGTACATATATACTTTGCAGGAACCTATTAACTTCTACTGTTGCGAACGCGTAAGATGTTCAGAAAGACTGTTTGTGGATAAGGGGTCTATCGAAGCTTCTTGGTGCCAACAGGCTGTCGAGGAAACCCAGCCGGGTCCGGCGCGGAGTAAGACGATGTCAGCTCAGCTTCGACTTTGGATGAAGAAGTGGTCCATGCACCCCACGAGTACCGACACGGCACGGAGTAATTTCCCAGGCGCATGTGCATACACGGCTAGGTAGGGCAACGCAGGGGTAGCGAATCTGTTGCTGGTGATGGCATTGACGAAGTCCAGGCATATGTACTGGCCTGGCCGTATTGTAGTATATGTGTAAGTACATAGCACTATGCACTTGGAACCTATGTTGAGACAACATTGGTGATGCCTCCCGCCGTCAAATCTACCAAGTACGTACCATAAGGCTATCGTACGTCATGCTTGGCGGTTCCGGGCTTGTAAGAACCCCAGGTCCAGGTTGCACCGAGATTGCCTTCCATCACCACACAAGCATTGTTCACAACTCTTCTCGTCATCTCCATCCAGGAACCGCCCTGTTGAACTCGGATCTCAGCGTGCCGATCTGCCACCCGGTGAACATTGACAGTTGTTCGTGACTAACAAAGATGACAACCACGCAACTGGTTCGTACCATATACTTCGATATTCGGCATACAAGCTCTGATGCACTGAATGTCGCTGACAGGGTGAAGCGTCACTTCACGCGTAAGGAATAGGCGGAAAGAATCTGTCATGTTTATGCTGCTCTCAGTGTACGCTGCTGAGCAGCCACATCCGGCCCTGAGATAGGGGGCGTCTTCCGAATCGCGGCCGTAAGCAATCTGATACCCATTCCGTGGTTCATTCCACCAGTGACGATCACTACTTTTGGGGCGCGTATGCCAATCGTTCTGTCCCAGCAAACTGCATGTTGGACCTTCATCTGACATTGTGTCTTGGCCCTTGGCAAAGAATAAAGACCGAGAGACGTGTTTTGGGAGAAGGTAGGAGTACCTATATAGGTAAGCCGGAACTTTTACGTGAGCATTTTGAGAATGCGGCCCTAGCAAAGCTACAGATCCTGTATCTGCGACGATCACTCCACCCGAACGATTTCGCATCACCTTCCCATGCCACTTGACGGCCCGTTTCTCACTATAGCGCTCTCTCGAATATTTGCTATTCGTATTGCCCCACAATTCCAGCCCTATGTATTTGCACGTCAGGTCACTTCTGAGAGATGCAGTTGTATGAGCAAACGCGAAGTAATCGACCCAAAGAAAACATCTTATGGTCAATCTCATCCATAGAATAATAGCAATCCCCTGTATCTGTCCGCTACATTAGCGCTGCATTTGATTGACTAACCCTAACCCACTTCCTTTGGCGCACTAACAACGATTTAGTCTCGCTACTAGTTGTTAGCTAAGCGTCCGGCTATCAGCGCCAGCCCAGATATCGGCCCAGCTTACTTAGCTGTCAGCCCAGAACAGACGGGAAGGCGGACCACTGGGAACCCCTTTTTGGTCATAATGAAGTATCGGCTTACTCAATACTTTTCTTGGATTTCATTTACCGCCTCTGATACGGTCTTGGATATAGATGTAAGCCGGTACGTGACTCACCACTATGCGGGTTCCGCCTTACGAGCCGACCGTTGCAAATCAACTTGAAGCTGTCGCCAAGAAGAAGCCGTGACAACCGGGAACCCTTGTCATTTGTGGGGATCACCAGATGCCGAGTCATAGACTACCGATAATCCTAATGAATGAAATGATTGCAACTGACTTGGTAACTTCGGAGCAAACCAAGTCGCCGATTACAAAAGAAGGGCAAGAGTGAAGAGTCGGTTGACTTCCACGGATCCGAAACGATACTCTTGGGAGCTCCAAATGCGACCAAGATTTGTATCGTGAAAATATGGAAGTCGTCGGAATAGTTCACAAGGTTCGCAACGGCATTAAGCTTACTGGGGTGGTTAAGGCGGATCTAATCCGGAATAACTCAAAATGGCCCTACCACTTGCGAAAAGATCAAGCGTCGGACTATTCCAATTGATGCCAACATGAGCTTACCCCGGTTTAAACCGCTCACTGTGAACCTTAACTTGGTTTACGTTGATGCAATTTCCCGCACCTTGTCATGTCCCCTAAGATTTCAGCTCAAGCCTTATTGCAGCAATTTCCAACCCGTGTCGTATGCGTCTGAGAGCACTTTGTCAACGCTTTGCTTTCAAACTGTAAGATGGCCAGTTGACCATGGCTACTGAGATGACCCACAACGCGAGCGTTTTCTTACACCACTTTCCATTTTGGGATTCTGCATTCACGTCTACATGCACCTCTGTTGATGAGCAGACCTAACACTCACTGTCTTTCGCGCTTTTTGATCAACTTGAGAACCAATTAATATTTCTACCAATGTGTATTCATACGTCAATGATCGACCCAAGGCGGATCTGTCAGCCGGATGGTATTGCCCGAAATCAAACCCGCGAAGCTATGCACATGTAAGCTGACAGGTCTACAAGTCTTAGTCAAGGGCTAAAACGAAATGAGTGAGAGGTGACTTCGAGATGCTTGGCGGAGCGACAGCCAATGTGGTTAACAGGGAAGTGACATTAGACCGAGTCTGTGGAAGCATCTCGCAATAAGCACCGAAGTCACGACGTTTTCCAGTGACAAGACTAAAAATATGTCATGATGCTGGTCAGAGTCAGGAAGGGGTGTATGAGTATATAGCTGTTCATGTTCTGCTCCCATTAACTGATTCCTCACAGCTTCAACTGCCCATCGTCTGCTTTTCAGCTTTAATCCACACACTCTTTTATACCCACGCTCATTACCAACTAGTACTACCTAAACGGTCTATTTATTATCTTCCAAAATGAAGTCCACTCTCTTCGCCGCTGTCGCCGTCTTGGCCGCTTCCGTCTCTGCCATGCCCTACAAGCAGGACAAGGACTGTGAGTGCAAATAACTATCCTTTGTAAACTAGATTACTAACGGTCAGCAGGCAAGAGCCCTTTCCCCAACGTCTCTTGCAAGCCCCTCACGCTCCAGAACTACACTATCGTCTCTGGTGACACCCTCACAACCATTGCCGACAAGTTCGGTTCCGGTGCCTGCAACATCGTCGCAGTCAACAACATCAGCGACCCTGACAAGATCTTCCCCGGCCAGAAAATCACTGTCCCAGCCAACTGCACTGGAACCGTCGACAAGACGAGCTGCCTTCCCAACGCTCTCCAGCCAACTGGCACTCAGGACTGCGTCAAGGGTCTGTCCGTCAACCCTCCTGTCTACCAGGTCATTCCCAAGGACACTTTCACTCTCATCGCCAACAACTTTGACCTCAAGCTCGACGCCCTTAAGAACGCCAACCAGGGCAGGTTTGCTAGCTTTGACGCCATCTTCCCCGGTAACACCACCATCATTCCCGTCTGCCAAGGCTGCTCTTGCACCAACGACAAGTACACCGTCGTCTCTGGCGACACCTTCAGCGCCATTGCCCAGAAGGCTGGCATCAGCATCGGTCAGATTGAGGCTGCCAACCCTGGCCAGATCCCTGAGCAACTCCAGATCGGCCAGGTCATCAACCGCCCCAAGTGCTCGTGCAACGCTTAAGTTCCATACAAAAACCATGATTAGTCTCTTGTTTTTTCCAGCCGGTGGAATCAAGGTGACTGTGATCTGTGGCACTCGGAAAATCGGTTAGTAGATGCTCGCGGCTATAGTAGCTGTTTTCACCGTTCAGCATACGAACATAAAAGGAGAGGCGAACTTTTGAAGATTCTGTCAATTCATCTTCTTAAGACCTGGTCTATACTTAGAGAAATAATATCTTAGAATGTCCAGTATATGGAACTAATTACTGTATTCTGCTTCTTTGACCTGTTTTCAACCCATGTTTTGTGAAGTGATGTTTCCCTCCTGACACTTGAAGGTATGTTGTGTAAGCTTGGACGAGCCGCGAGATCATCCAGCGGGCAAAATGTGGTACTGCTGCGTCTTGGGCTGAGAAGAGGGTTATACGCTCGATTTACTCACACGGGCCTTGTTTGTTCATAACAACGGGTGTGCATATGGAGTGTGAGACACACCAACCATTGTTCGTATTGTGTATACGAGGTGTCATCGCGTACAGTTCACTTTGAACTAGTAAAAGTAAAGTAATTTGCGTAGTATGCTGCTATACTCATAGACTTGGAAGCAGCGTTCTTATTTCCCATCCTTCTAGCCTACTTCCAGTCTTCGTATCCGATAAAAGTATAGCAACGCAGGCGTACCTGCAGGGCCCTTGCTAGAAGAAGTACGACAGCTTTACCACGACGACACAGGAGGTGAGCCACTGAATTCAGGCAAGGGCTCATGGCGAGTCTTTGTTTTGGTGGACGAAGAAGTATTGGCAAACCCTAGCATAATCAAATGTGTTGGGGCAGATTATAAAGCTGCTGATTTCGTGCCAAAGAATACGCGGTATTACGGACAGCGTTACCTTGGGTGGCTAAGGATGTTCCTCTGCGCACCTTTTTATTCTGTGGCTGGAACTGGATATTATTTCATTTGGAAAATTGCTGAGCATACAGATGATGAACCTGGCGTGTGGTGGGACGCAGAGAATGCTTGAAAGGTTGACACTCCGGGTAAATGTTTGTATCGCGCATGTGAACACTGCTTGACGAGCTCGTTTTCGGTATGTAGTACATTCATATTGTTCTGAACTAGTTTGAAGTGAGACTACGAGCTGGGCTCATCACATGTCTACCTGCGCTGCTCTGTTCGATACAGGGCAGTCATTCAATTTCTGCAACATTAGCTAAGGACGGAGCATGTGACCTGTCCGGTCTAGCGTCAATTGCCTGTATGTGTACATGCGTTTTCTAGAGACTTAGTACAGTCACTCTCCAAGTCGTCTTTTCATCACCGTATATCTTCCAGCAGTTTGCACAATCTTGGTTTGCCCGCGTGAGCCGCATCACGTTACCGCCTGTCAATATCACCATGGGTTCCCGGATCGAGGGTCTTTTGAAAAATCTGCGCAAAGTGCCCGACGGCGAGATCATAAGCGAGGCGGAGTTCAAACATCCACTAAGTTTCCTACAACCTTGGGGCTTTACCATCTATCGAACCTACTATGAGCCCGGATCTGATCAGCGATGGGACGAGCTGATCCAGTCCATCACCAATGGCGCTAAGGATGCAATCAGAGGGAATGTAAAACCTACCGATGATCCTGCCATGATTGCTAAAACGGAAGAACTCTTCAAACCTGATGCTCGCTCAGATCCTGCGGTCCTGGACGGCTTGGCGCTGGAAGAAGTACGGCAGCTTTATCACAATGGAACGGGAGGCCAGCCGATGAATACAGACAGGGACCCATGGCGAATCTTTATATTAGCGGATAGGGAGGTGTTGACGAACCCTAACCTTGGCATGATCAAATGTGTAGCAGCGGACTACGACGCCGCTGCTTGTGTGCCAAGGAATCAGCGATTTGGCCCACAGCGGTACTTTGGGTGATTAAGGATGTCTCCAAATCACGTTCTGAAACTATGGCTTGAATTGGATATATATTTTCTTAAGCAAATTGTCAACTTTACAGCGGGTGGCCCTGGTGCGTGGTGGGACCCAGATGCTGAGTGTTGAGCCAGCTAGAGGATGTGTACACAGAATGCGGTCCAACATACCTCCACCTCTAGAAAAAAGCACAAAGCCCTCGCCGATCCCATACTGCATCACTGGCAAGCAATAACCGACTAAGCAAGGCGATATATAGGAATCGGTAGTAAAGGAAATAGTATATCTGCTGCGGGAGTATATATGGGCAGTCAGGATTTGATCAAGGACTGCGCAAATGTCACTCCTGGAGTTAGCGTATGCATACCAATGCCATGCATAACATATGAGGTCCAACCAACCGATACTTGTTTTACCATCGAAAGTTCCCAAGGGCTAGCTTCAGGCATACTCCTGCAGTACAACTCTTGGCTCGATGCGGGCGGTATTAACTTAAAATCTGTGACGGGATTTCATGGGAATCCATCTGCGCATCTGTCTTAGGCTAAGAGAGTTTGCATAATCAATGTACCTTTAGCAACAAATTAGATATTCAAAGTTATGTAATGCGTCATGTCTACCGGCTATGCTGTCTCTCTCGCAACATTTCGAGATTAGTGTCGTCTACCCCGCGCAAGCCTGCCTTGGGCAAGAAGCGGAACGTCCGCGCTAGGACAAAGTCAAGTCCGGCGGAGCACGAAGATAGAATCGCGCTTTCGCCAGCATGCTGTGGAATCGCTGTTGCAATGGTGCGTAATTCCCAATTGCCGCAGATCCTTGTCCCCCGCAGTATTCTCATACTTACAGTCTAGGATGAAACGAGTAGTAGTACATTTCATCCGATCGCCTGCGAGTCCTGTCGCAACAAAAAGTCAAAGGTTAGCTTCATTTTAACAATTTCAAACACCAGCTAAGGCGCTCTTCAGTGTGACCGTGAGCTGCCGAGATGCTCGCAATGTAGCTCTTCAGACACGTTATGCCGATACCCACCGATCAATAAAAGGTGCTCTGACGCCAAGTCTGTCAGGTGCTTGCTAATCCCATAAATAGAGGTATACCATCTGGGTACATATCTTTCATCGAACACCGACTGCTCGAGACTGAGATTGTAGTTTTGGAGCTTCTTTCGGCCATCTACGAGTCGCGTGTACCGATCGAACCTCAGCGCCTTCCCGAGAGGGATCGTCGGTTGTTAGCAGAGTATGGCCAGAAGCAAGCCAAAACCCATAAAATTGAAGAATGGAAAAATCTTCCTCTTACTACGGAAGAGCAGAGACGCACCTGGTGGTTGAAGAAGAGCGAACGTATCGCAAAGGCGGCAGAAACCAGTGGCGATCGCCCAACCCAAAAGAGTCCCACTGCGACCAGTCCCTGGGCAGCGGGCTCAAGCAGAACGATACATGATGAGGGCACGCAAGTACTCTTAGGCGCTGAACAAGCGACCCTTCTGCCGGGACAACCCCCAGGAATGCAAGTTCCGTGGCGACCAGTGGCTGATGGAACTGGGTTATCTGAAACAGATACGAATCTAGAGCATCTTGACCAGAACATCACAGGCTTCTCTCCACTAGAAGATATAGCTGGCGAAGGATATCCCGGTGTACCAGAGGCGCCTACACCTCCATCCCTACCGACGTTGCAGTCGCATTCTGCAGCCGACACGAGATGGCGAAAATACTTTTGAGAAGGAGAGTACTTTCTTTTCTTCTATGTCATTTTGTTTCTACGAGTTTTTAAATAGCAATATATTGCACAGAAATACTCAGCGAATAATTGTTTACTATGCACCGTGAATGTGCACCCTGAAGGTCGTGACAGGCCCCGCTCGTACTGCTACGCACTTAACCTTGTCTGGCCTCAGCCCTGAACCTTGGCTGCCCCTTCCGTGTGTAGCGTCACAGCTTCCACCCCAGTTTTGCATGGTTCATTCTTGTTCGCGCTCACCATCATCACGCTTGTATCAACTTCAGCAAATTCCATTACGACAAAGCTTTTCCTAGGTCGGACTGGGTCTTCTTCGCTATCGAGCCCCATGAGCGTGATAATACTGTCTCACGCGTCATGGCGGAGGTTCACGTGATTCCCAGCAAGCGGCGAGCGACCCACAGCGAAGCTGTAGACACTGCGACGGCATCTGATGCAAACGGTGCCAAGAAGCGCAGAGCATTTCTCCAGACCATGGGCCAGCAGTTGAGAGAGTTTGGGGCAGAAGGAACAAGTCCACAAGACGACGATCGCAGCACGTTTAGGACTAGCCCAGCCAACAACGTTGGACCACCATCTATCATTGAAAATGCCGTCGGAGTTCACTCATCAGTCCGACCTGTTGACACACCAGAGAGTGATGCTGCGCCGGGCGAAGAAGATCAGCTACCCGCGGGCGCGTCCAAGAGTGCATCCAGGTGGCTGTGGAAACACGGCGAAGTAATTACTCCAACACCAGAAACTATTGCACCGTCAATCGTCTTTGAAGATCTTCTCGAATGGAGCCAAGCGTATTTCGATCACTGGCATCCCGCATTTCCCTTCTTGCACGCTCCTTCACTATTGGACTACTTTCGCCAAACTATACAACGGGGTCCACGTGTTGCAACGCTGTCAACAGCAAATGAGCTGCAGCACATTATACTTCGCTCAATCATGTCGATATCGATATGTGATCGGCGACAAATTGACAGCGCGAGAAAGGCCATACCGAGCAATCTTGTATTTCATTCAATCAACGATGCTATCCGGAGTACGCAGTTGATTCTGACCGAAGAGACTTCGGTCCTGTCACTGCAAGCGTTGGTCAGCATCCAGCTTTTCTTGATCACAATGCATAGATACAATGCTGCGTCTCGCCTCGAAGGACTGGCAGTCCGGATGGCATTCCAATTGGGTTTGCATCGTTGTCCGGCGCAACGATCAGTACCTGATAAAGAAGCTGAGTTGAGAAAACGACTCTTTTGGTCTGTACTATGTATAGATCGACATATTTGTATCCGACTAGGGACTCCACTTGGCATACGTTCGGATGAGGCTAATGTATGTTATCCACATACCGAACGACACCATGATCGCGAGCATAGAGACGGTATGTATGTGGAGACGTGGCCTAGAGTGGCATCAATACTTATCATTTTCCAGGTAATGAACGGGATGACCGGTTAGATCTGTTGGATTTCTTAGCTCAGCATGCTGACATTCGTGGATCCATCATGCAAACGAGGCACCGAACTTTCCTACACGGGAGCGCAAACGAGACGGAAGAAGCCCTAGAAAGGGAGGCAGAGCACACCAGATGGTGGAATATGGTTGACGAATATCTCTCCAACGACGAGCAAGTGCAGAACATATCAAAGGCCCACCAAGTTACTCTAATTGTTCTTCGCTTCGAATCTATTCTAGCACTACACCGCTCCGTGCTGGCGATTTCTAAAAAGGATGCAGCTTACAACGTGGCATTACAAAGATGCATATCCGCCTCGCGCTCTATCATCAATACTCTGCACAAGGCTCTCCGCGGATTCGGTGCATTCGATGGTTCTCCTGGTCAACATGGCTACGAACGAACCCCATTGCTTTGGCCTTCCTTCACATGGGCGGTGTGGATGAGCACATTTGTAATTCTTTCCGCTGCCTCAGAAGGCCAGGTCACTCGAGACATTGCAACACGACTTTCTGATCGAAGCATACAAATTCTCAAGCACCTGGCATTGAGGGGCACAAAATGGCCAGATGCTTGTATAGTTGCAATTCAAAATCTCACAGCACGATTGAGCAAGCCGTCAACTCGGAGCTCTACTGTCGTACCTGGAGCTGCCCCGGTGAATGACAGCCGGCCAACTGGCGAAACTTCTTCACTGCTTGGCAATCGCCAAACAGCCCATCAGGGGAATGCAGTATTCTCAGAGCGACAGGACATACCAACACATCCAACGCAAAGCCACCCGGCGACGGGTATGACAACAAACTCTCAGCCGGCTCCAAGAAACGCCACTCATTCTCATGCGGAATCGAATCCAACAATGATGATGAGCAACCTAGGCTCATTCAACTTCCCGAGTCATGATATTGGGGATGCTCTAGCTGCAAACAACCCGACATATGACTACCTTGCCGACCCAGGTAACTTTCTTGGTATCGCACACCAGGACTCAGATAACCCATTGCCAAACGAACAAATCATGCACCTATTCAATGGAGAAGACATGAACTATTGGTGGGACAGAGATTTCGGTCCGCCAGGAAATATGGGATATCACAATGGCGGTTTTCGGTGAGAGCCAATCTTTGAAAAGAACTGTTAAATTATAAAATGGATATCTACATCAACACTTTTATCTAACTGCTTTTGGGCGGTGATACCTTGCCCAGTGAGGCCGACTTGAAAGCAGCGTGGATCTCCTGCTCCGCACCATCCTGAAGTGGCAGAAGCCCACTCCTGACCGTCGCATGTTCCAGGATACCTCTCGCCACCAGTCCGTGCTTCAGTGCTACTGTGCCCTCCATGTGCGAACCGCGGTGGTAGACGTTCCTAGTCACAGGAAGCAATCTGTCGTGGATAGCTCTTGCGCGAGGATAGTCCCTCGCCTTTCCAGCTTCAATCATCTCCAGGAGTGGCTCTGGTGCAATGTTACCGTATCCAACCAGCATGCCATCGACATCGAAACATGTGTGTAGTAGGTATTCGTCGTGGCATGTAAGGATAGTCAAATCGGGATTTTGCTTCTTGATGATGGGAATCTCCACGTCCCATCGTCGCATGTTGCGGACACCGTTCTTCATAGCGATAACACCGGGTTGTGCGGCGATTTCGAGAAGAGTGTCAAGGTTGTAGGTCGCCTTTGTGTTGTCGGGGTATTGGAACAAGATGAGAGGAAGTCCAGATTTCTCGTACACCGTCTTGTATCTGTCTTGTGGAGCACCAGGCTGGTATCCGAAACGCAGCCAGCCGTGGCTGGGGTACAGGAGACCAGCCTTGGCTCCTGCAGCCTTTGCGCGTTGAGCCTCGAGGGCTGCTACCTCTGTGCCTTCGGTTGTGATTCCCGCAATGATGGGTATCTTGTCATCGACGGACTTGACAAAGGCCTTGATGACTTCTACTTGCTCTTCTTGAGTAAGGAAAGTACCCTCGCCGGCGTGTCCAAGGACTACTAGTCCCTTAACGCCAGGAATGCTGCCGAGCCATGAACCTAGGCGTTGGATAGCAGCATAGTCGACTGAGCCATCCCTGTTGAATGGCGTAACTGGGGCTGGAACGAGACCCGCAAGGTCAATCTGAGGAGCTTTCTTGACCTCTGGCATTGAACCCATTGTGATGATATGTGGAAGTGGTGTTACGATTTAGAGAAGAGTAGTTTGCTTGTAAGAGTGTAGAGTTGTGAGTGTGATTATTATGAAAAACCCGGGATCCAAGCTTGCATTATATGCACTCTCAAGCATGTTGCATAGCAATGCAAAATGTTGACCCTAATTGGATTTCTAACCATGTTACAAGGTTGAACCCCATGTGTAAGCGTGCATCTCACGCAGAACAAGAGACGGACTTGAGAAAGTGCGCACGAACCCCACGGGGAGGTATGTTAGTACGCGCCTGGAGAAGTTAGCCTGATGCCACAATGCGGGGATCGAGACTTGGTAGGTCGCCAAGGCTTGCCACCAGTGCAAGCCATGTCACGTGCATGATCCACCGGACTTGTCTTTGTCCGCCTCTTCTACTAAGTTGCCAAGTTCCTTTCGCCACAAAATCAAGTTGTAGCTACGAGTCAATGAAATTCGCTTCAGAAAGAATTTGACTGGCCCATGAAGTTCCGGCCTCCTTCCCGCCTCCCCATGTTTACTCCGCTTTTCACCCAAGAGCGTGGGATCTGGGGAAAGTCCGGGGTAGGTGCGGGATCGAGCTTAGACTTAGGACTTTCTGTACAACATTTGTCCAGCCTGATTATATAGAGAGAAAAGTTTCAGTCCTTGATCCCTTTGACTTTTGTTTCAGTCCATGGGTTGGTGACCGACCTTTTTTCTTTTCAACAACAACAGCTAATCATGGCTGGCACCAACTACAATCACGACGCTGAGAAGGATGTGCCCCTCCACATTGACGATGTCGAAACATCGGAAAAGGACCTTGCACAAAAGGGCACACCCGAGGGTGTTGATTATACCGGCGCAGTCGCGAAGACCGACCCAGCAGAGATCGCCCTGGTGCGCAAGCTAGACATGCGCGTGATGCCAGCACTTTTCGCCATGTACTTTCTGTACGAACTACTTTACCTTTTTCTCGCCTTCTCCATCGAAACCGAAAACTAACAGCTTCAAAGAAACAAGCTCGACCAAAACGCAATCGCCAACGCCCGCCTCGATGGTCTAGAGAAAGACTTAGGTCTCCGTGGCAGCCAGTACAACACGTGCATCTCCATCCTCTACGTCGGCTACCTCTTCGCTCAGATCCCCAGCAACATGCTCATGTCCTCGCGCAAAGTGCGGCCCTCGCTCTACATGGGCATTTGCTGCACAGTCTGGGGCTGCGTGGCTGCCCTCACCGCGCTGGTCAAGAACTACACTGGACTCGTGCTTGTGCGGTTTTGCCTTGGGTTCGTTGAAGCGCCGTTTTACCCAGGAGCGCTGTACATCCTGAGTATGTTTTATACACGCAAGGAGATTGCGACAAGAGTGGCTATTCTTTATGCGGGGAATATTTTTGCAGTGTCGTTTGCGGGGCTGATTGCTGCGGCGGTGTTTGCGACGTTGAGTGATAAGCATGGGATGCATGGGTGAGTGGATTACCATCTACGCAGGAAGGGGGCCAAGGGAAATGCTAATGCACGTGTGACAGATGGCAGTGGCTGTTCATTATCGAGGGAATAGTTACGGTGGGCGTATCGATCGTTTGCATCTTCTTGCTGCCTGATGAGCCATTGACGACGAAGTGGCTTACACCTGAACAACGCCAATTGGCCCACGACCGTATTCAGAGGGACACTGTTGGTCTTGAGCCGAGCAAGGGATCAAGAGCGGGCTTTATGCAAGCACTTCGCGATCCTCGTCTCTACCTGCTTGTTTTCATGCAGAACATGCATCTGAGCGCCACTTCGTTCAACCAGGTACGTCTATGCGGACTGATTTTGCGTGAGATTATTGTTAACTTATGATGACTAGTTCTTCCCTACGGTCGTCAAATCTCTAGGCTTCAACAGGACGATCACTCTAGTTCTAACGGCTCCACCGTCACTAGTTGCGGGCGCTGTCGGTATCTGCGTTGGAATCTCATCCGGAAAATACAACGATAGAACATGGCATATCACCGTCATGATGGGTCTCGCCGTCATTGGTTTCGCGATCAGTGCTGCTACTCTTAACCTTGCCGCACGCTATGTATCGTGCTTCCTCTTCGCATCTGGTTCGTACCCAACACACATAGCTACTATGCTAGTTGCCTTTTACTGACCTCTTCACACAGGTGTCTACTCTGTCAATTCAGTCATTCTAGGCTGGGTCTCTGGTACACTCGGACAAACTACTGAAAAGAAAGCCGTCTCATTGTCGATTGTCAATGTCGTTTCGATGGCGAGTTTCATCTACACACCTTATTTGTACCCCGAGAGCGACGGCCCCAAGTACGTCATTGCTATGAGTAGTAATGCGGCGTTTTCAGCGGCGTGTATTGCGTCTGCTTGGGCATTGAGGATATGGCTTCAAGTTACGAATAAGCGGCTACGAAGGGATGGGGTTAATGTGTTTTATGCTTATTGATGGACATGATGTCCATCGTAGGAAACATTTATAATGAATGTATGTAACATATGTCTAGTGTTGTAAGATTCAATTCTAGGTATGCCGTTGGTATGTATTGTCGAAATGCCACTAGTCGCTGCGCAAGGATTCTCTGTCGCTCTTGGGTGGTTCTTTGATCGTTGATTGGTTCAAGTACATGGAGATCAGGAACCAGTCATAGTCGCGAACGACCCTGGTAGTTTCCTCGCGCGAATTATTGGAATCGTTTGGACACGCGTTGTAACTGCCAAATAATCTTTTCTCAGGCCACTGCTCCACAAGCTCGTGACATCGTATCCACAGTTTATCTCGATCTCATCTAGACCCTTGAAACAAACCTCGCGAACCTGTGTCTTGGCAAGTACGGTCGTTCCCGCACGCCAAAATTATTACAATCACTCTTAAAGGTTTCGTGCTCAAGGCATTTAGTAGAGGTTGGACCATGTGTCTCTATTTGCCTATACTGTTTGGATGCCCATGAGGCTAGCGCGAGGAGAGTAGAAAGAGATTACGTATACGTTCATTCGACTACACTTGAGATAGAAACTATCGAAAAAGCAGTGAAGCGCGATTTTCTTATCCTCGTCCATGGGACGTACGCAGAAAGTTTGCTGAACATTATGAGTTCGAGCAAATCAATTCATAGAACGCCAAAGGGGTCTGCGATTTCTCCTACTCTTCAGCTACGTTCTAAATCCAAGAGAACTACCGATGCAACTCGGTTTATGCTCTCGTCCAATCATCTACCCCAGCCCAGGAACTACTTCACAAACGAACAAAACCACCGACCAGACCAGACCCGAACTATATCCATCTCGGATATTTTAGTAACCGTTAGCCATCCCGGACCAACCATGCGTAACACAAAGTTTAAATTCATTCAGCTAACAATGCACCGGAGTAGTGAAACCAGTAGAAACACCTTAAACACTATTCTAAGAAAAAAAAAAGCGCCTAACCTCGGAATGCCAAAATCATCTAACCGTCGCTTCCACGCAAAGAGAATGAGGGGTAAAAAAAGGTCCCCGCCCAAAACCTCCAGCTACAGTCAATAAACCCCGGTTCCTTGGCTACTTGTAACCCTAGCCCAACCTTACTTCCTCGCATGCACCTCTGCGCTGTCCTATCGCACCCTCCAGCACCCTTTCCTCCGAAATGGCACTTTTCCCTCCGCCTTACCCTCGGTCAAAAAGGCGAAGCCCCATTTGCTTTGCTGGAGCGGCGCATGACCAACCCACACGGGTACCTTCTTGCGCGCGGGTTACCTATATGCGCGCAAAAGGCGGCCAGCACAGCAAAAAAGGTCCTTGGCGCAAGAAAGTTGTACATGGAACCCCGCTGATTCGCCACCTGTAAACGCCACTAACTTTGGCGAGCGACCAATTCTCGTGCAGCAACACATGTGCGTTTGGGGGCGCTAGCGGCGTGGGACGCTGTGTATGGACGGCAGCTGAAAGGTAGTATGCTGGGGTGTGGGCAAATCCTTTGTCCAAGGCCACCACTCAACGAGAGTCGTTGCGGTGTGTGAGATGTCGGAAGTTCTGGAATGCGGTTCATGGGGGCTGTCGTTTCTTTAAAGGGAAAATGGGCGGCACCCCCTCGTGTTCCCACTATTTGAATTCCCTGGTGTACCCTTCTTTTTCTTTCTTTTAAACTTTTTTGTCTGGTCTGCTTGTCCTTGCAGCTCAAAAGATCATCCCGCGTTATTTGTTGTTGTTGTGTTCCTCATTTGCACGTTTGGTGCGCGACTGTCTTTTCTGAAACCCCAGGCGTATTCTCACTCTCACGCTCGCTTGCTCACTCTTTCATCCGCAACTGGGAGAGACGAAAAGTAAACGCAGTCTTTACCGAAGAACACTTTACGGCTTATCACGCTACATCACATCACATCAACCAATCACACGAATTGCACGAATATCAACGACTTGTTGATCATTACCATCATACCGCGTATCCTGCTATCAAGCAATCAACACTCACCAATCTACCAACAACCAACAACCAACAAAACCACACACACACACACATACATATACACATCATGGCACCCACACCAAATACCTCCAACATCCCCGACGCACCACCAGCCCTCTCCTCAAACACACCCTCCCGCAGCGACGGCTTCAGTCCCGGCGCCATCATCGGCATCGTCATAGCCATCGTCTTCCTCATCCTAACCGTCCCCCTCATCGCCGTCTGCCTGCGCCGCTACGAAAAGTCGCGTCTCCGCGAAACACCTAAGAGCCCTAGTAGCAGCACCGCCAGCCTGCGCAGCGTACAGGAAGACCACAGTTTGAAAAGCATTCTGGTTACCAAGGAGTTGTCGCGGTCGAGTGTAAGGATGGAGCGGGCGGATGAGAGGGTACGGAGGCCCGAGGAGGTGTATGGCGGTGGGAGGGAGAGGGAGAGGGCGTGGAGTTGTACTGAGGTGCATGGTGGGGAGAAGTAGAGGGAAGTTATGACGGGGTTTTTTCTTTCTTTAGATGGAGATTTTTCGAGTTCGAAAGGGTGTGAAGCGCCTAAAAGAAGACTTATTTTCGCCTGCGAGGGCGGTTTCGCGTTAATTCATGCTGAGATAATGTAGCGTTCTTTTTACTGTTTTGTGGGGGCTGGTCCTCCCGGGAACTGCCCTTCTATTTTGTTATCAGCTTTCCGCTTGGTTCTTGACGCTGGTGGAGTGTCGAAAATGACTGCCCAGATGTAGAATTGGGGAATGTTCCAGGATTAATAGCGTGCGTTTTATCGCATCGAATACCAAGGGGGTTCGATACTTTTGCTAAAGTCGTCGATACAGATGCATCTGCATCCGCATATTCTCAAGTTCAATCGGATAGCTTAGCCTATCATCCAACCTGAACCATCGACTATCATCTTCCTTTACCTTCTCCCAACTCGCAATCTCCTCTTTGCCCCTCTCATGCTTATTGCTGCTGGCTTGGTCCAGGAGCGTGTGATCGAGAAGCCATTGCATTGGGTACTTTTTCTCTGCTCCGTTGAGCGTGACGGTGGAGTAGCTTCCAGGGCTATCAACGACTAGAAGGAGTGATCCGGGCTTCATTATTGAAGTGAGCTGGAGGAGGAATTTCTGTGTTAGAGGAAGGGATGTGGAGTAGAGTTCGTTGAGGGTAAAGAGCAGAGTGACTAGGTTTGCGTCTGCTAGTTGCGACGTCATTTCCGATGCAGACACCTTTAGGACGTCTTGTTGGGCGAAAGTAATCGATATCTGATCCTGGTCCAGAAAAGGTACATTTGCCGCCTTTGCAGCAGCGGATGCGTACTTTGACAGTGTCGGTGCAGTCGTAAGGTGTTTTGCCAGGTTCTCCACTACCACATTCCAGTCCGCAATATCAACAGCTGTAACCTCCATCTTTCCCGCATCTACCACCTTCTCATCTTCCCCCTCTTTTTGTTCCAAAATCTTATCCAAAAGTAGCTTCTGCAATCCCCCCAAGGCTACAATTTCCGCTCCAGCTCCACCACCCAAACATACAACTTTCCGACTCTTAGCACTATCCGATCCATCGGGTATTGGTTCTTCCAAGCCAAATCCCAGATCTTGCCTCAAATCCCAAAACAAATCCAGATACCCCAACGCGCGACTCGGACTCCACCTCGCCGCATACATCTCGAGATACTCCTCTTTGCCAAACGCTGCCGCAAAATCCCGATTAAACAAATGCCCCTTGACCTCCTGCAAGAGCGGCCCAAAATCAACACTCAACCGCTCCGCAAATGAATTCCGGAATATATTCAGCAAAATCTGCTGGAGTTCAATCGGAATCGTCGGCGCCTTCGCCTCGCTTTTCCCTCCTTCTTCCCCCGAGCGCTGTTTTGATTGCGGTTTAGGAGCCTTGGTGGCTTCCCTTTGCGCCTTGCGCTTTGCATTTAATTTTGAATTCGGGGCCATTGTTTCCCCAACCCACCCAAACAACAGGTTCAAAATAAAGATAAAAAATCGTAAATCCTATACCGAATCTAATTTAAAGTGAAAGAGGATGGGAGAATAGGGGGAAGGGAAAGCCAGAGGGGCGGGATACAAAAAGTGCCTTCTTCTTCTTTATCGATAAATAATTGTTACTTACGACTTTCTAAGCGAGCCAAAAAAAAAACAGGGTTTTGATTCGCCGCTACTTTACTCACGTTACTACGAAATCTCCACTTCGGAACACCCGTTCCGATGGGCGCGATATGTGCTTAACCCCGACCCCTCGGGGTCCGGTGGGGCACATATCGTGTGTAAAGTTTGAGTCACCGGTGTGTCTCTTTTTAAATATCTGAAAAAAAAAGAAGTGAAAGCTGATAATTTACATCTTTTCCTTCTCTCTTGATTATCACGGATTTCCTCACCCCCAAACATGCGTCTCTCATACGTGCCCGATCCCCCGAATTTCACGTCGGAAGAGGATAAAGCGGTGGAGCAGCGGGTGAGGGAGAGGCGGGGTGAGAAGGGGTTGATAGCGTTGGATCGGACGTTGCTGCATTCTCCGCCAGTGGCTGATGGATGGTAAGTAGAAAAGACGTGTTCAACTGATCTCACTTGTCCTCGGGTGTTGATTGTCTGTGTGTTAGGAACTCATTCCTGGGCTCCATCCGCACAAAGACCAGTCTCCCCACTGCGATCCGTGAAACGGCCATCTGCCGGGTCGCGGTTCTGAACCGAGCATGGTATGAGTGGGAATCGCACTCTCCTATTCTCTCATCTGCATCAGGTACTTGTTTTCCTCAAATCACTACGCATTGTTCACCAGACTAATTGCCCCAGACGTTACCCCACAACAAGTGGAGGCAGTCCTGAAATCTCCACCTCGTTCACCCTTGGTAGATGTCTTGGGCACTTCTCTCTCTACACTACTAGCTTACACAGACGCCATGACGCTGGATGTCCAAGTTCCTGATGCTGTATTCGCGGAACTCAAAAAATCATTCAGTGAGCGCGAGGTCGTTGAGATAACAGCCACAATCTCAGCGTACAACTGCGTGAGCCGTTTTCTCGTTGCGCTAGATGTTGGAGAGAGGAACGCGCAGACAGGACCCAAGGAAGGCGGAAAGGAGTAAAGCTATGGCATTCGTATATTATTGTGTGATATGTAAGATATCAACATACACACGTGGTTTCCAACATCCTATCTCGAAACCTTTCTCAACCTCTATTGAACTCCATGTATCGGTGAAGATATCCAGCCTTCTCAAGCCCTTTTCAAACAGGTCTCTCACGCCTTCCTGCTCTGCCTAGCAATCTTCCTCCTCTGCGCCAACATGTGGGAGAACAAGATGTACGATCCGGGCACATAGATGGCCAGGATAGCCCAAAGCGCGTACCCAAACAATTCATTCCTCTGGCTTGCGAGCGGGATGGCCTGGTACACCAACCAGCATTCGGACGAGATGCCTAGCGGGTAGAGCACGAGGAAGGTGTTATATCTCAGCCATGTCCAGAGCTTCGGTACTCCTGCCCCCGCTAGAGAGAAGACAAAGTACGAGTAACGGATGACTTCTGTGATAGACCATGCGAGCAACATGGTGGTATAGGCTGGCGAATGGCGCGTTGAGAAAGGGAAAGCGTAGGGCGAGGCAATGAGGTGGACGAGCAAGAAGCGTGAAGCGACCTGCATGAGTGTAGTCAAGAGAGGTGCTCTGACGATGCCTAATCTACATGTTAGCCATTTGCACTCGAATCCAATTCTTCTGTTTTTAAACGTACCAACCAAACTATGAAGTACCTCGAGTCCTGCCAGGCTCTGCACAGTCCTTGTGTAGTATTCGAGGTTGTCGTATACTTTTGCACTCGATAGTCCTCTCTGTATCGCAGTGGGCCAGTCACCGTTGCCGAAGAACGCAACCGCCTTGTGTGCATTCAATACTTCATTGACTCCGATGGTGGCGGTCTGGTAAAGAACGCCTGCCCACAGCGCGGCAGATACGGCATTGTAAGCAAGGAGGTAGGCGTTCTTCGCTCCCGATTGCTTCGCAGGCCTCTGATCGTTTGGTGCAGCGGCCCGCCCTGTGGTGGATTTAGACGACATTGTAATCTTGTTGTTGTAGCAGTTTCTCTTTACGAAGAAAGGAGGAAGAAATTGGCAGTATATAAAAAATGCGAGGTTGGCTGCAAAGAGTCTACGTATGCTTAACACTCTGAGCTACAACATTTCGACAAAAGGCCTCGGCTTGCGTTCCTGGCGAACCCCTGCTCGCTTGGCGTGGCCGGTGCCGGGATATCATGTGCGATGAGATCATGGCACGTTTTTTACAGCTCTATCCTTTTAACTTCGGTATCCGAATGATTTATCGTCAAATGATTCAGGTGTGATGGATAGCACAAAAAAATTACGATGTACAAGTTCATGCATTCCACGTGACATTCGAATCTTACAAAGAAAGAAAGAGCTAGACTCGTCGAGCTGACTACGGCATTGATAGAAGAAATGCTAACCCCCATAACGCCCAAGTATGCAATGCAGCAAATGACAGAAACGCCGCAGTAGAAAAGCCTAGATAGATTTGTAGGATGCAAAGAAAACCGAGATTAGGAATGCAAGCCTGGGTATCGTTGAACATCCCAAGTATAACTCAGCCGAAATTGAGACCTCCCGAAAAAGGAAAATAAACGAGGACGCTGCCGACAGGTACAGCTCTCATGGTTCAGAGTCTCAGACCATCAAAGGAAGACCTGAATCATGCTTTTCTTGTTTGATACATTCTTGTCGCAGCCTTCGACGACACAGGTCTTGAACGGGTTGGTGCTGACCGGCCTTTCTTTGCCCTTTGCAGTACGTTTAGCAGCACGATTCGTGGTACATTCTCCACAGTAGACCTATGTATGTTAGTTGCAAACTCCAACATGAGTAAAAAAATTGACTTACATGACCGCAGCCTTTGACAATCCACACCTGTCGTTTGATCTCATCGCTACCCACACACAGCTCTTCCTCGCAATTTGGGCAGATAAGCGCACCTTCCTCTTCCGGGCTCCTCGTGAAACCCTCAGGTGCTTGAGGTGGCGCCTCATAGGTAGGTGGAGGTGCTGGTGCTTCGCGTGCTGCCTGCCCATAGTTGAAGCCAGTACCCTCAAAGTCCATGACAGGTGTAATGAAGCCCAAACGGATATGTGTATGGCCTCGGGATGGATTCCGGTGAGGAGCAACAGGCTCATGGAAGCGGCCCGCGGTGCGGTTGATCTGGGCATTGAAACGATCGACTTGAGCCCGAAGATGTGTGAAGCGACCGTTAAGCGTACCGAAAAGATCCAAGACATTGTCGAGCTCTCGAGTCCTGCGCCGTCGAATTTCGGCCTCTGGCAGAGCGTTTTCTCGTAAAAACTCGACCTCGTCCCCGTCGGAGTTGTTGCCGGCAAGATTTGGTGGTGGCAGGCGCCTGGGGTTGATTGTCCGGGAAGAAATGAATTCAATATCAGGGGAACTTGGTTCAGGAGCTGGTGTGGCCATTCTCCACTCTTCTTCACCATTGTCGAGGTCAATTATGATATCCATGCCCCGCGGTAAGCGGGGTCCTCCATTTGCACGAGCACGGTTCGGGTCTTGCCGCTCAACATGATCATGTCGTTGCCGGCCGCTGTTGCCATCCTGACTAGCTCCATATCCAGAGTCGTCGGCGGTGAGATCGATGATAACGTCGTCGTCGTCATCGTGGTTATCGTGGTCACCATTGTCGTCTTGGTCAACCCTGCTCAAGTCCGGGCCCACATCTTCCTCTTCCCCTGTTAGGTCAACAGATCCAACATCAGGTTCCCTTGATGATCCAGCTGGCCGTCGGTAGTCGAAGCCGTCTCCGGGGAAGCGCACTGAAGCCGAAGAAGCCATGTTTTCCATCCTGGGAAGGTGGAGTCCCGCAGGGCGTGATTGCGTGGCGGTGGACGATGAGGCGCGTTCTATAGGAGGTCGGGCTGCGCGCAGGGCGGACTCAAAAGCAGGCGCTCTTCTAGGTTGTTGAAAGTGATTGTGGCGGGCGTGTGGTTCCTCGTAGTTATTGTGGGCGGCGTCTTGAGCGTGGTCATAGTGGGTGGGGCGTGGGAGGTGTTCGATGAGCGGGAGGCCCGAGGGGAAGCGCGGCTGAGTTTGGTGAGGGCGTATGTCCGGGAAGGGGTTGTATCTCCACGTAGGTGAGGCCGAGCCCTCATCATCGTCGTCGTCCATTTGTTCATGCGAGCGCTGGACCGAGTCTTTGTTAGCGTCGCAGTGCTCGGCCGCCGCAAGCTTCGCCCGTTGGGCCGGCACTCACCTTCTCTCGTCTGTGCGTGTACCCAAACGGCAGCTCTTCCCCTTCCATTCCAGCGACGGGCTATGTGGTGTGTGTGTGGCGTAGGGAGTCGTGAATGTGCGGGGCACCTGGCGAGAAGAACAGCCAGCAGAGAGTGGACGGCGTCGAGTTGGGCGGGCCGTCGTGTCGTAGCGCTGGTGTGTTAACGTCGGCGAAACTCGTTGTCCCTGGTGGCAATCATTGCATGGCGCTTCGGGAGCGATCCGACATAACAAACGTCACCCCCGTCTCTCGCCCTCACCCTCACTACCGCCCGGATCGACATTGGACAAAGAAAAAATAAAGACAATCCCTCCGCCAGGCTCCACCATTTCCATTCATCTTACCGCATTAATCACCATTGCAGCATTCAGTTTGCATTGCCCAAGCCTAATAGCATTGATTCGCAGGAAACGTGACGTAGTAGTACTCGTACTCGCAGTCAGCAACACGCCGGAAATGACTTCTTGATTGCTAAGCTGAGGCCAGCACACCCCATATTCTGCATTATCACTACAACCCAGTTTGCGCCTTAAATGTTTTCTTTTTTCGACCAGGAATATGGTCGCCCCGAAGCTGACCGTCTTGGTTGATGCTTCAACCATTCTAAGCCAAACTGCACTCTTCCACAACCTTCTGAAGTAGTCCAATCCAAATGCCTCTGCCATTTGCTCATAATTCCTCAGCTTTTCATCCTTTGCACTTGTCGCTCTAAACCAACAAGTCTTTCCAAAAATAGCGCTCCAGTTGGTTCTGAGCTTATAGTATTACAAGTTCAATCAGTACTGCGTCCTAGCCTAAGGAGCAGCCAATACCGCCAAACCACCCTCTGGTGTCAGAGCTACCACACTCTCGGCCTTTCCACTCCATGCAACGTCCTTGACTGGTAATGCCTTCCTCACAAGTTCGGCCCAGCTCTTGGTTGCCTTTGTGAACTGCTGCACCGACACACTACCAGTGCCACCAATCGCCAGATACATGCCACTATAGTCCCATTCACAGCACGTGACCGGGCTTCCGGACTCGAGGGTGTAAATGACTGTTTGCTTCCGGATATCCCAAACAGAGACGCTGGTAGAGCCTTGCTGCGCAACAGCGAACCAAGTACCATTTTCAGCAAACTTGAGGTCCACAATCGGGCCGCCTGTTTCTAGCTGGGCCATAGCAGCGCCAGTCTTGATATCGTAGATGCGGATATTGCCATCGGAGCTTCCAACAAAGAAGAGCATACCATCCACGTGGAAGGCAACGCATGTGATTTCCGCTTCGACGTAGACCTGGGAAACGGTCTTGAACGAAGTAAGTTCGTGAACAGCATAGTGCTTGTCTGCACCCGCTGTTGCGAGCATCTTTCCACTGGGGTGGACGGAAATGGATGTAACAGCTCCAGCATGCGATCCTACTTGGGCAACCTCGTTGCCTTGCTCGAAAATCTTGGCTACACCAGCTGAAGTTCCAACAACCGCACGGCCTCCACACCAAGCTGCTGCTGTGATGGCGCTACCAGCGTTGAAGGTCTGTGTAACCTTGCCCTCAGCCAGCGCATAGATGCCAGCTGTCCCGTCTGATCCACCAAACAAGACCAGACCGCCTTCTTGTACGGCAATGTTGCTGCTACCTGGGTATATAGCCTCTGTTGACTTGACCAGGTCGTAGTTGGTGATAACTCCACCAGTGGCCCAGCCCTCTGGTACAGCTCGTTTTCGGCGCGAACCGAACAATCTGTGCCATGTTAGTATATGTTGTCTAGGTCGCGTGCTAGGTGCCTACTCTTGCTGTGTGTCGTCAACCACCTTGATCAAATCCTGAGGCAGGCCCTGGTTGTCGACTTGCATGGCATCACCCTGGACGCCTCCGCTGATGGTGACATTTGACAGAGCCTCGCGCGCTTCGTCCCTCTCTTTTGTTATCCGTGCAATTACCCGTGTGGCGGCGTCGTTCTGGTACAGGGCGGTGCTCAGCTCTTGCCTCGTTTGCGCCAGGTGCTGCTTGAGCGTATGTGTCTCTAGTACCAGGGCGTCCCATTCATTTTGGAAGGCACTGAGCATGGCAGGTATCGAGGTGAAGTTGGGCGCGCGTGGGGTCACGACATTGGGCGACTTGAGCTCGATGAGGTCCTCGGTCGCCAGGTCTTCTCCCGTAACCGGGTCGGTGTGGTGTTCTGCGATGTGCGCTTCAATCAGACGCTTCTCGAAGACGTTGCCCGACTTGCGCGAGGCAACAGGCTCACGGGGAGCTTCTCCGGAGATTGCACAGAGCATGTTGACGTGTTGTTGGTGTTTGTAATATTGAGGCTGGATACTCGGTCGCGTTTGAACTTTTCCCATGATAGGATGCGCGCGCTAGTTTGTTGGTACCTAGCAATGTGGACCGTGCGAGTCCTCCGCAAACCATCACCATTATCTGTGTATCTCTTCATCCCATCTCATATTATCTGACTTGAAGTTTTTTCTTTCCAAAAGAAATATTGTTCAGGAATCACTGTTGTTTATGCAGAAATTAACCAAGTGAATTCAGATTGAAGCAAAATCTACTATTCCGACCTGAGATACTATGCCAAAAGCACAGCAACCTCGGATGTGTATTGGATCAGGGCACATACATACCTACAACATGCAACACAACAGAATCATGAGTACTAGCTTGATCATGTTGTGTGTGTTGGATCTGAGAGGCTTGCACCTTGTCCAACTCAGTTCTTGGGGTACATTAGGCCAAGACGTGTAGCCGCTCAGCTGCCATCAATCACATGCTCCATCTGTCCAAGCTCAAGGAAAAATAAGTTCGTGATAAAGTAATTCCTTCAAAATATCAGATGCTTCTTCCGTACTGCATCCGACCCGTTTGCCGTGTTTTTGTAACGAGGCATGTCGGCACCGGATACTCTATACCAACCCCGGTCCGACAGACAGCCAATCGCTGCGCAGGCGGGCCGAGATGCGTCCAACCGGATTGCTCCATCAACGCCCACTTTTCGCGTGCCACTTGACCTCGACCTAGACGATCTAATCTTCTCCGTCCTTACCCCAGAATCCACAGCCTCGTGCATATCATTACACATTTGAGCCCTAAACGGTATCCTTTCCGGGTAAACAAGCTACTCTAGCGCGCGTCTCCCAGCCTTTCCTCGCCGGCATGTTGCTTCTTTGGCGATGGCATCGCTGCCAAGCCCACCATCCTAACACCCTAACCATGACGGTATTGCGGGGAAGCGCGTCTTGGTTGCATCTCGAGCGACTGTAGCCATTCATACGAGACTTTTTAACCGAGATCAAAATGCTTGGATTGCTGCCGTAGTACTTTGACTAGTACAAAGCATGGCACTGCCTCAAGTATAAGAGGCCCCGGACGTCCTCCATAGATCAGCATCCACTCCGGTCTCTGTCTTTCTCAATACCATCAGGCACCATGATAACCAAAGGGCTTCTCGCCCTCGGATCGGCAATTCCTGCCCTTGCAGGCTCCCTTGTCCAACGTCAAAGCACGCCTCTTGACGACTGCCCTGGCTACGCAGTCAGTAACGTCCAGAACGACGGTTCCCGGGTTACTGCGGATCTTACCCTTGCCGGTACTGCTTGCAATGCTTACGGCGATGATCTCACTGATCTCAAGCTCGAGGTCGAGTATCAGACCGGTCCGTTATAAAGCCATCTTGACCTATTGGCAATACACTAATTCCCACTAACAGAGGATCGCCTTCACGTGAAAATCTACGACGCCGCTGAACAGGTCTTCCAGATCCAGGAATCAGTCTGGCCTCGTCCTTCTGATGATGAGGGCACTGACCCTGAAAAGTCGTCTTTGACCTTCACTTGGACCGATAGCCCGTTTTCCTTTGCCATCAAACGTAGGGCCACCAATGAGACGCTCTTCGATACTTCAGCAGCTTCTCTCGTTTTCGAGACGCAGTACCTTCGTTTGAGGACCGCTCTGCCACCTTTGCCAAACCTGTACGGTCTTGGTGAATCGACGGATGCTTTCCATCTCAACACCACTAACTATACGCGAACTGTAAGTCTCTGCCTCTTTCATATCATGGACATGGTACTGATTTTGGTTAGCTTTGGAATCGGGATGCCTATGGCACGCCACCAGGATCCAACCTCTACGGAGCTCACCCGGTCTACTTTGATCACCGTGGTGAGAATGGTACTCACGGTGTTTTCTTGGCTAGCTCCGAGGGTATGGACATTAAGATTGACGATACTGACGGCCAGTTCCTTGAGTACAACACTCTTGGTGGTGTTCTTGATTTCTACTTCCTTGCTGGACCCGGCCCCAAGGAAGTTGCAACTCAATACTCGGCCCTTTCTGGCCTGCCTGCTATGATGCCCTACTGGGGCTTCGGCTCGCACCAGTGCAAGTATGGATATCGTGATGTTTGGGAGGTTGCTGAGGTTGTGGCAAACTACTCTGCTGCTGATATCCCACTTGAGGTAAGATTTATAATATAAAACAACAAGCTTTGGGGCTGACTTTTCTAGACTATGTGGACTGATATCGACTACATGGAGCTCCGCCGCTTGTTCACCCTGGATCCCGAGCGTTATCCGCTCGAGCTTGTTCGCCAGCTTGTAGACTATTTGCACGCTCACCAACAACACTACATTGTGATGGTCAACTCCGCTGTTTGGAGCGGTGACTATGATGCCTACAACAACGGTGCAAAGCTTGAAGTCTTCCAAAAGAAGAGCAACGGCTCCTTCGAACAGGGTGCTGTCTGGCCAGGTCCTACTGTCTTCCCGGATTGGTTCCACCCCAACACCCAGAAATACTGGGACGAGGAATTCGCTCGCTTCTTCGACCCCGCTACTGGTGTTGATATTGATGGGCTTTGGAACGACATGAACGAGCCTGCCAACTTCTGCCCATACCCATGCTCGGACCCTGAAGGTAAACTTCGTCTTCCATTGACTAGATTGGCATACTAACAATTGAATAGCCTATTCTGAGGAGTCTAAGAACCCACCTGAGCCACCGGCGGTGCGCACTTCTGCAGGTCGCCAAATCCCTGGCTTCCCAGCAGGTTTCCAGCCACAGTCTAACTCTAGCACTGCAAGACGTTCTGTTGTGAAGGGTCCATCCAGCATGCGTCCATCCAAGCGCCAGGCGCCTAACAGTGCTGGAGATGCTAAGCACCTTGGTCTTCCCGGTCGTGATCTGATCAACCCCAAATACCAGATCCACAATGAAGCCGGTTCAATCAGCAACAGGACCCTGGCTACGGATATCAAGAACTACGACGGCTCTTACCACTACGATACGCACAACTTCTGGGGCTCGATGATGAGCATTACGTCCCACAAGTCTATGCAAGCTCGCCGTCCCGAAAGACGCCCATTCATTATCACTAGGTCGTCTGTAAGTCTAATACAATTTCCCCACTGGAATCCAAAATGCTAATTTTTAAATAGTTCCCTGGCCTCGGCTCCTACCTCGGAAAGTGGCTTGGTGACAACGTCTCCGAGTGGGCTCAATACCGCTTCTCGATTGCTGGCATCTTGAACTTCAACACCATCTTCCAGATTCCCATGGTCGGTCCCGATATTTGCGGTTTCGCCGGAAACACGACCGAGACTCTCTGCGCCCGCTGGACCACTCTCGGTGCCTTCTACCCATTCATGAGGAACCACGCCGGTGACACTTCCATCAGCCAAGAGTACTACCGCTGGCCTCTTACCAGGGCCGCAGCCAAGAACGCCATCGCAGTCAGGTACAGGCTCTTGGACTACTTCTACACTGCCTTCCACCGCCAGACCACCACCGGCTTGCCCAGCCTGAACCCCCTCTTCTTCCACTACCCCACCGACGCCAAAACCTTCGGCATCGAGCACCAATTCTTCTACGGTGACAGCATCCTCGTCTCCCCCGTCCTCGAAGAAAACTCGACCTCCGTCTCCATCTACCTTCCCAAGGATGTCTTCTACGACTACTGGACCGGCGAGCGCATCCAAGGAAACGGCGAGAACATCAACCTCACCGACGTAGGCTTCGACACCATCCCTCTCCACGTCAAGGGTGGCTCCATCCTCCCTCTCCGCGCCGAATCCGCAAACACAACCACAGAGCTCCGCAAGCAAAACTTTGTCCTCTGGATCGCGCCAAATGCTACCAACCAAGCCTCTGGCTCGCTCTACCTCGATGATGGAGATTCCCTCGAGCAGAAGTCTACTTCGCTCATTAACTTCTCCTTCAACAACGGCGCCTTCAGCATGAGCGGTGACTTTGGATTCGAGACTGAGCTTGTTATTCAGAATATCACTATCCTGGGTACTTCACAGAGCGTACAGGGCCCTGTTGCGCTTACCAAGGGCTGGGAACATAACTTTGGGGCTGGCGCTGGTATGCCGCAGTTTGATGGTGGTGCTGCGGAGTCGCGTCGCGGTGTTGTTGCTGCCGCTTGGGGATTAGTTGCTGGGGCTGTTAGTGTTTGGTTCAGCTTGTAAGTTGGATAAAAAGTGTGGAAATGAAGGGGATTTAGTAATTAGTGGGAGGGTTCTCTAGATGGCTTTTGGTTACGAAGCATCTGTTGAATATGTGTAATTCATTTGCAAAAAATTTGACTTGATGATCGAACTTTCCCCACCTTTGGTTATAGTCTCGTTTAGGATGTTGTGTCTCCCAAGTTTCAAACATCACGTACTACATTTACGCTCAATTGACACACTATCATCCTAAATACAAAACTCGCTTCATTTTCCAAGTAAGCAACGATTTAAGTTCTTATCAGGTAGTAGTAGGCAAGCCTATCTTACAGAATCTAATTTACTCCCAGCTTCCACTCTACTTTCTATATTCAAAGATAGTTTAAATTGTATTATAAGTGTGTCCTTGACTTGGATATCCTTTAAACCACACTTTCAACTTTATAATGATGATCTCCTTTTTCTTTTTCTTTCTTTTTTTTTTAAAAAAAAAAGACATAGCTACATCGCTTCTTCTTCTTCTTCTTCTTCTTCTTCTTCTTCTTCTCTCCCCTCCTTAAACGTAATCAAAAATAACTAAATACCAACTTCACTAACTAGGAAAGATTTCTTTTTAAAAAAAACCCTAAATGATATCCGATGCCAAAAAAAGGAAAGTGTGACGTATTTGATTCGTTTACCCGGTTTTTTTTTTACCAACGAGCGAAGATCGTAAATGGGGAATGGTACGTTGTTGTTTGTGTTTAGAGGAGAGAAAAAAAGAAAGGGTGTGGAGAAATAGGTGACGTATAGTAGGTCCTTTAACGATGCTACGTGGACAATTTTCAGGTGATTCGAATAGTTAGGACAACTCTGGTTGCGGGTGGTGATTTCACTCTCCTAGGTACGGAGCACAATCTGACCTACTGGCAACATTCACTATACAAAAGTAAGACGTGAGTATTTCTTTTCTTACGCGGAACCAGTCATGGAGATTTAAATCTTTTGCATTTATGATATTTCTTTACTCTAGGTGTCTTGCATTTAACTTGCTAAGATATTCCATAGCAACACGCAAAATTTACTGCGAGATGCCCAACTCCTTGTAGAAAGCCTCGGTTTGAGGTTTGCGACCAAGGAATTCCTCGAGGATGTCCATCTCCTCCTGTGAGCCACCGCGTTCAAGGACAGTGTGGCGGTAACGACGACCTTCCTTGGCGTTCATGGGGTCGGACTTGAATACGGTGTAGAACATGTCCGTAGAGTAGACTTGAGAGGAGAGGTAGCCGTAGTATCTATGTTCATTAGCATGTTTTATTCTTCAACACGGGTTGTAATGACTTACCCGGCGTCGTAGCCACCAATCAAGTGACCAAAGGTAGCTTCTCCATTGCCCCAGTGCCAGTCACCCTTCTTGTCACCCTCCAGTGACTCAGGTCCCTTGAGTTGACTGATCTCGTATCTCAGTTTGTTGTACTTCTCAGTAATGTCCATCTTCTCAAGCTCCTCATGGCTAGCAGGTTCATGGACAGCCATGTCAAAAGTACCAAAGTGCAACTGCCTCAAGTTGAAGAGGGCGTCGTTGACGTGCTTGGTAGAGATGAGATTGGCAATGAGCGATTGAGGAATCTGCTCCGAAGGCTTTGAATCCTTGCCAGACGATTCCAGATACGCCTTCTCGTACTCGGGAGATAGATACGAGTAGTGGTGTGACAGCGAACGCAGCTGCGAGGGCGTCCAGCACCAGTTCTCCAACATCTGGGACGGAGCCTCGACAAAGTCACGGACAGTGTTGGTGCCGTGGAAGCGAGAGTAGGTTGTGCGAGACACCAGGTCGTGAATGCCGTGTCCAAGCTCGTGGAAGAGAGTGACAACTTCATCATGCTTCAGTAGCGAAGGCTTCTTCTGCGTAGGCTTGGAGAAGTTGCAGACGAGGGCAGTGGTGGGGTAGCGTCGCTTGCCGTTTTCGTCAATGTAGCCAGGCTGCAGGTTGAAGTTGGCTGCATGGCCGTATTTGCCATCTCGTGGGAAAAGATCAAGGTACAAGTAACCAACGAAACCAGCACCTTCGCCTTCATCGTCCCAAACGCTGAAAATTTGTACATCTTCGTGCCAAACAATGTCGGATCCCTTGCCGCCATCCGCAAGCGCAGCCCTGTCTTCTTCGCCAACAATCTCGACAAAGACTAGACCGAAGAGCTCCTCGAAGATCTTCAGCATGCCCTGAATTGTTGTTGACAGAGGGAAGTATTCAGCAATGACCTGGTGATCGAGCTGGTAGTCCTTCTCCAACATTAGGCGGTCGTAATACCTATTATCCCATAGGTAGTAGTCATCGACCAACGGACCAGTCAGTCCATTCTCTTTGGCATCTTGCTTCTTGAGCTCGATCAGCTTCTCAATCTCCTTCTTACCGCCTGGTGCGAGTCTTTTGCGCAAATCTCCGAGGAAGTCGTCGACTGTCTGGGGAGTCTTTGCCATCTTGTCTTCTATCCGGAACTGCGCATGGTTGTCATAGCCAAGGAGACGGGCTCCCTCGTCACGGAGGAGGATAGCCTCCCTGAAAAGCGCTACGTTGTCGTTGCACTTGTTCTCGTTGGCGACAAAGACCTTCATTCGCGTCTCTGGGTTGGTGGCGTATTTGAGAGTGGGGAACAGGTCGGGGTACTTGAAGGTGAGGAAGAGTTTGCCCTCATTCTCACCCTCGCCCTTCTTGAGACCAGAAAGAACATCCTCGGGAACACCGTGCAGCTCATCTGGTGTAAACCACAATCCTCCATTCTCCTCATTGAGGTTCTTTTGGAAGGCGATACTGATTTGACTCAGCCTTTGCTTGATCTCCTTGAACCGGTCCCTCTTGGGGCCCGCAGGCAAGTTCAGACCATTGCGGATGAAGGACTTGTGGTCCTTCTCCAGCAACCGCTGCGACTCAGGGTCCAGCTTCTCGCCCTTCTTCAGCGCCGCATCAACGAGATTGAAGACGTCCTCACGCATGGATGATTCAATGCCAAAGTCATCGAGCATCTGTTCGACCTCGCTCGAGGCGTCACGTAGCTCCTTGCTGGTCGAGACGGCGTTGTAGAAGCCGAGAATATGCGATTCAATGGCCATTTTGTTGTCATCGCGGGCAATTGGGAGGACTGTGTTGGCAAAGGTTGCACTCTCGGGCTTGACATCGCGGACAATGCTGTCTTGGACACTGCGTGATCTGTCAATCTGGGGACGCATGTCAGCATCTATCCGAAGCATTACGTGCTGCAGGGACCAAGGCAGCGAAGACGACGACGACAGCAACAATAACAACAATAACTGCAATAAGACATGATTAAGAAACAGGGCGACATACCAATCGCTTAGCATCATCGACTAGGCTCTGCTTGGTAGCAGTGAACTTGGGGGGCAGCTGAGGCGGCTTCTTGTACTGGGCCGGGGCCATGGTGGAGTTTGTGAGGGGACGAAAGGGCTGGGTGTAGAGGGGATTGCGCAAAGGAGGGGGTTTGATGTATTGCAGGATGGAAGGTACACGCCCGCCGAGCCGAATCGAAGCCAGGATGGCGGTGGTGCCAATGAAGAGAGCGACGGCGGCGAGGAACCAGTTGATACGGCGTGAGGAAGCCACGGTGGGCAAGCTAGGAGGGCTTCAGCGTGATTGCTCTTATGCCGGCATGTGGGGAAGCGGGCGGTTGAATGGTGTGCTGTGTTGAACAAGGGTTTTGTACTTGTGAGCACGACAGGCAGTGAAGCTTCAGACGTTAACGACACATGCAAATAGGCTACGTGACCTCTCCGCTGCGCTCCAGATTCCGGCAGCGTGAGGATCGGCGTCTGACATGGCATGGATGCGTCCGCCTCAGGGCTGTTAGCCCCGATCGGCAAGGCGCCATCTCCACACCCATGCTTATGCTGCCGCTCTTGTGCAACATGTTCTGTTGGAACTACCCTCCTCCCGCCTCTTGGTCACGGGAACGAGCCTTGCCGAGACAAGGCGCCATCAGTTTCAATGCCGGCAAGATTTAACATCATTACATTTTTGATATGCGTTCGTATTATACACGAAAAATCATCAGCTGCGTGACAGCCCCGTAGCCCAGCTACTTCCGCTCTTATCAAGACACGTATACCTCGTTCCGGACATGCACATATAAACATTACTTACATATAAACCGAACAAAATAAATTTCATTTGCTTCACGCCGTCTTATGCGGCGAAAACGGAGGTCCCAGATGTGGACTATCCTTGCCATCCGAGCTCAAGCTCTCTGGTATTGTGACGAACGGGCCCCAATTCGACTCTCTTGCTATCGTCGATCTTTCGTGTATTGTGATAAAACCAACAGACTCTCCTCTGTCAAGGCCCTTCTCGTTTGCAAGTGGCCACATCTCCACATCCGGCACTTGGCGTGGACTGTACTCGTCGTCCTTTGGCGGCGTTGGTGGCCGGGCTTCTGGCGGAGTCGCGTAAATCTTCGGTGGCGTGCCGTTCTGTTGTGGCTTCTTTTCCTTGTTGCGGAAGAGAAGACGGAGAAATGGTACAGAGGCAGATATAATGCCACTGTTGGTCTCAACCTGGCCCCACAGGAGCAGATCCGCGCCGTAGCGCGCAGAGTTGTAAGGAGACTCAGCCCACATGTACATGACCCACATGCGTACTGAAGACGCAACAATAGCCATCAATCCCACGGAAAATATGCCAATCAATGCAAGTCGTTTGCCCATTGGTATCCGGAGACTCAACAGCGTCGGCAGTGGCATCAACAGGAGGATGATATCGGTGAGTAGGTTGCACGCCGACGAAAAAACCCAGAGCGGAACTGGATCCCAGCATACAGCAGGCTCTCTCTGGATGGTGGGGTCGAATTGTGCAAAGTAATTTGTGGTGGACCAAGCGCTCGCTGGATTCTGGCATTGGAAGATTGCGGCAATGGTCGCAGAAAATGTGTACATCACCACAAACCCCATCATGCCATACACGGTTCGGCGAAAGGTGACGTTGGCAGCAATGGAGCGGTAGAAAAAGAGGATACTGAGCTTAACGAAGCCAAGTCCTATAACGTAGACGAACCGGTAGGCCCACCAGGAGATGAGCACTCCCAGCACGTAGCCCTCGATCTCTGGCCTTTTGTCCTGAGCGTATGTGTCAGAACAATTCTCGGAGGGGTTGGTTGAAATCTTTCTCTTACAGGTCTACGGAGGTATGAGGGTCGATAGCCACTGCTCGTCACATCTTGGTAGTAGTTGATTATGAAAGTTCCCCATGCAACGACCTAGTCAACTTTATCAGCACTGGCCTTGAGCTTGGCATTGGAAAACCCTTACTAGCGAGACCAACATGAGATGGTCGCTTGCGCTGAGCGATCCGACAAGAAAGTACCGGCAGTAATATCTGTAGCGGCTGATTAGGATTTGGACAACAGCTGTCATTGTCACATCAACTCACCGGAGTGCCACGACAATTGTTGATATTGTTGTCAGAACTCCCCCAACGATCACCACGACGAATCCTGGGCGTAAATACATGTTTGTCTAGCCCTCCTCGCTGCTCCCTGGAGATAGGAGATGATTGTGGTCGGCGCCAAGTCGAGAATGGCGACGGTAGAGATGCGCGCCGAGAGAACGATATGATGAGAACAAACAATGAACATGGACGCGTTGGCTACCAGGCGTGGTCTATAGGGGGCGAGCCCCCAAGATTTAGGGTTCCCCGGGTTCTCCACCAGCGGAAGATACTGCTCCGTAAAGCGTTTCGTGACCCTTGCGTGTGCCGACTAAGTAAGACTATCAATACAGCCATGGGAATGGTGCTAGCGGAACGGAAGCCATGGCTCGACGCGCAACGATCCGCAGGTGTGCCTGACGCGACATGATAGGTTCGTGATGCGGCTAGGAGGTCGGAAAAACGTGGAGGGCTGGGTTTAGAAACCGGTATATTACTAACCACCTCATATTCCCATAAGATCGGCCCGGGGCCTGGCAATATTTGAGTTGTATACGCTAGAAGCAAAAACAAAGTGGGCTGCCGTGTGGCCCCCGACAAAGGGTGTAGGGTCACAAAACGGGGGCCATTTCCAAACTGGGATACAAAACTGATGCATTGCGAACGTCCCAAACGTCTGCTAACTACAAACGGGCTAGAGAACAGTCTCGAGTGGATATATCCGGGTATGTAACAGGGAGCCTGCATGAACTGATAGACTCGGCAACGGGACAGTGGACTGGCGTCAACGTTGCGTTCGAGATGTTTGAGATCGGTGAGGCTGAAACCTGCGTTGCACGCGGTTGAATGACCAGCAATCTGAGGCGCAACTTGACTGACCTTGTTACAAGCGGTACTGTGAGCTCAGCCCATGAATCGCGTCGAGACATAGTTATACATGGCTAAGAGACCCCTCGTCGAGGCCCACGGCAATCAAGGTAAGTATTTAGCTAGAGAACGCCATGCGTACTTGGAAGCGGCAGAGTCTGACATGGAAAGGACCTTTGTTTAATTGATCTCATCAAAGCATCGTAACGTGATGCAGACTTTGACAGAACAAGTTACTGGGCGCGGGGTCGCCTCGAGCTGTGCAGCTCGCTAGAGTTGGGCCGAAATTGGATGTAACTAACTACCGTTGTTGTCACAGTTGTTTGGACAGGAATGCGGAGGAGCCGAGGTCCAAGCTGCGGGCGGATAGTGACGTCAAGTGCCCACGGTCGCTGTAGGGCGCAAGGCACAGCGCAAGACTACGAAGAGGATATGCGAGTAGTGGAGGTGTACATGAGCATGTACATATGCAGACGGTAGGTCGTGGAGTGTGGCTGTAAGGCAAGCCACTAAAAGCCTAGCGCTAGCTGTATGCATCGTGAGTGAGAATGACTCACTATACTGCTGTCTGATTGGACAGCCAGGTGGGTCTGAATATAGTACCATGCAGCGAAGCACTGCCGAATGCCTGGCTGTGGACAAGAGCGAAGCCTCACATGGTGAGTATAGGCCTAGTATGTAACAGGAGAATTCAGTGCACATATCTGAGTGCGCCACGGAAGCTGACATGTCAGAGGAAATGCCTCACATCAAGCAGGGCGTAAGCCTTGAGCGTTCCATGACTACCCCACCGAATTACGCTGCGCCCAACTTGCCTAGACCTCATCGTGATTTTCAACCATGCCCTTCATCCTTTGTCATTATGAGTAGATATGATGCTGGCAACGACTGTTGCACCGAAGACTGCCACCTGTATAAGTCTTCGCCATCATTTGTAGTCTTCGTAGATAAAGAATTGAATTGTATTACATGCACATAGACACGTTACAAGAGTCCACGAACCGACCATGTCCCACCGATAAGGTCAGAGCCCACCCCTTTTGCTCATCTGCCAATGCACCATTACTTTTGCGCACGAAGAAGAGCACGGAGAGTTTCCACCTCGCCTTCAAGCCTCGCATTGCGGACCTTGAGCTCATCCCGTTCGGCCTTGATCTCTTTCAGTTCAGCTTCCAGAGTACTCATTTGATCAACTCGCTTCTGGCGGTAACGACGGGCAGCAAGCGTGTTGGCTTTTCGCTTCTCAATACGCGAAGCGGGCTCTTGCACCACAGGACTGCTCTTAGTAGACGATGTCTTGGATGAAGAAACGTGCTCAGGAGATGACGAGCTCCGATCCTTGTGGCTTGTCCAAGAAGAACCAGACTGAGAGGCATCTATACAAATCAGACACTGATCACTCAATGCGTCGTGAAGCAACTCTTACCTCTGCTCATTTGCGCTGCCGTGTCCATGTTGTTGGGAAGTTTCATGCTTTGAGCCATAGCAAGCGTATCAATAGTATCTCCAGCAGTAGAAAGTGAAGCAGGGCCTTGGGGAAACAGTTGGAAATCATGACCAAGATACGGCGAATCACCAGTAGGGAAGAGGTTGAAATCAGTAGCGGGATAAAGAGAGGCGTCCGGTACGATAAGGTTGCCGGTCGAGGCGGAAGAGCTGGCCAGAAGGGAAGAAGTGTCGATCAAATGGTTGTTGTCTTGAGGAGCGGAATAAGAAGGCTCAAGTTGCCAATCAGCAGACTGTAGTCCATGGAGGCTTGATGGCAACAGTGAATCTAGAGGGTTGCCAGAACGGGCGGAAGGGTCGGGTAAAGCCGAACTGCATGGTGGCAGAGGTATATTGCATGTTGAGATGTTGTAGTGCGGGTCCTGGTACCCGCTGGTGAAATCGAAGAATTCGTCAAATGAAATTGGAAACTATCGGAGGGCGCCCAACACGGGGTGATGAGCGCGAGGTTTGGTGAGGAGCAGAATAGGAGGGCGGGGGTGGCTTCTCTTTATATCTATGGGGGATCACACACCCCCGACGGCTGACTGGGCCATCCCATCCATGGGCGCTGGGCACGCTAGCTGCAGACCCCAGTCGCATTTTCCAGCTGCAACTTTGCTGCGCCCATCTGTCGGCAAGCACAGCCCACACCAACGCCATGGCGACGATGCCCTCTGCACGACTGCTACGACCCGGTTTGGCGTCGACGCCATCCGACGCTGTCCTCGCCTTTCTCGTCCCCTCGGCCCAATGCGCGCACAACGGCTCCAGGGCCTGCTTTTCGACGTCACCGCAATGGCGGAAGAGGGACAACAACAAAATCAGAGGCGTGTCTGCGGTGAGGGCAACAGCCCTGCGGCCACGGCAAACACTGTCGGTCAGACAAAAAGATTTTGAGAACCAGCAATTACCAAAGCCGGTACCAATCGAACACAAAATTACAGGCACCCCAGACCATGGACTATGGAGCTTCTTCAAGGACCAAAAGCTGCTGCAGACACCAGTCGACGAGCAGAGGCATGGTATGCAGCAGTTGGCTTCATGGCGAGCGAGGCGGTAGCTGACGGAGACACAGGCAGAGCGTGGACTGTCGGCGAGCTGCGTAGTCGAGATTGGGATGCCCTCCACCAGCTGTGGTGGGTATGCGTCAAGGAGCGAAATCGCCTTGCGACGGAGAAGATTGAGCGGAAGCGCCTCAATGCTGGCTATGGCGACTATGAGAATCAAGGGCGCGACAAGACAGTGCAGGAGACGATGAAGGCAATCTTGGATACGCTGGCTGAGAGGCACCAGGCGTATCAAGAGGCATATGCTTTGGCACAGCGTGATCCAGACATTGATTTGTCAAGGGCGGATGGCCCACAATACACACAACCGCCATATGTGAGTTTGCCCCTCGACGCAATCGGACGCATGGTGCTGACAACCTCTCCAGGATCCGCTAGAAGCTGACGATGCACCATATGAGGCTCAAGCTGCCTCGACGAGCGAGGAGCCTGGGAAGGACAAGACGATAGCAGAGTCGAGATGAATGCTGCACGTTTGAAAACGGCCCGGATGTCCTTATTGCTACCAAATTCACCGAGCTAGCGTGCACTCGGACGGGTTCTGCACATCTATTTGGAATGCTGGGGACAATGATGGTACATATATGCGACTATAATCAGTACGGGGTATATGCAAGATCCTCGGGCGGCGATGAACAAGGGTTCACCGTGCAAATGTACAAGTAAAGGCTCGTCCAGCAGTCAAGGCAGCCTGGTTATTCTGCATTTCGTCTTGCATGGTGTCAGATAGTGAACAGCACTAGCGTAGCATATAACAAACGCGTTGAGTTATGAAAGTAGTGCTAGCACAAACAACTCGACCAGATTGGCGAGGCGCTTCCCAAAGAGCTCCAACCCCACATCCACCTCACCGCCCTCAGTCGACCTACCCACGCGCCTTCTAGTGGACTTCTTCTACTGCAGTCTGCAAACCACCCCTATCCTCACAACTCTCCTCATTCAGCCATGGAAGAAATTGCTCCAGAATACGACGTCGTGGTCCTGGGAACAGGTGCGTTGCCATTCCACATTACCCCGCCTACCCAACACGCAGGCCAACGCAGCTAACCATCCTCCAGGTCTCACCGAATGTGTGCTTTCAGGGTAACACAAGCACCCCGACAAAAAGCAAAACCGGACACGGGCTGACGATATCCTTGCAGTGTGCTTAGTGTAAAGGGCAAGAAGGTGCTCCACATTGATCGCAATGACCACTACGGAGGGTGCGTGGCGCTGGTCGACGCTGTTGAGGGGAACTAAAGCTGACACCACACAGTGAGGCAGCATCGCTGAACATCGAGGCAGTACGTATCCAAGGACAATAACCATCACTCAACTCACTGACACGTCGTTTAGCTCTTCAAGCGATACGGCCGGACCGAGGGTGAGCCATGGAAGAAGTATGGCCGCGTCAACGACTGGAACATCGATCTCGTCCCTAAGCTTCTCATGGCCAACGGCGAACTGACCAACATCCTCGTTTCCACCGACGTCACTAAATACCTCGACTTCAAGCAAATTGCTGGCAGCTATGTTCAGCAGGGCAACGGCAGCAAGGCGACCATTGCCAAGGTCCCCTCAGACGCCGGTGAGGCTCTTCGATCGCCCCTTATGGGTCTTTTCGAGAAGCGCCGAGCGAGGAACTTCCTCGAGTGGGTTGGTGGCTACAAGGAGGACGACCCAGCCACACACAAGGGTATGACTCTCTGTGGACGAAATGTTTTTTGAAGCAGAATGACTGAGATACAATAGGCATGGACGTCAAGAACAGCACCATGAAGGATATCTATGACAAATTTGGTCTTGAGCCCTCCACTCGCGATTTCGTTGGCCACTCTATGGCTCTTTACCCAACCGACGACTACATTGAGCAGAAGGGTGCGGCAGAAGATGCCATCCAGCGCATCAGGTTGTATGTAAACTCCATGGCACGATATGGAAAGTCGCCATACATCTACCCTCTGTACGGTCTCGGAGAACTTCCTCAGGGTTTTGCTCGTCTCTCTGCCATCTATGGTGGTACCTACATGCTCAACACCGACGTAGATGAGTTCATTTACGAAGGCGGCAAGGTTGTTGGCATCAAGGCCACCATGAAGGAGAAGGATGTTCCTGGCGACGGTATGAAGTTTGAGACCAAGGCAGGCAAGATCCTCGCCGACCCTTCATACTTCCCCAGCAAGGCCCGTGTTACCGGACACCTGCTCAAGGCCATTTGCATTCTCAACCACCCCGTTCCCAACACATCGGATGCCGATTCCCTGCAACTGATTATTCCCCAGTCCCAGGTCGGACGTAAGCATGGTATGTGAAGAATAGCTGGCTTGCAGAAACAAACGCTAACATTTCTTCTAGATATCTACGTTGCGGTCGTTTCATCTGCACACAACGTCTGCCCCAAGGGATACTACATTGCCATTGTTTCCACTATTGCTGAGGGTGACAGCAACCACCACCTTGAGCTTCAGCCAGGTCTCGACCGCCTTGGATCAATTGAGGAGAAGTTCATGGGACCAGCTATCCCTCTCTACGAGCCAATTGAGAGTGGTGTTAATGACAACATCTTTTTGTCAAAGAGCTACGATGCCACGAGCCACTTCGAGACAACGACTGGTAAGACGCGTCACTTCAACACAATTCAGCAATGCTAACATGGTACCAGATGATATCAAGGATATTTACAAGCGTGCAGAAGGCCAGGAGCTCGTTGTTGAGGGCCTTAGGGAAGGTGCAAACTTCAACGTGGAAGAATAGACAAGAGGCTTGGTGTATGATGGATAAATGCCCATACAAGCAGCAATCGGTCGCTTTGCCAGATACTTTGAGGTTTTGCTGTGGGAGGTTTGGTAGCAATGACATGCATTCATAACCATCAAGTGATCCGTACGAAATGAGATGCAGTCGCTTGTGCGGAGCTCAAGCTCGGTATTTCCTATTTGGGCGACACAGCGCCAACCTTGCTGTTCCGTTGATCACCCATGGCACAGGGGATCGCAGTAGACCGGTTGATTGACGAATAGTGTCCACAGTGTGAAATGCGTGTTTGACTTGTCTGACAGCGGGAACGAGGGGCAACGTGGGTCTGTCTCCTTTCCATGACGACGTACGTAAACTCTTGGCAGGGACAACATCGTAGAGCGTCAACCATCTGAGTACTGAGTACCGGGTCGCGTCGCAACAAAACGTGTCCTCGAGGCGCGCCTCCTTCTTTCTCTACACTCATTCACAATGTCGCAATTCAGGCGGTATGCGTTCCTGCTTATTGCGGTAGTGTTCCATCTGACGTACATATATTCTTGCTTCTCAATTTACTTTGTCAGCCCTATTGTCCATGGCATGCGCGAACACCGCGTGGAGACGCAAGAAGCTCCCGCAAAGCGATTGGTACTATTTGTTGGTGAGATGCGTCGTCTTTATGCAACAGTTGACAGGCTAACCATATGCCAGGCGATGGTCTCCGCGCAGATAAAGCATTTCAATCGTTTCCCAACCCTGACCCCAATCCGCCGGCCGCTCTCGCAGACGACGTAGACACCCCTCGTCCCCTCGCTCCGTTCCTCCGCTCTCGTGTTTTAGAAAAAGGCACTTTTGGTGTCTCGCATACTCGTGTCCCCACGGAATCGCGTCCCGGGCATGTTGCGCTCATTGCAGGCTTGTATGAGGATGTTTCTGCTGTCACAACAGGATGGAAGCTCAACCCAGTCAACTTCGACAGCGTCTTCAACCGAAGTAGACATACATGGAGCTGGGGCAGTCCCGACATCCTTCCCATGTTCGAAGCGGGAGCAGTTCCAGGAAGAGTGGATGCATACTGTTATGCCGCTGAGGACGAGGATTCGTCAAAAGACGCCTGGGCACTGGACGAATGGGTCTTTGAGCGTGTTGAGAAGCTCTTTGCTGACGCAAAAACGAATGCGACATTAGATGCTGAGCTACGAAAGGAGAAGAATGTATTCTTCTTGCACCTGCTAGGACTTGACACGACGGGCCATATACACAGACCGTACTCATGGCAGTACCTGCACAATCTACAAATTGTGGACCGAGGGGTGCAGAGAATTACGCAACTTATCGAAGATTTCTACGCCGACGACAAGACAGCCTTCATCTTCACGGCCGATCACGGCATGAGCGATTGGGGTAGTCATGGTGATGGACATCCGGATAATACACGCACACCCCTGATAACATGGGGTGCTGGTATTGCACCACCAGTGAGGAACACGTCAGGTGTTACCAGAGGGCACACTGAATTCTCATCGGACTGGAATCTGGATGAAATCGAGCGACATGACGTTGACCAGGCTGATGTGGCGGCCTTGATGGCGTACCTTGTTGGACTCGACTTCCCAACTAATTCTGTTGGTGTTTTACCTCTCTCGTACCTTGACACGGATATGAAGTCAAAGGCTGAAGCGCTCCTTATCAATGCCAAAGAGATTTTGGAAATGTACCATGTCAAGGAGGAGGTGAAGAAGTCTACAACACTAAAGTACAAGCCCTTTTCTGGCCTTGGCGATGAAGCGCACTCGGTTGAGCATCGCGTGTCAGAGATACAGGCGGCGATTGACCAAGGTAATGCCGAGCAGGCTATTCGTCAGACGTACGATCTAATTGACCTTGGCCTCGAGGGTCTGCGCTATCTGCAGACGTATGACTGGTTGTTCCTGCGAACACTAGTAACTGCTGGCTATGTTGGCTGGATGGTCTTTGCTGTTACTACAGTGATTCATCTTCATGTTCTGACAGAGGAGGTGCCGACACAGCGGACGATTCCGAGCATGATAGTATTCTCCTCAGTGCTTGTTGCACTCTATGGCGTTCTGCTGAAGCAGCAATCACCCATTGTCTATTATGCCTATGCATTCTTCCCAGTCTTGTTCTGGGAGGAAATATATGCCCAGAGATTGTCACTTGTCAAAGGAAGCAAGATCTTGTTGGGTCATCTCAACTCTGGTGCTGATGTGGCGAAGCTTGTGCTGGCGACACTGGGATTCTTCGGTCTCCTTGAGGCTCTTGTATGTGGAATAGTTGGTGACACCGAGCACTTTGTACTGACATGGGACAGGTTCAAAGTTATTTCGTTCGGGAGATTTATACAGGCTGCTATTTGCTGGCAACATGCTGGCCAGCTATCTACGGTCAAGATTTCATGCGTAAGAACATGGCAACAGTCGTGTCATGGGTGTTGTCATGTGTGGCTATGAGCGCTTTCACATTGCTGCCTGCAATCAAGGCAGAGGATGTGCGTCTGATGTATGTGAAACAATATTGCCCGGTCTTGTTCGGCTGCTGACATGTACAGTCTACTCGGGGGAGCATTGATGTTCGCTGTGGGTGCACTCTACCTGCTCTTCGAAAGGAACCTGGTTGCAGGCTCCAAATCAGAGTCTGAGCTTGCATCTCATGAGCTCAACAACAAGTCGCGCACCATCCTCGGCATCCAACTCGGCCTTGTCTTGCTTTCCATGATTGTCACTAAGAGCAGCATCGGCTACCTACAAGCACGTGAGGGAATCCCCTATGGCGTGCTCACAATGGGACGAGCGACGCTTGCGGCCTCTCTTTTTGTCCCACAGCTGCACGGTCTATACCCCAATAGCCATTATGTGCATCGCCTTGTCGTCATCTTTCTCCAATTCGCGCCGACATTTATCATCCTGTCCATCTCGTATGAAGGGCTCTTTTACTTTGCCTTTTGCATGTGTCTGTTTAGCTGGATGAGCCTTGAGCATCAAGTCCACTTGCACAGCACAGGCAATCCATCAACAGCAGTCACTGCATCTGATCCGGCCAAGCCAACCAAGGACGCGGCTGTCGAGCGCCTCAAGTCCGTCCAAAAGGGAGAATACAGGCCATTGACGCTCGCCGACGCACGCACAGCTCTCTTCTTCATCTTCTTCATTCAGTCAGCCTTTTTCAGCGCATCCAACATTGCGTCAGTATCGTCGTTTTCTCTAGAGGCAGTGTACCGGTTGATACCCATTTTCGATCCCTTTTCCCAGGGAGCGCTGCTCATGCTCAAGCTGATGGCTCCATTTGCGGTGCTGTCGGCAAACTTTGGACTTTTGAACCGTGGCTTGGGCGTGGCGCCTTCTGCGCTCTTCATGGTAGTCATGGCAGTTAGCGATGTCATGACGTTGAGTTTCTTCTACATGGTCAAGGACGAGGGCAGCTGGCTGGACATTGGGACTACGATTAGCCACTTTGTGATTGCTAGTCTGCTTGGTGTTTTTGTGTCTGGATTGGAGATTTATAGCGAATGGACGATCCGGGGCGTAGAGTTTGGGGGGAAGAAGGCGGGGGAGGCTAAGGGCAAGGGAAAGGCGGCGTAGTCGGTACCGTGGTATGGCTTGTATGCAGAGCGCGGGCAGAAGCAACGGGGCGCCAAACACGGCGCTCAGACTAGATAGATAGGCCGAGCGCGAGTACCAAGATATTACTTTTTTTTAATGTCAACGACTATGGACGTTGTTGAGGTGGTGTGGCGTTGCTGGGCAACAGTGGCTGTTGAGGGGGAGGGGTCAGGTGACGTGGACCCCACGCGGGGTCTTGTCGATTGTCGGCTGCACGGCCAGCGTGATGGCGCAACATGGACTGCCGAAACGGGGACGTGGATAGTGTTTCGCGCCCGCGTACGTGCTCTAAATGGAGTAGCGGATGGGTCAGGAGAGCGTGGCATGGGTGGATAAGCGGCATGGGCGGCCTGGAGCGAGGCTGGGAGAGGCTGGGCAAGCGTTCGGCTCCACCAGCGTGGTGATGATGTGTTCTGGTTCGGAACCCAATTCCTTTTGCATGCGCGCAACTTGCAAGCTCACCGTCCTTTCGCAAACGGGCGTCTCTCTGTCCACGGTATCCCATCCTATCTACTATCTGTGCCGCCACCTAGTCACGTTAGCAGCGACGTGCTACTGCTAGCAGCATCCTGTTCACTGCGTGGCCGTGGGCGCGCGCACTGCTGTCATCGACTGCCCTCTGCGAAGGACAGGGGCCGTCCCAACCACCATCCGCTACCCGCCGCCCGACACGACACACGCCCAGCCGTAGTGCTTCAACCTCTCCCTTTTCCTGCCAATCCAAGGCCGTCAAATAACCCAACCTTTCTCTTATTTTTCACTCGTGGCGCAATCTCGCTTCCCGCCTCCCTCCGAGCTTATAACACCGACTACTGTCATTGTCTGCCGCAAACTCCTCTCCCCCCATAATGTTCTTCAAAAGGTAGCCCGCTCGCCCTTCACCCGCCAAACCCGGCAAGCTAACCCAATCTAGGCGATCAAGGGCCAATTCCTACGTCGAAAACGAACCTAACCCTCGCTCGCAGTCATTCGACTACGAGGCAGATAAGCGCCCAGAATCTAGTCGCAAAGAGTCCCATCACAGTCAGCCGCTGTCGCTCGACGATCAGGACATGTACCCCCGCCAACAGCAGCCCCAGGAGCCTACGTACGCTCAGAGTGCTCCCACTTCACACAACGCCATGCCTATGCGAACCCAGACAGTGCCATCTACCAGCAATGCCACCCCAATGGGTCTCGGCATGCCCGATCTTCTCACCGCTGCCTTCAACCAGGCCGTGCAGCCATACACTGAGAAGATTGAGCAGCTCGAGAGCCAGCTGGCCGACCTGCAGGCCTGGGTAGATCAGCTCGAGCAACAGCGCGCCGAAGTACACAACTGGATTGACAAGCGCGGCCTGCGACCAGGTATGTTGTGTTGCCCTCCTCTGCAACCCGCCGACGCTGTACTGACAATTTCCCAGATGTCCCCGCCTCAATCGCAAAGATCATGGACACCACCACCGCTGACGCTGCGCCCACACTCAACGCCCAGCTCGATCGCAAGATTACCATTGTCAACTTTGATCTCCACCGCCTGCAAGACGATCTCAACGACTCCATATCCTCGTCGCACTTTGCCTCGGCCATGTTGAAGTTCCTGCCAGACATTCAGCGCCTGACGCTCCTACCATCAGGACCCCGCTATGCCTTCGACCTCATCCTGAAGCTCGGCGGCAACCTCAACTCGCACGGCGGTATTGACAGCGCCGACGCTGGCGACATTGCTGCGCGCCGCGACTTTTACAACCGCCTCGACGAGACCATGGTCGATGTCGTGCAGCGCCGATTTGGCGAAGGCGAGGCCTGGGACGTCAAGCGCGAAATCAAGCGCATTGAGAAGACGGCTAGTTACCTCAAGACATATGGTGTCGAGCCTTACTTCCCGTCTACCCTCGACATGATGAAGCGCGAGATGGAGTTCCAGCCAAACGGCGCTGGTAACGGTTCCGTTACTCCACCTCGGTTCCACTAGAACGTTTGCCTAGCAAGCGCCGTTCTGAGCGAAGATCAATTGGTAATGCGAATTTGTGGTACCGAGCCGGGTTTCGCACGAACCATTCCCGCTACCATCTTTTTCTTCTTTTACTTTTTTTGTTCTTGGATACCGCAAACCAACCGTTTCCGACTCTTGTCCGGTTACCTATTCCGACCAACCCCCGCTCAGTTCGCGTCAGCCCTGCGCTTCGAAGTCATGTCCCCCGTACATGACGTTCTTTTTTCTCTCTCCCTTTTTCTAAGCCGGGTTTCCCCGTTTTTCTTCCCTATTCCCTTTCTGCGGCTAAGTATATTAGCTTCACAGAGTGGAATGGAGGAAAATAATACTAGGGCGGGGTTACACATGAAGTCTCAATGCCACAACACATACGACCTCTCTCTACAGATTTGTACTTTAATACTCATCAGTTCTCTAGGGACACGAATCTCCTTGATCTTTTTCTTTTCCTTTGTCTTTTTTTGATATCTCTCGGATTTTTTTTCCCATGGTGGAGGAAGGATGAAGAGTTGGAGGGAAATGTCGAACTGGAGAAGCTTCTGGTTTGGGTGGGGGTCGGGGGTGTGTGCTTGTCGATTTGCATCATACCCAGGTATTGATTTCATATTTTGTTTTGTTTTGCGTAATGAAATGGGCGTTAATATATGAGTGGATGAGGTGGCCGGCCAAGGGAAGAGGAAAGAAAGCATGCTGCGTGTTTTTTTTTGCGTGTGTGGACGGTATGGCGGGCTTTGAGGGCCTACCGTTGTTTCCCTGGTTAGTTGGTATACAAGCAATTGTTAATGTCTTGGAACGTCTGTTTGTTGTGTGTTTGATATACTTCGTGATTTAAACGTTGAACGTCAATACCTTTTGTCATTTCACTTAGACCATCATCTTGTTCTCGCCAGAATAATATTCTTCTTCAAGCAAGTAGAGCAAATAGATACAGGTTTCCCCTCTGTTCAGTATTCCAGTTTAATCCATGTTTAGTCTAATAAAATATGCTATGTACATTTTTTTTGGAAGCAGAACGAAAAAAAAAGAATGAAATTACGCAGACTGTACACGAAAAAAAAGAGACCATGCTGCAAGGAGAGTCAGTCATCGGGAGGGGAGGGGGAACGTGGGTATCACATCTCCATATTGAGATCATTCCAATAGAGAGAGAGAGAGAGAGAGAGAGAGAAAGGAGATAAAACGCTCGAGCAAGGATAAAGAAGAAAAGAAAGAAGAGAAGAAAGAAAAAAGGACGAAGGAACAAACAGATCAGACAAGTATAGAATCCAATACAGTCTCAATCCAAGCCTCCCAACTACTCCTCTTCATCCCCAACACACCCCTACCCTGAAGACCCTGATCCTTACCAAGCTCATTCTGCAACCCTTCCTTCGCACCCTCCCCTTGCTGCTCCCACCACTCGGCCTCGGCCCTCTCCTTAGCCCTCTTAACAACCCTCTCCTCATCCTCAACACGATACAAATCGCACTTGTTGCACTCTCCACACGACTGGCCCGGTCTATCACGGAAATGGCCACAGAAATGCTGGTAGCCCTCGTTAGCCAGGCCCTGGCGACAAACATAGCACATGCTGTAGCCGCACAAGCAGACGAGCTTGTTGCAGCCCTCTGACTTGACGAAGCCAAGGTTGCATTGAGGACAGGTGCGTTTTACCGCGTCTGTTGTGGCGCGCTCGAGGGTGAGGCGGAGCGAGGTGAGTTGCGAGGAGAAGCAGGTGTGGGGGTCGTGCCAGGGGAGTGAGCAGGAGAGACACGAGGCACGTTGGCACGTGGGTGATAGGCATTGGAAGCGGAGGCCCCGGCGCTTGAGGTGGATGCGGCGGAGGGCTGCTTGGAAGGGGGCGATGACAGGGAGGCGGAAGGTGATTGCGGCTATGGCGTATAAGAGGAGCAGAGCGAAAAGAACAACTTGTGTGGCTTTGAAGCATAGGAGTTCAAGCAAGGGGAGAGAAGCTATGGAAGCTACGATCATGGGTCGAGACTTGAACCGTAGGTTGGAAAGGAGGCTTGTGTTTGGAAGGGCGAGATCGTCCAATTCAGCGTAGGGACAGAAGGGGCATTGGACTAGGGGTAGCCGCGACCTTGTTAGTGCGTCAGCGGCGAAACGCTCGTTGAGTTTGGCAAAGTTATCCTTTCCGTCTTGTTCCTCTTCCAGGGCCCGGCGGACAAAACTAAGCGGAATGCAACCTTTGCACTCATCAGACCCCCCAGTCATTGGGGCTATGCACTTCAAAGTACAGAAATCGGTATTGATATTACGTGCCCATCCCTGGTCGTAGAGGGCTGCGTTGATGGCATGTCGTATGCAGCGGAAGCATATGTAGTGGCCTTCGATATCGCAGGTTGACATTTGCTGCAGAGTGTTTGGTACAAAGCAGCACTCGCAGTCGTACATTTCGCCTTGCTGCTCGGCCTCCTCTTCATTCCACTTCATAGCCAACTCAAAATCTTGCCGCAGCTGCGCGTTCCGATACTTTTCGTGTTCGGGCAGAATGAGTGCACTGTAGAGTTCTTGATTTAGCTCGTCACTCCTTGTCTTCACCAGCAGTGGCATGGGCGGGCGGTTCAGCCTCGAGTCGGCAGGTGTCCATATAACTAGAGGGTGGTCGTTTGCATTGGGTGCCTTGCGCCGCATGAGGAAATTCGTGATGCTTGATCTCCAACTCTTACTTGAGAGCACCAGCAGCGTCGGCCGCGCATGTGTGTAGCTCCAATTGTACTCGGCCAAAACCGCCTTGATGGTGGAATGGCTCAAGCCTTTGAACTCTTGATAGAGGGCCTCCTTGGCAGCTTCCTTGTACCGGCGCGACCGGAACCTGTCCTCAAGTGCAAGTGGTACACCGCGCGTGTCCTTCGGTGCATCCTCCTTACGGTACCTGTACTTTTGCGCCGTCTCTCGCTGTTCTTCGTGCTCGGCTGGCATCCGGTACCTTCCTCGCACATACTTGTTGCCATGCTTGAGGAGTGTCTCGGTGATTACTTGTAGCCTGCTCTCTGGGCTAAAAGTAGAAAGCATCTCTCGAAAGACTTCGGGCTGGATGTCGGGGAATATGTCCGTGAGTGCCTGGAGAGCGGTATTGAGGTCACGAAGGTCAGGTTCGTCGATGCCATGGCTGTCGATTGAAGGAGGCCCGGCAGGCGCTGTGCCCAGGTTGGTTGAGGATTGGCGGGACTTTTGCGGCCGCACGAGGGAAGAGAAGACGGTAGACATGAAGGTTAGGAGCGTTCAACGCCACAGCAAATGGTGAATGCCAGACATGCGGTGTCGCGGGGCAGGCCGGTGCGAGTGGGGCCAGCAAAGGTCAAATAAACATTACATGTAAATAGGCGATTAATAGGGCGGGCGGGGTGAAGAGAAGCCGAAGAAACGTGACCATGTCGTGGGTAGAGGCGGTGTTGGACCACGGCCCTGGGTGCGGCTGCAATGACGCGTAACCCGGGTCAGCCTTATCGCCTGCGCACGTGATGCCTGGACTTTGTCTTTCACGACTCTCATGGGTCCTCAACCTTTTACACGAAACAATTTATAGCCTACACATCCTACCTTCTTCTCTTGTATATCAGCTGTGTGAAGTCTTCAAAAGGTTGTTCAGGGATAGAAATCTCCATGTTGAAATTATTAATAGTCCATCTCTTCTAGGAATCTTGCCAAGACCTTGCCAATACACGACTCGGACAAAAAAATGAAAGTTGCAAAAACAAAACCAAAAAACATACGACAGCGGGGATTTGCTAGTGGCCGGACACTTTGCCAAAACTGCACTTCTTTCTATCCCCATTGTAATCTGTCAGCAGCCTAATCTTGAACTGCTTTCTTGTGAAGAAACAGTCATCTCTCTTCTCTTATATATGATTGCAAGAAACTAGCTCTGCGCCCAAACTCTCACATACCTAGCACTACGCACGAATATATTCGATGATCCCGCCATTACGACCTCTGGTTATCTCTTTAAGTTTTTACCGCCTCCGCACAACATGCCAAAGAGGGAGGGAAGGGATTATTTTCTGTCTACAGTTAGGTTATGATATCGCCAAAATCGAGTGATCCCTCTTCAAAACCTATACCTCGCCCATACTCCCAGCATAGATAGAAGAATATAACTTCATAAGGTTTTCATACACTTTATAGAAATAATGCAGAGAACAAGATAAGGTAGAGTTTGTTTGTTAGTAATAGATTGATAGGTATTAGCACGTCTATCCATGATACAATTATACTATAAGCATCCTCCTACAGCAGCCTAGATACCGTGTTTCTCATCCCGAACAGCTGCGCTCCCTTCGAGCTCTGCAGGCGGCTGCTCGGGTGGAATATACAGACTATTTCTCCCAATCTCATGCGGCTTAGCTTCTGATGTATAAATCTCTGGCTTTACTCCGTCATGTGGTAACTCGTTGATATTGTTTCCGGCAGCTTCGGGCGGCGGCGACGGCACGGCAGGTGGCTGCGCAAGAGCGTGTTTCTTGTTGCGACGACGACGATAGACTAGGAAGAAGGCGAGGCCGATGAGAGCAAGACCGCCTACGCCGCCAACGACACCACCAACTATGGCGCCCGTATTATTCTTTTTAGAATTGTTTACATCATTAGAAGATTGCGTTGGGCGCAAGGGATTAATAGTCGGGTTGGGCGGAGTGCACATGTCGACGCTGTAGTAAACCCATGAAGCATTGTAACAGGATGCTATCTGGGCGAATTGGAGAGCGGTTGAAGAACAAGGCACAAACTCCTCAGCATCGGCGCCATAGATCGTCGCTGATAGAGTTAGTGCCTTCATGTATTTGTCTTGGAAAACCCTTCACTCACCACTACAGCCTGGATCGAGACCGATAACCTAGTGACGTTAGTTTTTGTCCTACAGGCAGTCGTCTCGCTCTCGCCCGTACCTGGAAACTCCCGTATTTGCCATTGTCGGCCAATCTAGAACAGGTGCCATTGGGGTAACCGTTTTCAACAGTGAAGCTTTGAAATGCATTCTTGCATTTGTCGTCCGTGAACGTGGCAATGATTGAGCTGGATACCAGATGGAACAATGTAGCGAGCAAGACAAGGCTGCGAACCGTCCACGCATGGGAGCCGAGTTGAACCATTGTAGCGGGGCCGAGGAGGCTTGCTGAGTCCTTAGGCCACTCGCGAGTATAGTCCGAAGAGCGGGATAGTAGCAGAAGTGAGGGCAAAGGGAGAAGCTTTCTTCTCGTAACAGCGGCTCATGCAGCTGACTAAAAGAACTGGTTGTATCCCTGGAATCAGCTGTTCAATGAAGCATGAGTCGCTCAAAGAATCCAGCCTCGCCGATCAGAAATCCTTGCTGGTCGCCTATCGTGGGTGAGAACCACTCAGAACTAGGTGCAGTGCTTAGGTGTAGAAACACTAGCCCGGCGGGTAAAGTCAGGGTGCGCCAATCCGGACCCCAGTATGAACATCTTGACTCTATCTGGTGCTTGTTAATTCTTTCAGTGCATGAACATGACCGCCATTCACGCCATGACACCACAATCGCATTGGCGTTTTTGGCGGCCGTTTCGGGGCGGGACGCTCCTTGGGCTTACTAGTGCGAACTTGATTGGCCATTTTCCTGGAATGGCTAAATCTTATAGATTATGTGACCTCTAGTTGGCTTTGTAAGCAGATCGTGGCGTTCCAAAAGAAGAAAAATCCTTGTCGCTGTGGGTTAGTTGCAAGCATGGGTAGGGGAACAAGAACCGCTAAGCAATCTCGGCAACCGATTTCCCATTGATGTGTACCCAAACGACTACAGGCTGCTCTATTTCTGTCTTTTGGCCCTCATTGATCTGGATTATTACTGGAAATGGAACTCTCGGCTAAGGACTACCCTTCAGAACGGTAGAGTTGGGGTCGAAAGAGGCTGAGGCTGTACATAGAACCCGTAAAGATTCTCCACCGACATAGCTGATAAAAAGTATAAGACATCTCTTGCCAGCTTCATTCAAGCAGCACATCGCAGCAAGCAACCCGAGTCAATACCCAAATTCCATCTATAACACCAGCCATCATAATGCGTACCTCAATCGTTGTCGCTCTTTCTAGCCTGAGCCTTACCGTTATGGGCTGCAGCACAGTGACCAAGGTCACCCATACCTTTTATGGGTACCCAGATAACGACCCAGCAGGTAAGTTAAGATAAAACCTTGTCACCAGCACCAGGATTGGTGGCCAATGCTAACAATCCACTAGGCCCAGCGACTGCTTACGATTGTGGCCGTGGCTTCAAGGCTGGTGGTACCGGCACCTATACCGATCCCTTGACTTTTGCCTCTGCTCCCGGCGAGTTCACCCAGTGCGAGGTCATCTACGACCCATATTTGCGCAAATACCTGCGCTTCGAAGATTACTGCGCCCAGTGCACTACCGACTGGAAGGCGAACCCAAAGATCAACCATATCGACGTATGGACTGGCAGCACCACAGTCAATGGCGGTCAAAACCAGATACAATGTGAAAACGATCTTACGCCAGCAGATCGGAGCCAGACTATTGTCCGCCAGCCATCCGCTAATCTTCCCGTTGACAGTAAGTTGCCGCATTTGACTCGATTACTAGCGAGATAAACTGACACATGGCCAGAAACCAGCCTTTATGTCAAGGGTGCAAGCCCCGCTTGCAGAACTAGCCATATTTATAATAGTTATAACATTCGTGATTACTGCTAGACAAAAGCGTGGTAGCTGAATAGCAAAGGAGATATTTTTTGGAGGTCATGTACGCCTCGAGTAGTTTCGTTGTGACATTTCTGTACATAGGCATATACAAGTATGGAAGCAATTTGCCAGAAAATGAGTGGTGTGTCGGAAGCATTGACGTTCATGTCATGAAGCTGTGGCTATATCTCAATGTCGCATAAATTAAATTAAACCTTAGTAATAACGACGTGCCGAGCTGAATATCGGATGTACACAGCCTATCGCCCGGCCCCCGCCTTTAGTCCCTGCAGTTGCACCTGGTCAAGAGAACAACCCTAGTTTTCCACTGACACGGCAACCTCCATGGTGGATCCAAGCAGTGTTCCTCAAAAGGGAGCTCACAAGGACGATTGCCGTCAGGCGAAGCAGTGAGGCATTCAATCCAGAGTATACGCACGTACGGCTAGCTTATCGTGAACGCAGTGAGCGCGAAAAGTCCAAGAAGGCAACTGGCGCGCCACTCACCGCGTCAGGCGTCCTAACAAACCAGGCTCCTGCGGCTCAGAAGACAACTCGGGAAAGTCAATTGAGGACAGAAAGTGTAAAGTCTGCTCCGAAAGAAGGTTCTGAAACCGTTGTAAAGCCGAAGAAAAATAAGCCGCGTCCGAGCAAATCGTACGTCCGCACGGTCAGATCTATATCGACTCTAGACTTATGGGTGCAACAGTGCGCGTGCAAGAATACAAGCAGCGAAAGCTTCGCTAACGACAGAATCGCCTCCTTCGTCTATAGGAATTGTAAAACCAGCTACTGATGTCAAAGAGCCCCAACTAACCACAGTACCCGTGTCGGTATCGTCTTCTCGAGTACCACCGGCCAAGAATACGCACTCCAAAGTGACACCACCAAATCCAGACCCAGCAAAAGCTTCTGCATCTACACCAGATCCAACTCATAAGTCAGGCTCGAAACGGGGACCCTCAAAAACAAAACTATCAACATGGAAGATAGCATGGATGCTTAAAGAGACCACAGGGAGGCCTATTCTCACCATCGACACAACATCATTGCAACCCGACAACAATCCCGTCCACTCCACAGAGGGCTTCGAAACTCTCTGCAGCTACAACTGGCAAAATGACGGTGCCATCTACGTTCCCGGCGGGCCTCCAAAATGGACACCTCCCCCATTACCAACCACCCTGGCACAGGACGCTGGACACCACTTCATCGACCAAAACGCCGCCCGTGTCCCTAAATACCCTTTCGAGCCCGCCTTCCGCGCCCTCTCCCTCATGAATCCTGAGACAAACCTAACCACCGTCGATATCCTTGCCAACCGCAATTCCCTCCGCAAGCTCCTCGATCTATCCGCAGGCAAAAAACTCGATCCTTTCTGCATGGGCTTAAACCTCATCAACAACACCCTCGTGATAAGTCGTAAAGAGCGTACCGCCCAGCACATGGTGCACGGCGCCCCGAACTCCGGTTACGGGCATAACTTTGAAAGAGCATTTACCACACCTGACCAGGATCTAGGAAATTCGAGTAGCCATCATAGAGTGATTCGGTATCGGATTGGGCCGCTAGATTGCGTTGTGAGGTTTGAAGTCGACGCTTACTATGACGACTCGGAGCACGATACAGCTGATGCGCTCACAGCTGCGATGAAAAAACTAGAAGTAGCAGAACATCCTTCGTCGTCGTCGACCCCCATGCAACTACCAGATGCACCCACGATAGCAGTCGAAAAAGGCACTTTCATTTCCCCGGCCCTTCTCGCAGAGATCAAAGCCAAGAAATTGAATCGCGTGGCTGACGCCATGCCGCAGCTGTGGTTCGGTCGCACACCGTATTTTATCAATGGGAATCATGACAAGGGGACGGTGCATTCGGTTAGTGTTACGCGGGCGGAAGAGCAGTTTGAGAAGTGGGAGGCGGCGAATCAGGAGAGGTTAAGGAAGATGGTGGGGTTGATGGCGAGTATCAAACGGACGGTGAGGGGAATCAGAGGTGGGGCGGGGATACTGGTATATGATGTCAAGGGGGGCCCGTTGAAGGTGTATCGGGCGAGGAATGAGGAGGGGGTTTTGCCGGGAGATATTGTTGAGAAGTATTGGGGTATGTGAGGCTGAGGGAGTCGTAGTAAGCTTTGGGGTTTCTGTCGCCTCCTGAATACATAAGGGCATGTGGATCTGACATATATTTTTGATTAAGCGGTTTTGTGATGATAAATCTTTGTATGCTATTTAAAGATTTCAAAAAGGGGTATCGAAGAGACAGGCGTTCATGCAGACGTCAACAGGAAATATTTGGGGAATCATGAACTCGGAAGATTATGGTGCAAATATGCTGAACGAGAGACAAAATATAAAACAAGAAGACAAGAAGACAGTAGTGGTATCAAGAAGTAAAAAGACAAAAACTCAAAAGAACGAGGCGTAGAGATGTGCAAAACGTCGCCACCAAGACTCTTACAACCAAGCCCACTCAACCGTAACCCTGCCCAAATCGGGATCGGCCAGCTTTTTGAACATGGCAGGGCTAACATCGAGGTCGGCAGGTTTGCAGCCGGTACCTGGTATAGGATCAGCGCCAATTCACTGAACGAAAATAAGGTGGGCCAATACGGCCTGAGGTACTTACACCTATCAATCACAGTCACGTCGATGCTGGCCTCCTTACCCGTCCTCTCATCGATACGATGGGCACGGATCTTCCTGCCACAGAGCGAATTGGTGTTTGGATTGGCGCCCACTTGATTCTTGTCCCCTTTTGAGTCCACAATGTTAGTCGGCATGTTAAGTTGTGGTAGAGGAAACAAGACTTACAAAGGATATGGGAGACGGCTACGACTGGATCGCCGTCGCCGTGAGTCTGACCACAGGCACCAAGGGCCGGGTTGTAATAGGTCAAGTCGCCCTCATAAGTTTGCGCCCCTCCAGGTAGAGGGAGGGCAGTATCACTACCACGCGGAATTAGCAACGACAAAGAAACCAGAATTAAATAACGGCAACTTACTCGGACTTGCTAGACAGGCTAACTGCTAGGCCTATGATGAGTGCCAAAAGAAGAATGAAGGAAGCGCCGATAATAACAAGGAGTGTACGGCGGCTGATGCGATTGTTGAAATATCTTTTGTGTGGTGGGAGCAAGTTGTCGAGACGGCGAGAGATAGTTGAACCCAAGGCGCCTCCCGTTACGCCCGCAAGAAATCCTCCACTAGACGCATTCCGTCTTCCATTGGTTCCTCGATCATCCGTCACACCCTGCTCAATTGAAGAAGCGGAGTCGTCAATTGCCGTCTCTTTCTTTTGCTGCTCTGAAAGCGCATCCTGATGATGCGCAGGGGCATTGAATCCTGGTCCAAAGGCAGCGGTCGCGATATCAGGAGAACCATCATTTAAGTGCGCCTGCGCAGGTTGTGGAAGTGGTTTCCTGGTAATCGTTGAAGAACTCATTTTCTAAGGAATGTCGGCGCGTAACTGGCGCGAAAGGGTATATGTAGAGAGATGTTCGCAACAAAAACGCATCACGCTGTGGTGAAGCAATGGCAAAAACCAAAAGAGTGAACAGTTCAGACAAAGTGCCTGAACTTAACAAAGCGCGTCAAGATAAGGGTCCAGGATGGAGTGTGGAGAAGGAGGGGTCTTGTGGGTCGGAGAGTGAACGTCAACAAGGGGTCAAGGCGGCAACGTTTCGGCAGTGGGCGATTCGCCGAGGCTCCTCCGAACTATCCATGTCAACCTCAACTCATCCACCAAAGCCGACACATCATTAACCCTTGAGTTGACACACTCATCCCACCGTGGACCAGACGTCGCCCGTAGCCACATAATCCTTTCACTAGCCACAGACCCAATACCAACTTCGCCTGCACGTCGCTCCGTACTGTCGGACTCAAAACTTCATACGTCGCTCTTGGGCACGCCACGGGCCTTGTAGCACTATCTCAGTACCATCTGGTACATAGTGAGAGAACACAGCCATGGCGGAACAAAGCATCAACGTTCCCCAGGTACTCGTCTTCATCGTCGTCACCTTCCTGGCCGTGCGATGGTACTTTAGCAAACCCACACCAGCAGCGCCTGGCACACGAGCAGCCGCAAACCGCGCCACACCCCGTATCAATCTGGCGCAGATTGACCAGGTAGCTGAGATGTTACCACAACTAAATAGGAGGGACATTGCGTGGGATCTGCAACGAAACGGTGGGAATATTGCAGCAACAACAGAGAGGGCGTTGAGTGGGAGGGGCTTGGATACGGTAGGACCCATTCATGGGCATGTGTTAAAAAAGAACTTGGTTCGCTGACGTTGAGATAGGCACCGCCATCTTTCCAAATACCTGCACCGCGCGCTTCACCTGTACCCGCTCGACCAGCCGCTGCACCAGCAAAGCCTTCACATCCCGATCTGATTACACGATACAACCTATCTTCAAAGATCAATGAAGCACCCCAGGCTGCGCAAGAAGAGCAACCAAAGTCAAAATCATGGAGTGCAGACAAGAACGAGAGGCAGGCGAATCTGCAAAGGAGGAGAGAGGAGATGATTCTGGCCGCACGGAGAAAGTTGGAGGCACAGGAAAAGGCAAAGGCTTCGGGAACAAGTGCATAGAGGAACGTGGTACAACCGTTATACTAGATCTGGTAAACTTGCCAAAGGCAAGCGTACACGGTCCACGATCAGTCGTGATATTCTAGATCGATCTTGCATTAATACCAGGATCCATTCAACTGTTCCGATTTAATATGTATTCCCCGTCCAGATCTTGTCATCGCCACACTTTATGCGCAATCAATAGCGACGGTATACTATATTTGTCCTATATCTCCGTCATAAGCCAATAATGGCGCTGCATCCGCAGCAGCCCCCAATCGATTTGGGGGCCAAAACTATACCGCATGCATGCCTCACCAGCCTCAAGCAGCCCAGAAAGTGGAGACCCTCCCCTTGCCATGGACCTGGGGAGGGGTGAGTGATCTTGGATAATTCGACCGAATACCATGTCTACTTTACGTACATAGGCATGGGGCGTAAGTCCCCCCCCTCCCCGCGCCCGCCTGTCGTTTATTCTTTCTGTTCTTGATCTTTTTTTTTGTTGCCGTATATGTCTAATACAGCTGAGATCTGGAGTGCCCTGGGGACTCCGGCGCGAGCTGCTGCTCGCATTCTGCTAGCCCCGCGCTACTTGATCAATGGCTTTTCGCGCCTCCGTGAGTGGAACGACAATGCGTGGGCGCGAACACGGTACGGGCCGTCGTATCGCTACCGTCTGTGGCTGCTGTTTGATGCGCGAGATCTGGAGGTGCTGGAGCATATAATCAATGAGGGTACTGATAAGGAGGTACTTGAGCTGCGAGAAGCAAAGTTGGAGCAGTTTAGGCTTGTGGCTTTGGTTGTATGTTTCCCTTTCTTATTTTATCTCTTTTGCATTTCTTCGTTTTGAAGGCGTGTTCTGCTGCTACGACTACTACGTACCCCGCCTCACCTTCACCCCCACTGCCATGATAGCTAAATCCTTTTCCAGGGCGCATTGCTAGCAACATTAGCACTCCAGGCAATGTCGCTGCCTCAGCTTTCTGATACGACGTTTATTGTTCGTTCTTGCTTTACACAAGGCACTATGCTTTCCCTACTCGCTACATTCTTCACCTGCATTCAGCAACGCGAACTAGGCTTCGTTCGCACCGCGTCTTCACTGCGTATATGGCTTTCCAACGGCGTCCAGTATCGCGATTCCCGTGAGCATCTCGTATGGCAGAGTTCGCTTGCTTCTCTAACGCTAATGGAGGCGCCTTATGAGCTGATCTCGCTGGCTGTTACTAACTTCGTATGCGGTATGTCGGCATATATGTGGAGCGCTTGGAAGGATAATCTGCCAGTGCAAAAGGAGGAGGATGTATTGCGGAGGATCGCGGTGTTGGTGTATTTTGCGGTTGGGACCGGCTTTGCTTTTACGCTTTTTCCTGTGCTGCTGGGGAGCAAGGATGAGGAAGGGAAGCTTGGTTGTATGGAGATGGATAGTTTAATAGATGGGCAAGGCCATGATCAAGGAAGGTGGGATGAGGGAAGGGTAGAGGTTCAGCATAAGAGGGCTCGGTAGCGGTAGTGTGTGTCGTCAATCATCATGACAAATGCAAGTTTTCGGTCGTTCCATCAGAATGCTACGTGTGGAATTGAGCTGGATTTTGAGTAAAAGAGGCTTACCATGTGTTCCTCTAATACTATAGGGAGTTTTGGTATGGGTTTCCAGATGTAGAATAGAAGGAGGTAAATGTGGCGGAGACAGATACTCAGCAACTTCTCATTTCCAATCCAGGGAATGCTGGAAGAACTACAGAACGATATTCCACTTGTTTCACAAGTGAAACAGCAAGAATATCAACCATACTATTCTATGGTCTGCTTAATAGTTTGAAATCTCAGAAGCTTGCCAGAGTTGTTTCTAAAGGCTCCTTCCTATGTAATTCGAAAAGTGCCGATAGTGCTTCAAATTTACCATAAGCGACTTGAAAAAATAAAATAAAAGGCTTGAGCATTAGATGTCTCGTTATCATAAACAGGCGGTGTTGCAATCAGGAAGCTACCACCCACGCCCACTTACAATTCACTACGTAAGACCGCAACCATCTCCAAAAGCCACCAACCTCTAAAAGTCCGCATTCCCATTTCCCCAGAACCACCTACTTCGTCTAGCCCACCCTCTTTGCCAGTAATCCCACATTCACCATGCTAATCGCACACCCCGGCCCCTTTCGCCTCCGCAGCCTCGAAAACAAGCCATGTCGTTCCCGTCTCGGCGTCTCGGCGGGATGATATCCCGTTTATCCCGGCGCCCGCCCAATAACCTCGTTCCCCAGGTACTCATGTAGTAATACACTACTGGTACCTTGCATACGTATTTAGCCCGTCCAGCCGGCCTAGCTCTAGTATTTCTTCCCTCCCCCGGGCGGGCGCGGGGAACAAAATGTACCGTCAATGATATCGTCGCGCTATGTACGCACAAGGAAAGCAAGCATCCTTAAATGGCAAACAAGGCGCAAGAATAGATTTAGAGCTTATGGGTTAAAGCACATAAGCTGTGTTGACCGCCCGTCGCTCGTAACTTTTGATCCAAGGGCATTTCTCTCGTCGCTTTTTGTTGTTTTCGTTGACACCGTGTTTTGGTGCAAAGGGACACAACTATGCGGCTCTCACGCATTGTCGCTGTCGCGGCATCGCTCGTTTACAGCGCTCTCGCTGCGAATAATGGGTTGCAGACGACCGTGGAATGGGATAATGGCTCGTTGATGATCAAAGGCGAGCGCATCATGATTATGAGTGGAGAATTCCGTACGTATAGCCCTCTTTGCCTTCCCAAGCACATAGACGAAAAAGACCAACGGAAGTCACTACTAACTACAACCCTTTTTGTCTCAAACCACAGACTACGCACGCCTCCCCGTCCCCGCCCTCTGGTCTGACGTATTCCAAAAATTCAAAGCAAACGGCATAAACACCGTAAGCATCTACTTCTTCTGGTCCTACCACTCCGCCTCACGCGGCACCTACGATTTCACCTCGCCAGCAAAAGACCTGCAGCGTCTCCTCTCCGCAGCCCAAGAAGCAGGCCTCTACGTTATCGCGCGCCCAGGCCCTTACTGCAACGCCGAAACCAACGGCGGCGGCTTCGCTCTATGGACCAGCGACGGCAGCGGCGGCAAGTACCGCACGAGCGACGCCACCTACCGCGAAACATGGTCTGAATGGGTCGCGCAAGTTGGAAGTATCATTGCGAAGAACCAGATTACAAACGGTGGACCTGTGGTGCTTACGCAGGTGGAAAATGAGTTGCAGCAGACGCGATATGTGGCTAACGATACGCTGGTGTTGTACATGGAACAGCTCAAAACTGCGTTTAAGGATGCGGGCATTGTTGTTCCGCTGACGCATAATGAGAAGGGGTTTCGGTCGAAGAGCTGGTCGTCGGACTACAAGAATGTCGGTGGCGCGATTGATGTGTATGGGTTGGATAGCTATCCTGGTGGTATGAGTTGTACGAATCTCGACACGGGGTTTAATCTGCCCAGGACGTATTATCAGTGGTTCCAGGAGGTGTCGCCGTCGCAACCAGAGTATCTGCCTGAGTTTGAGGGCGGCTGGTTTCAGCCGTGGGGCGGTTTCTTTTTTGATCAGTGTAAGGCGGAGCAGAGTCCGGAGTTTGCGGATGTGTTTTATAAGGGGTTGGTTGGGCAGAGGGCTACGTTGTTGAATCTGTATATGGTATGTTCTATCTCTATCTCATTCAGACAAGTAAATGAGATAATAGATGGTATAATAATATTGGCGACGACTAACAACTCTTACAGGCGTATGGTGGCACGAATTGGGGTCAGCTCGCTGCACCTGTCGTCTACACTTCATACGATTACAATGCGCCTCTCCGCGAGACTCGCGAGGTTCGCCCGAAATTCTCACAGTACAAACTTCTTGCTCTGTTCACACGTGTGAGCAAAGGCCTGCACAATACCTTCATGGAAGCAAACGGTACAGCGAATGCCGTCTCGAGCCCCGCCATCTGGACCTGGCAGCTTAAGAATCGCGAGTCAGATGCACGATTCTACCTTGCTGAGAATAATAATACGCGCACAAGGGATGTGACTGGATTTTCCATGACGGTCAAGACGTCCGAGGGCGATGTGACGACCCCGAGCATGCAGCTTGCCGGGCGGCAGAGTAGATGGGTTGTCACGGATTATGCGGTTGGAGATGAGACGCTGCTTTACTCTTCGGCGGAGATTGCATCGTACGGGTTGTTTGATCGCCCTGTACTTGTCTTCTACACGCGGCAAGGTCAGGTTGGTGAGTTTGCCTTCAAGTCGCGTGGTAACCTGACCTTCAAGTCGTGGGGCGCAGAGTCCGATGTTGCAAGTACACCAGTAAACGGGACATATTCTCGCTTCAGCTTTACACAAAGTAAGGGAGTGACGGTTGCCGAGTTCTCCAATGGGGTTCTGGTGTACCTTTTGGATATTCCATCGGCATGGACGTTTTTTGCACCGCCAACGACCAATGATCCCAACGTCACGCCCGATAAACAAATCCTCGTCCACGGCCCGTATCTCGTGCGGTCAGCAAGCATTACTGATGGAACTGTTGCCATAATTGGTGATAATGCAAATGCAACCTCAATAGAAGTCTACGCTGGCGCAAACGTTGAGACGATATCCTGGAACGGCCGCAAACTTGACACCACAAAGACGCCATACGGTGCTCTTACTGCAAATCTTGAAGGGACTGCAGATCGCCAAGTCACACTCCCTGCACTTTCCAACTTCAAAGCCGCAGACTCGTCACCAGAAATCCAACCCTCGTACGACGACGCCAACTGGGTTGTTGCGAACAAGACGACTACCCTTAGTCCAGTCAAGCCACTTACACTACCTGTTCTCTTCAGTAGCGATTACAAGTTTTACACGGGCGCGAAAATTTACCGTGGCTACTTTTCCGGCAAGACAGCCACCGGGTTCAACATCACAGTGCAAGGAGGCGTAGCTGCCGGATGGAATGCGTGGCTCAACGGACAACCCCTGGGATACCATGGAGGCAACGCGTCACTCACATCAACCACAGCGCAGCTGTCCTTTGGCAACGCAGCACTGTTGGACCAAGGCAATGTCCTGACAGTGATTACCGACTACACGGGCCATGATCAGACTTCCACCGGACCGGCAGGAGCCCAGAACCCCCGCGGCATCCTAGGCGCACAGCTCCTCGCTGGCAATGGAACCAAGCTACCTTTTGACCAGTGGAAGATCCAAGGAAATGCTGGTGGAGAGGAAAACCTGGATCCCGTTCGTGGCCCGATGAACGAAGGTGGTCTCTACGGCGAGCGTCTAGGCTGGCATCTCCCCGGCTTCGATACTGCATCCTGGGAGTCTGCAAGTCCAACAGTCGAGGGCGTCAAGGGCGCTGCGATACGCTGGTTTACTACTACCTTTTCGCTCAATATCGATGCTGATCTTGATGTTCCGATTGGGATTGAACTAGGGGCGCCCAAGGACACGATTGCGCGCGTCATGCTGTTTGTGAATGGATACCAGTATGGCAAGTTTGTGCCGCATATTGGACCGCAGACGCGGTTCCCGGTTCCGCCGGGTATACTCAACATGAGAGGGGAGAACACACTGAGTGTGGTTGTGTGGGCGCAGACGGACAAGGGGGCCAAGCTGGATACGTTGAGATTGGTGGAGTATGCGCGGTATGAGAGTGGGTTTGGGTTTGGCGAGATTGATGGTGAGGAGCTGCAGCCGAAGTGGGAAGATCGAAATCAGTATGCTTGAGAAAACTTGTTTCGTAAGGAGACAGTGGGAAAGAATACAGGGATTCACGGCAAACGGGGAGTTCTTGATTCCACTACTCACATGAAGTAGCACTTTGGATACCATTTGGGTCTCTTGTACATATTTTTCGTAAGCATGCAGTCGCTAGTACAAATGCAAAGTAACAGCCATAAATGCGAAGGGTCATGCTCAGTCATCCCAACTGTCCTGCACACCGTCTTCAAAGTCGAGCACCATGTCGACCCAGTTTCCGCCGCCGTACTGACATTTGCTAGGACCAATCTTCTTGAAGCCTGCTCGTTCGTAAAAGGGAATATATCGGTCTCTACAGATGAGGGCTATGCGCGTGGCGATGCCTGAGTCCTTTATTCTTTGGACGTAGCTTCGCAGTAATATAGAGCCGAGTCCCTTTCGGGCAAAGTTGGGGTGCACACAGAGCGAGTGGAGACATACAGTTTGGCCGTCTTCATTGTGGCCAGTGGAAGGTGCTAGCTGGTAGTTAGTCTTCCAGTCCTTTGGATAGTCCATTGCGTCATCGGTGACAAGAGGGGAATTCGATTTGGTGGATATAATGTGGGCGAGTAGAATGCGTTTTCGATCACTGTCGGTGGAATTTATTGAAGGAAAGGTGCGTGTCTTGAGGATCTCGCCCAGAGGCCCTGAGGTGGTGGGGTAGGCGGATGAGAAGAGGCCGCTACAAAGTTCGCCGCATGTTCGCAGACGGTAGTCGAGCTAGAAGAGGTTAGTGGGGGATTCCAAGTGGCACAGTAGGGCGAAGACGGTTGGTGGTCGAGTGTTAGCAGGGAAGGAACACAAGCGATTACCATGCAGCCACTGGCCTGTAGCACAACAACGAACATGTACACAAGACATGACGGATGGTGAAAAGGCACATGACCAAGCAGTATGCAGTGACCGTTGATCTAGGTAATGTAACGTGCACCAAGGAGAAGAAGAGGTGGGTGGCAGATGCCATACGGAGTCCAAAGGTGGTACTGGACAGATTGACACCGAAGCACACAGATACGGAAGAGTACCAAGACTAGAGGAAGAAAGGAAAGAGACGGCAATTTAGTAGAATTGACCTCACCTTTTCTCGGGAAGCGGCCTCGATGGGATCGAAAGCGGCATGCTCGAGCCAGTCGCAGTCATCGAGATCGTCGATGTTGAGCAGGGAAGAGTAGGGACGGAGACGCATTTGCCTAAGCTTTTCCTCCTGGGCAATGCTTGAGCTGCGATGGGGTACCAGACTCGACGACTGTTCCTTGGGTTCCGGGCTGGCTAGGGCGTCTGGTTCTCTGGACAGTTTGGGCATGCTCTCGAGCGTCTGTTTGTCGGCCAGCAGGTCTCGTGGCATGGTTGCTTTGGAGTATGCAGGCGGCGGCAGGTGAGCGAGCGAGCGAGAGAGAGAGTGTGAATGGCACTGCAGGACAAGTAGCAGACGGACGAGCACTGGGTGGACAGGGTGGACAGGGTGGACAGGGTGGAGAGTCCAGGCGTGGACATGTCACGGGACTCACTCACCGGCCTCGCCCCGCCTTTACTAGCGGCTCGCTTGGCCTGCCGTTGTAGATCCCCGCCATCACGTGACTCGGCTCAGGCTTAGGACATGGGCATACCGTATCCCGAAGGATTACGGGCCTCGTCCAGTTGCCGATGGGCCTGAACACGAGATGCAACCAGGTAGATTGACTCGCCCCGCATGTCCTGCACAGTGGAAACGTGTTGATTGGAGTCTGGGAAATCTTGGGTAGCTGCCAGGTGGGGGATAAGCTCGTATCCATGTATGTACTTGTCTGTGTATACTGTGTACGTCTATGTAAAGTAGTCGGTAGGGTAGCTACTACGTAGTCAGAGTAAAAGCAGTAGGGATGCGACTGCCCCGCTTCCTCTGCCCCCCATCTGCCCCCCTTGCTCCCAACGGCCAACGACGTCGTCTCAACTCATGACAAGCGGTGCTCCTTCGACTGCACGCCTTTGTCCCAGCCCGACGACGCTGGTACATGACAGGGTCACCGTCTTGCTGCCCTACTGTACGCGCTGCTCCCACTCCCACAACATGGCGGCCCTGCAGCCTGTGCCCTCTGATCGCTGATTCATCTAATCCGTCCGCCGCTGGTCTTGCGGCTCCACTGCCTTCCATTTCCTTCCAGCCTCTCTGAGACCCCAAGCCGGCAACCGTCATCCACAAAGGCCTCTGCGCCCACCAAACACCACAAAGACCCTCAAGGCCCTGCCACCGTGCTACACTCTTTGCCCGCTTCCAGACTCGCCCGCATACGCCCCAGCGCCCCTCCCCGACCCGCCATGTGAGTCCAACCCGGAGCCGTTTCTGTCCTACCACCACCACCATCACCACCTCCCACGGCCAACACTCTTCCAGGCACACTGCTAACCTGCCCTCTCTAGGCCGCGCGTCACCATATCCATCACTGCGCCCGGCACCCCCGCCGACGCAGACCTGCTGACGCTCGAACTGCCTCCCGGGAGCACCATCAAGGACCTCAAGGGCTTCATCGAGGCCGACACCAGCCTGCCCGCCGCCGCACAGAGCCTCTACCTAAACGGCCAGCCCGTCGCCATCGACACACAGACACTAGAGGATGCCGGTATCAAGGATGGTGAGATGCTGGCCGTTGTATTGCGCGCCGCACCTCGACCAAACAGGAACATGCACCAGTCGGGCAGACCAGCCCAGCCCGATCCAGAGGGTGTGCGACAACTGGTCCTCAACGACCCCCAGCAGATGAACAAGTTACGCCAGGCCGACCCGGAACTCGCCGCCGCCGTCAACGACCCCACCAGATGGAGGAATACATATGCCCAGAGGCAGCGCCAGGCAGAGGAATCAGAGCGCGAGCGCCAGAACCAAATCGCCCTGCTCAACGAGGATCCTTTCAACGTCGAGGCCCAGCGCAAGATTGAGGACATCATTCGCCAGGACCGTGTTGTTGAGAATTTGCAAAAGGCATATGACGAGAATCCAGAGGGTGAGTACTGGCATGGCTTCACATATATTGTTTTCTTAATTGTGAAATCCCTCAACTTCTTAAAAATTTATTGGTAGTATTGGCTGAACCACAAACACTGACATGATGCAGTCTTCACGCGCGTACACATGCTCTACGTCAACACCGAAGTCAACGGCGTGCCCGTCAAGGCCTTTGTCGACTCTGGCGCCCAGGCCACCATCATGTCCCCCGACTGCGCAGAGCGATGTGGTATCATGCGACTAATGGACGTCCGATATGCTGGTATGGCACGCGGTGTCGGTACAGCGCGCATCTTGGGTCGTGTTCATCATGCTGAGATCAAGATTGGAGGCGCAGTTATGCCTTGTGCCTTCACTGTCATGGAAGGCAAGGATGTCGATCTTCTCTTTGGTCTCGACATGCTGAAGCGCTACCGTGCCAAGATCGATCTTGAGAAGAATGCGCTATGCTTTGAAGGCCAGGAAGTTCCCTTTTTACATGAGTCAGAGATTCCCAGGAGCTTCGAGGAGGCCGAGTTGAATGAACCTACCGTTTCCGGACCTAATGGTGAAGAGATTGGTGCAAAGACTGGTGCTGTGCGACCCAAGGGCTCTTCGCAAGCTGGCCCCTCCAACACTGGCGCATCATCGTCATCGTCGTCTCAACCCGCACAAACCCAAACCCAGCCAACAGCGCCCAAAGCACCTGCGCCTTCTGTTTCAAACTCCAGGTTTCCCCGCGAACACGTCCAGCAGCTCACTGGCATGTTTGGCTGTTCTGAACAAGAAGCCATACAAGCCCTGGAGATGTTTGGCGGTAACGTAGAGCACGCTGCAAGTTTCCTCATTGGCGGTTAGCGCCCGACTTTGAATCAAAGATAGAAGGAAGGCATACTCGGAATCATCAACATGTCGAGGGTTTCCTAAACGACGCTTACTTGGGACCGCTATAAGCCTGTATGGCACGAGTTCTCCTGTATGGAGTTGATTCGAGGAGTGCACCTAGTTTTAAACGATCGAGTAGACGAACTCGTGGAAAAAAAATACGGCGTTGGCATGGTATAGCATAGCATATCCTGCATGTGTACTGCTAACAAGTACGATTGGAATACACAAGGGTTTCATTGAGGACAACGTGAACAACAAGTAGTGGAAAGGAAAACGGAAGAAAAAGAGATGTATGATTGAATCAAACACTTTTTTTTTAGAAAAAAAATGTGATTTTTATTAGAGCATCATGAACCCCGTGACCCAAGACACACATGTGTCTCCCTGTTATCCACTCACTCCCGCTTACTATTTACCTAATCTTGTACAAACACGGCTTCAACACCGCATTATCTGCCTCGCCCTCGCCCTCATCATCAGCACCCAAGCCCATACGCTTGCCCTTGAGTCCAAACTTGAGCCCGCCACCCCTCTGCGCCACGGCTCCCTCCTTTTGGTCTTCACGCGCATTCTTGCCCCGGCTGGGATGCGCCGCCTTGACAAACTGCATCTTGACAAACATCTTGTTGCTCAGATCAATCGCATCACCAGGCCGCTCGGGCAGCGCATCGAGCACAAACCCCCGCTTGCGCAGGACATTAACAAAAGCCGATACATCTGTTCCTTCCTTTGCGTCCTGTCCATCTACCACAACCGCCAGTTCCGCTTCATCTTCCGAATCCTCGGGCCCTTCCTCAGGCGGCTTCTCGCCCTTCTGTGCCTTCTTCTTGTTGTTCTTGGAGGCTGCAGCGAGTTTCTTGCTGTCCACCGGTTTCCTTAGTGACCCGATGGAATTGATCGGCACACCACCTTTCTTCTTGTCCACGCGGCCAAACCGCGATTTAATCTCGGACACCCAGAGCTCGCCGCGCCAGCGCAGGATACGATATGCCTCGTCGATGAAGTCGAGCCAGTTTGTGCCCATGAGGGCGAGACAGAAGATTGCGACGTCGACGCTGTTGTCCGCGAGCGGTAGGGCGGCGATGTCGGCGACGGTGACGAGGTCGGCCGAGGGTCCACTGGGCTTGGAGAGGTCGAAGGAGTGGAAGGTTAGGTTTAGGGAGTTTAGGTGCGGTTGGAGGCGATAGGAGAGCGAGGCCGTGCCACAGCCTAGGTCGGCAATTGTGCTGTGGCCTTTGAAGTCGCGGGGGAGGGGCTTTGCGTCGCCACGAGGAGGCGCGATGGAAGTGGCTTCTTGCTCGTCTTCGAAGCCTGGGCCGCGGCGTACGGCAGCCTTGTTTTGTGCTTTGCGGTCTTTGCGCTGGTCTTTGTTGCGGAGTTTGGAGCGGACGAGGATGCTGTTTACGTAGCTGTCTACGGGATTCGAGGGCCATACTTCGACTTGCTGTGCGAAACCCCGGTGGTAGTCTTCGAACATGGAAGGGTCCTCTTTGAAGAGCGAGGCGCTGTCGGCAGAGGGTTTCGTGTAGAGTGCTTCGTTTAGATGGCGGAAACGGGCGCTGGCGAGCTTGCTGCGCATAGAGCGTTGCAGCGGTGTGAGGCCCTTGGGCTCGGGCAGGAGGTTTTCGAGGGTTGGTGCCACTGGCACAGCTTTTGCTTCGGCTGCGTTCGCGGCGAGGAGTTTGTCGGCTTTGGACTCCTTCTTGCGCTTCTTCTTGTCGCGTTTCGACTCGCCATCGGTAGCTGTACTCTTTTCTTCAGAGGCCTTTACAGGAGAAGGCTTCACTTCTTCTTCTGCTTGTTCTGATTCCTTTGTGCCATTCTCATCCTGCTGTTTATCTTTGTTGCCTCCAGCCTTTCCCCTCTTCCTCTTCTTCCCACGCTTCTCCTGTGTCGCATCATCTGCCTCTACTGCGCCATCTGCCTCCGCTGTCTTACTCTGCTTGACCTCTCCACTCTTACCACTCGTTATGCTCTCCCATTTTTCCGCCAAATTATCCACATTGACCTCCTTCTCTTCGCGCCTTTCCTTGCGCTTCTGCGCCTTCTTTCCAGGTTTAGTCTGATCCTTTGGCTTGGGCGCTTCGACCTGCGTCTTGACCTGCGCGGAGACGTTCCATCCGGGTACCGCGAACATATTTCCGAGGGTATATAGGCAGTATCCGGTGTAGGTGTTTTGTCAATGGAACGTTGGACAAAAAAAAGTTCCCGGCGTAGCTCGAAATTTTGGGCGGCGGAAGGTTTGGCCGGCATGTGGGGCTTTCGCGCGGAGTTGCTTACCCACTAGTTTTGAACGTGAATGTGGACATGGGTATTTACAGTTCTCACAACATCAAAGTATATGTAAATCGCACGACATGTGATCGGAAAACTAGGCTCTCCGTGAGCACCTGGGGATATGCGACAAAATACTGTTCGCTGTTTCGCGAGCCATCATGAAACATCCATTCCACTTGCATTCCTCAATATGCCACTCGCATCTCTTATTACATTCGGGTCACCAGAGCCACTAGCAAATCACGACAGAAGAAACGATGTAAAAGAATGTATGGTAAAGATGACATTATACTTGAATCTCGTCTCATCGACAAGGTAGATAACATCATGTAGCCGTACCATAAACTATAGGCAGACGTGATCTCACCCACTGGTTCCCCCATTGACATATGCACATTCTTCCTTCCCTCCTCTCGTTTCCCGAAAACATGGGGAAAAGCCCCTCAAGACATTTACAAAGATACCAGGCTTAAAAAGTAGAGTTTTGAGAAAAGAATAAACTCCGGCCCAGCGCCAAACCGCTCTAATGATGATCAAATAAAAAGGATGTGATGACGAATTCAAAATGTTACTTTTTGTTCGGCGACAATCAGTCACCTACACACCCATTATTCTTGGTGATGTGGTTGCTGCGAGATACCCTGCTCCTTCTCCTCAATACTCTCGCTCTCTCTTGGGACAGCGAAGCTCTTGCGGACAAGCATGTCAGCCTTTGTCTTGGTCATGAGCGCATCGCGGATGTCCTGCTTGCTTCGCGCCATCCAGCCGCTGTAGTTCTTGTGGCTGAGCGGCCAGATGGGCATGTTGCCATCGCGGCGCATGTATTCGCGAGCAACAGGTGGCGGCTGAGAAGTGATGTAGTCAATGTCCATTTCTAGTTCTTCGCAGAAGGCTTCGAGGGGCAGATCGTTAACGTCGTGGCCGAAGGGGTTCTCAATTTCGCGACCAATGGCGGAGAGACCGATGCTAGTAAACTGGGTTAGCAAATGTAAAGCGAGTAAACGTATATGGATGGAACTTACATGATGTATGCTGCGAAGATACAGCCGGGAATAGTGATCCAGCGGAGACTATCCCACAGTTGGAAAGGCAACATCATGACGTAGACCCAGGTGATTTGAGAAATGGCGATCGAATAGGCAATAGGCAGAGGGGTTTGCAGGACACGGTCCATACCGATAAGGGCTTCATTGAGCTGGACAATGCTGGTAATGGCTTGGTTTTGGTACAAACCAATAGTCAGGGTTTCGTTTTCGATGAGGCTGTGGACATAGGCGGAGATGTGGTTGAGAATTTCGAGCGACAAGTTACCGAGAGGCTTCTTGGAGCGCTTGATCCTCTTGCGGGGGTTGGACTCGGCAAAGGTGACACCGAGATATTCACCAACGGCCTTCAACTTCTTCTTATCAGCGGGAGCGGGGATGTCGACTTCGGCAGCACGAGCAAAGGTATCAAGGAACTCAACACGATCGCGGAGATCGGGGTAGTCGATACCAGGCTCAAACCGAAGCCTGTGCTTGATGGAGCAGGCATATGCGTTGAGCAGATTGAGGGCAGACAGCTTGTTAAGCAAGTCTTCCTTACCAAGCTCGCCCTCGCGCTCCTTGGTGTGGATCCAGATTGTCCTTGCCAGGTTCTGGCTGACGAAGATAAGTTGACTCCAGTACTTGCGACCTTCAGTGTAGCGCTCATAAGCAGTGCTCGTGCGGAAAGAAATGGCCAGACCAACGACGAAACCAAGGACAGTGAGAAGCAAGTTGCTGACAACGAGAGGATAGACGAATTGTGAAATGCAGGTGATTGCAGTCGCCCAGATAGTAATAACGATGAGTGGCAAGATCATCTTGGGAAAGACGGAACCATGCATTCGCATGAAATATGGCCATTTGCTGTGTTTGGCCATGTCACGAGGTCCAACCTGAACACTACTGTTAGCCCAATTGTAAACACAATCAATGGAACGCGCTGCTCACAAAGTAGTCCTCGGCATCAAGGCTGCCAGTGGTCTGGCGCCTTGAAGGAACTTGGTAGGTGACAGCACGGTGTCGCCATGATCGTGGGGACATTGGTCCGTCATCGACATCATTCCCGGCTGAAGTAGGTCGGATTTCCAAGTTGTCCGGACGAAGCGTCTTGGACGTCGAAGTCGTTGACGGCGCCATTGTGTCGGCAAGACGGTCGAGAGATCAGCGCGCAACCGGCCAGCAGTTGAAGTAGATGGTGTGTTAGGGCCGGGCCAGCGAAGTGGTCAATGCTATAGCGAGGGGCGAGAGAGCCAGATCAAAAAAGGGCCCACTAAATATTCGAGGTGTAGAGAGTGACACGAGTCAAAGAAGCGATGGAAAGAGTGGAAAGAACGTGTGGAGGGAACGTTCTGAATAAGAGGAGCAACAAGGCAAAAGGACGGATCAAGTCGGAGTAGGGATCAAGCAGCGTGTACTTAAATATAAAACGCGGCGTATACGAAAAATGGCAGCGATGGCAGCATCTGCACAAAATGCTTTGCGTAACCCAGTGGCGCCCACGGGGATTCGCTCCCGCGGGTCCTGGCACCGGCCATGGATGGTCAGACATGCGATGGCGAGGCCGGTTGGCATGCAGGGGCCGTTTTGCACAGTGTGCCCCTGAGCCAAGGCGGCGGCGGCTGGCCAATTGCGCGGGGGATGCTGGTGGGGGCCTTTCGTAAAGAATGCTCAGTCGCCTCAAGGTGCAAGGGGTGCGACGCGGAGCACTGTTTCATGAAACGTATGTTGACCGTGCCAAGTACGCCACTGGCGCTCTCTCTTGGTGTTGGGGAGTTGGCATCTTCTGGTTATGTGCTGGCTGCTCTGTTGCCACTTGGCGCCGATTGCCGTGTCTCTGTTGCAGCAATCGTTGCGATCGTGGGGTGGGTTCTCAGCATCCTTGATACTGCATGACTGTGGTCGCGTGTGATGGCCATGGTGCGGACAATGGCATGTTGGATCGACGTGCGTTACACATGTGTCAGGACCGATGATGGACGTGAGTGTCCGTGAGTGTCAATGGGTGTCAGTTAGCAGGTGGAGTGGCAGGATTGGATGCAGAAGGCGAGGTCTGGACAGTCTCGTGCCGAACCGAGGGTCGCCCTTGCCCCTGACGCCGCCCAGCCAATAACAGCCTGCCCCTTTGACTCAGCAGCCAAATGCCTCGTCAGCATCGGGGCACAAGCATGGACATGCCTCGTCTGTCTGCCATTTCTAGATTGCCATGGACATGGCTGTGGCGTTCTAGCTCCCACACTATTTCCAGCGCCTCCCTTGCCCTACCCGACACTATCGGGAATACCGCCATGTTCCACGACACTGTCCCATGCCTGACACGGCATATATCTCAGGAACCTCGTCGGCACGTTGGTAGCAGAACCCATCGTGTGCCTTCCCGCGATCCCTCCGTCCCCACAGCTCGGCGGCATAAGTAACGTTGAACGACAGAAAAGGAAAAGAAGCAGAGAGAAGAAAAAAAACCACGCACCGAACATGCTTCAGTCAACTAATCTCCGAGCCCTTCGTCTCCACACCCAGCTATGACCCGTGAACGACCAAGAACATGCCCATTCTAAACCTGGAGTCCTGCCCCATCTGCCATCTACGTATTATCGCATCTGGATCCTCCTCATTTCTGCTCGCCCCCTCTCCAGCTCCACCGCTAGTCCTCTGGTCCTAAAAGTCACTCCGTCAACGCATATCCGCACGCGCTTGATTCTCTCGAGCAGCGTGCGGTACAGCCTTGCTCTCATATCTCTCCCATCCGTCGCACCCCAGATCTTGTCCCAAACATCCACCAGTTCGTTTCGTAAGCGCTCCGTCTCAGCCTCATCAGAGAGAGAAGAGGAAGAAGAGTCTGCTATTACCAGCGTATCCCCGTCACTTTCGTCGCCCCATTGACTCCCCAATGCCGTGCGTGCGCGTGGAACCACGTTCAGGATGACTTCGTCCACGCAGTCTATACGCCGGTTGCTGCGCATCTTATCCGGGCCGTTGTCAAACATGTGCTTGAGAGCCGCACATATAGCCCAGCTTGTCATTTCGCCATGCGTTGCTGCTGCTGCTGCTGCTGACCCTGACCCATTCGATATCGTAGATCCAACCGGCCGAACATCCACCCACAGCCGCTCAATATCCGCGTAGGACCGTGTAAAAGAAAAGAGTCTAGTGCTGCTGCTTCCCCCCTTGACATCACTCTCCATCCACGCATTGAAAAAGCTGACCATCCAACTCCAGCCTTCCATGATCTTGCTAGTCCAGCTCTGCCCCCTCTCTTCCTCTATTCTCCGCGCACTCCCGTCCGCCGGCCTAACAAATGGCACAGCAAGCCAAGTAAAGTAATGCGCGTTGCTCTGTACCAGACAATCCAGTCGCGTAGCCAGCTGCCCCGCCTGCCGGGCCTTGCCGGCTATCTGCATCATCTCTTGATGGATCTGGCGATTGCTCGCCAAAACACTCGCGCACGTGCTCGGCATCGCTCGCGACGATACAAAACATCGACTGCTGTCCGCGCTAGGCTGATGCGCCTGCCGTACCAGGTACCAATTGGCCGCTGTTTGTGTGTCTTGACCACTAGGGAGGGGCTCAGTTGGCATAAGCATCTCCGTGTAGATCATGTCCCGCAGTTCGCGGGGAAGCTCCAAGAACTGCATTGGCATCGTGAATAAATTCGCAATGGGTCCTTGCTGTGTTCTCGTATCAGGCGTTGATCTGTCGCTCGCGCTGGCGCGCGCGCGCGTACCTTGACCTGTCGGCGCGCCGGAACTAGATCGCTGCCTAGCCCTCTTCCCTCTTAACAATCGATAGAGACTCGGGTTGAGCCCTTTCAATTCAAACTTCTTTTCAAACAATGCTAAAAGAACGTCTCTTGCCAATTGCCAACTCTGTAGAAAACCCTTCTAGGCGTGCCTGACGATTGTTTCAGGCACGCAGGTACTCCCCGCATCAGCATGCCACAGGCGCGATGCTATTGTGTTCGAGACGGGTTTCAAAAAATGGAGGGAGGAAGCTGATCCTAAACTAAAACAGGGCACGCCCGACCGGTTCAAGCAATGCTCAGAAAGTATATATGGCCGGTGTTCGCTTACAAAAAACCAATACAGCTTTTTTTTTCTTGCGAGATAGTTGGCAAAAGGTAATGGAGCTTCGGGTTTCCAATCCTCATATAAAACAAGTCAGCCCTCCCCGGGTTCTTGGCACCCAAGTCACCGGATTGGCCGTGACTCGGCCCCATCGGTCTAATACAGACGGGCCATTGATCATTAGTAACATTGTCCAGGCGCAAAGACCTAATCTTCTGTAAATCCTTCTAAATCAGTAATGTAGTATAAACATAAGATATAAACGGTCCCTTTCTTTACCCCTCGCTGCGCTTTCCACCGAGACCAAACTTTTTGCCCTTTCATCACACTTCAGTCGGCTGACGAAGCACGTGTAATCACAACAAAAAAACAAAAAAAACATTGACAACGGACACGCGCTCGTAGCAAGTAAAATTTTTATTCGACGATAAGAAAAATATGCTAGCACCTCATAAGCGCCAGCAGTACGTTGCGCAATACTAAATCAAGCAGACAAATATCACGTTAACACTATGCCTCCAACAAGAGGCAGTGACAGAGGTGACTGGGTCAGAGAGAGTTGCGAAGCGAAGTGTTTCTCTGACGGTTAGAGAAGAAAGAGTATCACGTTAACCTGCCATTTTCAAAGCAGGACAGAGGTGACTAGAGTGGGGTTTTTTTATGACTCCGTAGGAGCAGGAGCAGCCTCTGAGGGTTGCGTAGGAGCAGGAGCCTCTGCAGCGAGGGCCTGGAAGCCTTCGGTTGTGATGTTGACAGCACCAGCTTGTACGAGCTATACCCTGTTAGCATTTTGTTCCCCGAATAGCGTCTTCGGGGACTTACAGCACGGCTCAGATCATCGATTAGATCCTCTGGGTCCTCAATGCCAACGCATAGCCTAATAATGTCTTCAGGCATGTTCCTCTCCTTCCTCGTCTTCTCATCAATGCTTGCATGACTCATGCGGCAAGGCATGCTGATGAGCGAGTTCACACATCCAAAGCTTACACTAATACCCCAGAGCCTCGCGCTCTCGACAATACGTTCACTAACGGTAACATCACCTGTTTCAAAGGATAGCACAGCGCCAGCGCCACGTGCCATACTCCAGTGCAAGTCGTACTGCGGGTGCGACTTTAGGCCTGGGTAGCGGACCTTGAAGCCGTGCGACTCGAGGAAAGTGGCGATGCGCATGGCATTCTCCTGCTGCTTCTCCATACGAACACCTAGAGTCTTGATACCGCGAAGAAGCAGCCAGGAATCAAAGGGCGACAGGCCACATCCTGAAGCGTTGATGGTGAAGTAGAGTCGATCTCCTAGAGCAGAGTCGTTGACGGCGATGACACCAGCCATGAGGTCGTGGTGGCCAGAGAGGTACTTGGTGCCAGACTCATAGACAATGTCAGAGCCAAGGTCGAGCGGATTCAACAGCATGGGCGACATCATGGTGTTGTCGACTGCAACAATGGCAGTGGGGTTCGCGGCGTGGGCGATGTTGGCAATAGTGGGGATGTCGCAGATCTTGATCAATGGGTTCGTTGGTGTCTCGAGGAGCACCATGGCCGTCTTGTTGTTCACGACTTCGCGCACCTTTTCGGGATTCGTGGTATCGACGTGGTGCACTATTATGCCACCGTGTGTCGAGAGATATTTCAGCAGTCTGTTTGTGCCGCCGTACAGGTCATCGCCGGTGATGACTTCGTCGCCAGGTCGTAGGAGGCGGGTGATGACGTCGAGAGCGCCCATGCCCGACGATACGACGAGCGCGCGGTTTGCACTCATAATCTTGGCCAGATGTCGCTCGAGATGTGTGCGTGTGGGATTGCCTGAGCGTGTGTAGTCATATTCGCCGCCGCCGCCGCTTGCAGACTCTTGTTTGAACGTGGCAGACTGTGAGTGTTAGCTGTGGCTCAAACGCAACTGTCCTTATCCATAGCAACGTGTTGGCTTACCTGGTAGATGGGAACGGAGCTGGCATTGTACTGGTCACTGCTTTCCGTGTACACCAGCTCCGTCATCAGTGCATACTTCCTGCCATTACGGGGCGAGCTGGGTGCCGGCGAGGGCGGTAGGTTGTGGCCGTCAATGTCGAGCGGAAGGGCAGCCTTGCCGCTGGCGTTGACCTTTTTGGAGCTCTCTCCAGCCATGGTAAGTATTGTGCGTCCGCGTTGCGGACTGGAAGGAAGATTGAGTGGCGTAGGGCTCACAAGATCTGTGATGCGCGTCGAGGGAATGACGAAATGCAAGTGTTGAAGTACAGAGGAGGTCTAGTGCAGCAACAATGGACGCAATTCGCAGACTTTAAGCTTTCGGGAGCGTGAGTCCAAACATCAAAAGCATCAAACGGCACTTCCACAGGCCGTCTGCAAGGCACTCTAGTCCTGGCCTGTGGGGAGTCACCGCTGGAATTGCGCCATCGAGGGCAAATCGGCACTTTTCCCTCGCTCCGAACATCGCCCGCACGGTTCCGCACCGGAGCAACATGGGAGGGGGGGCATTTACCCCAGATTGAGATAACGAATCCACCACCTCAAGCATTCACAAAATAGCCACTCGCTGGCCCCCGAGCTATGCAAATGCCTTTGTATTACTTCGACGCACGGGTATAACTGCTTCGACCAATTTAAGCCTACACGAACGAATACAATCATTGCCACACGACATGCAGTACGCCCGAACCTGTCCGCCAAGACAAATGCCAGTGCTGAAGATACGACCATAAACGCCACGAATGCCCGCTCGTCATGAAACAACCCAATCCAGAGTCTGAAAACTTAAACCGCCCTCGTTTGCGCCAATTTATCGCGGGTTGATTGCAGGAAATCCCTTCCTCACATGAAGGTTCATCTTGAGTTCGAAGATACCTTCTTCCGTTCCGCAGTATAGTGTTCGCCCATCCTGGCTCATGGCCAGACCCGCTGTGCGCACACCCAAACGTGGATCGTGAGATAGGCGGTTCGGGCGGCGGATACCAAGGTTCATTTCATACGAATCTGCTAAAGTCTGGCTAGCACGCGCGTTTCGGAGACGTTCACGTGCTTGTGTTAGTTGACGAATTCGACGAAGTTCGTTACGTAGTTCAGGCACAGTAGCGTTGCTTTCAGTAGTAGATGGATGTGATGTCGTATTACGGTTCGCAGCCCGTGTCTGCTCAGCGGCAAGCACCTCCTCGACTGTGCGCCACGCTTCATCAGTGGATGCCATCAATTCGCTAGTCATACGACGTGCTTGTGCCGGCACTGGGTTTGGCGACCGCGTAATGCCAGAATCGGTAATGTTCGTAAGTGTTACTGGCGCGTTGATCGTGCCTTCATTAATTGAGACAATGACAGAGGCCTGGCGTCGAGGCGTTGTACGCTCATGGAACCAGCGGGGAGCATGATTCTGACCCGTCCTCTCAGACATGAACTGAGCCATAGCTTCGGCAACTTCTCTAGCCGTAGGTTCTCTACATTATGTTAGCCCAATTATTTCGATGACAATGGTTACACAACATACGGCACAGCGTCTAATGGCCCAGAAGCCGTGTAATTGATACTTCGGGGTGTTATTTCTTGCTCACGTGACTCTTCTCGTTGTCGGTGACTTGTTCGTAACGCACTGAGAACTTGTCTTTCGCGCGCTGTCAAGCCAAGAGGATCATTATCTGACTCAACGACACCCAGCCGGCGATGTAGCCTCTGGCGCTCGGAATCAGCCTCGAAATTGTACCTGTTTGTGACTGTTACAGTCGTTGTACTTCCTTCAGTGTCGAGTGCACGACGATATCTCCGAATAAAGTCTGCTTCCCGACGCAGCTCATGCATCTCTGGGCTAAGGGTCAAGTCGAAATCCGCTAGCTCCACGCTCTCTAGGCCTTCTTCTTTTGGATCCAATGTGACTATTTGTTTGACCTTCAGACCAGCTCGCAAATCAGCGATGCATACTCTGCCTTGATCTTCGCTCCATACGAGAAAGTCCCATGGCGCAGGCGAGAAGTGCATTGTTCGTACTGCACCGGGCCCAGCCCGAGTATCAGGTCGCGTGGAACTGAGCAACTGCAAAATGGCTTCTTCTCCATACTCGACTATCTTCAGAAGTTCAACATCAAACACGGTAATGTATCCACACTCTGACCCAACTGCACAAAGACGGCCAGACGGTGACCACGCCGTAGTAAAATAACCATCTGCATGCGAGTTTGCAGGCCGGTATAGGGTCACGTGCTTGAGTAGCTCCCACTCCGGCGGAGTCGATTGTATCCACCCTTCCGCCACCTTATTCTCAGACTTTTGTGATTTTGTTCTCTCAAAAAAGTACCCGATGGGTGCATCACCCACAGCCACCAACATTTGTCCATCTGGAGATATTGAAGCATGGTTCATCGCAAAGGGCAAGTCGAGCACCGCAAGTTCCAGATTCTGTGTGAGCGAGTATATGCGCACCGTCTTGTCGTTGTTGGTGAGTACCGCCACGACTTCATCCTCACCACCGCTCTCCCCGGGCATCTTGTGTATCGATATTGAGTTGACAATGTCGGAACCAATCTTCTCGAGACGTATGTGCGACGCAGCACCCAGAAGGGGTGGCCGAGACAGGCGGTGTTCGAACTCCAGAGGCAATGAGGCATCGACGTCGGATGGGTCTGTAGGAGGGAAGCCCGTCACCTTGATGGCGGCAAAATTGCCGTGCTCCTCTCCTCCGACACAGACATAGCCGTATCCAGATGCAGTGCAGCGTGCTTCCCAGGGTAGCGTCGTTACGTGTGCTTGTGTTCGTGTAGCTGCATTCAGACAGTAGACGGCCGCGCCGCTCGCATAGTAGAGAAGGTCAGGCTCGGGACACGAGATAAAGTGGCGCAATTGATAATGTCTATAAATGTTAGATTTCCACGGGGAGTTGGACGCCGTACAGTGCTCACGCGATGGGTATCTTTGTAGGATAGTAGGCTTTCTGAGCCAGCACAAAAGTATCCGTGTCTCGATTCCTGCTGCTGTTAGAAAAAGAAAAATAGAGAAAGACAGGCTCAAATACACACAGAATGTCATCGACTGCCATAATTCTGCGGTCAGGTGGCAGAGGGTTGCATGTCTCCGTGTCTGGCTAATAAGTGAGCGGAGCTGGTGAGGCTCGGCGGTACGAGGCGCTTTACGTCACAGGATGCTTGGGCGCGTGAATGTAGGAAGTAGATGGAGGAGATAATAATAATTTTCAGGTAAGAATGCTGTGCTGAGACTGTTTCCTATCAGAAGGCGTCTTGGTCGAGGGGTTGGAAATAGGGTGCAGTGCAAATGGACGTAAGGGTGGCAGTGTTTCGAGGTGCTCCGGGCGTCACCATCGACAAGCATCTCCCCCACACGCGCACGCATGCGCCAAGCCTTCCGCACTGGGACAGTCGTTAATGTCACCACCACAGGGCCGTTGTGGCGGCAGGGCCAATTGTGGAATGGCAAAAAATACGCCTTTCGCCTCCCCTTCCGGGTTTATGTCGCGTCGTACAATATTTCGCTACTATTCGGAAGCACAGACATTTACAGCGGAACCTCGGCGGGCAATCCAGCACCAAAACGAGCTAGAACCTTCTCCGAGAATTTTGTCTATCGTCAAAGCTTCCATCACTACATCATATAATCCACCCACCCTCCCACCCATCCACTCTACACCCAATTTTTTCGTCGCCTGCATCCAATTCCGCAGCGTCTTACACAAGTCACAATGCTGTCCTCAAGGTTATCACGGAATGTAAGTAATTGTGCAATTGAACGAATAATCATTGTTGAAGCATTTTCTGACCTCATCGCAGTTTTTGCCTCGTGCGGCTTCGGCGGCGAGACGCACTCCCGCATTCAGGGCTCCGGCCATGTTTGCGCGAGGATATGCCGAGGGCGGCGACGAGAAGGTAAAGGGCTCTGTCATTGGTATTGATCTGGGTACCACCAACTCTGCCGTCGCTGTCATGGAGGGCAAAGTTCCCCGCATCATTGAGAACTCTGAGGGTATGTTGTAAACGTCATTTTGACTCCGACTGCAATACTAATAAAACTTTTTACAGGTGGTCGTACAACACCATCAGTCGTTGGTTTCACAAAGGAAGGCGAGCGTCTTGTCGGTATTGCCGCCAAGCGTCAGGCTGTCGTCAACCCAGAGAACACTCTCTTTGCCACCAAGCGTCTCATCGGTCGCAAGTTCACAGATGCTGAGGTCCAGCGTGACATCAAGCAAGTCCCATACAAGATCGTCCAGCACACCAACGGTGATGCCTGGCTCGAGGCTCAAGGACAGAAGTACTCGCCTTCTCAGGTTGGTGGTTTCGTCCTTGGAAAGATGAAGGAGACTGCCGAAGCCTACATGGGCAAGAACGTCAAGAACGCCGTCGTCACCGTCCCCGCCTACTTCAACGACTCTCAGCGTCAAGCTACCAAGGACGCTGGTCAGATCGCCGGTCTCAATGTTCTCCGTGTCGTCAACGAACCCACTGCTGCTGCTCTCGCCTATGGTCTCGACAAGGCCACCGACAACGTCGTAGCTGTCTACGATCTTGGTGGTGGTACTTTCGATATCTCCATCCTTGAGATCCAGTCCGGTGTCTTTGAGGTCAAGTCCACCAACGGTGACACTCATCTCGGTGGTGAAGACTTCGATATTACCCTCGTTCGCCACCTCGTCGACCAGTTCAAGAAGGAGCAGGGCATTGACCTGAACAACGACCGCATGGCTATTCAGCGTATCCGTGAGGCTGCCGAGAAGGCCAAGATTGAGCTGTCTTCTTCATCGCAGACTGACATTAACCTGCCTTTCATCACTGCCGACGCTTCCGGTCCCAAGCACATCAACACCAAGCTGACCCGCGCTCAGCTTGAGAAGATGATGGATCCTCTTATTAGCCGCACCGTTGAGCCTGTCCGCAAGGCCCTCAAGGACGCCAACCTGAAGCCCACTGATATCTCCGAGGTCATCCTCGTTGGTGGCATGACCCGTATGCCCAAGGTCACTGAGTCCGTGAAGAGCATCTTCGGTCGCGACCCCGCCAAGTCTGTCAACCCTGACGAGGCTGTTGCCATTGGCGCTGCTATCCAGGGTGCTGTGCTTGCTGGTGAGGTCACTGACCTTCTTCTGCTCGACGTTACTCCTCTCTCGCTCGGTATCGAGACCCTTGGTGGAGTTTTCACCCGTTTGATCAACCGTAACACCACCATCCCCACCAAGAAGTCCCAGGTTTTCTCCACTGCAGCCGACTTCCAGAGCGCTGTCGAGATCAAGGTCTACCAGGGTGAGCGTGAGCTCGTCCGCGACAACAAGCTCCTCGGAAACTTCCAGCTTGTTGGCATTCCTCCGGCCCACCGCGGTGTGCCTCAAATCGAAGTTACCTTCGACATTGATGCTGACTCCATTGTCCACGTTCACGCCAAGGACAAGTCTACCAACAAGGACCAATCCATCACCATTGCCTCTGGTTCCGGTCTTTCCGAGTCCGAGATTGAGAGCATGGTCAGGGACTCTGAGCAGTATGCCGAGCAGGACAAGGAGCGCAAGAACGCCATTGAGGCTGCCAACCGCGCCGACAGCGTCGTTAACGACACTGAGAAGGCCCTAAAGGAGTTCGAGGACCGTCTTGACAAGACTGAGGCCGAGAAGATCAAGGAGAAGATTGCCTCCATGCGCGAGTTTATCTCCCAGAGCCAGTCTGGCGAGGGTACTGCCACTGCCGCCGAGATCAAGGAGAAGACCGACGAACTCCAGAACGCTTCTCTGAGCCTGTTTGACCAGATGCACAAGGCCCGCTCTGAGAGCCAAAACCAGAGCGAGCAGTCTCAACAGCCCGAGGGTGAAGGCGAGAAGAAGCAGTAAGCGCTTCAATCGTTTGCCTGGGTTTTGTGTTTTCCGTTCGTGTCTCTTCACGTCTAAAAGCAGGCGTCTTGCATTCGGCCACGGCTGGTCTGTCAGGTCTACATGTGTAGACTTCTATATACCTCTCCGTGTTTGAGCATCTGTGTATCATATTTGACGATTTCTCTTCTCACATTAGCGTTTGTTTTACTACTACGGATCTTTGGTTCATGTCGGAATAACGAAAGGGTGATATCCTCTGGCGAACAAAAGATATATGGGATGGATGATGACGTAATCCATGGCGGAGCCAACGAGTGTACCATAGCCTGGAGTTGCGAGATGGTAGCGCTCAGCTAACTTCTCCGCTCTAAATCAATGATTGAAATGTTCACATACATGTCTCAAACTTGAATTGTTGGGTGAAGAATTTTTGGTTCTACTCATTTTCTTCATTTGCCGTTCCCACTTCCTGTCCTTGGCCGCATACGACTTGTCCAATAAATGTAAGATTTACAATCACGACCCCACCATATACGTATTATTCAGGAGAGCCTGGTACTTTTTCCGAGGCTGCCTGCTTCCGCTTCTCTAAAATACTTTTTGTACTATACATATCTGTTATCAAAAGGTTCAGTTTTCCTCAATTCCACCCATATATTTGTACACAGTTCGTGTTGATACTCCAATAAACCTGATATCTTTTCTTGCCCGCCCGCTGTATATCGGAGAGAACTTTGACGTCAACGGAAGGGGGTGTGGATTGAAGAAGCCTCTATTACACACACACAGACATTCTAAATCACTGTAATATTACGGACACGAGACTCCTTGGATCTATTTACAGTGCACGATACAAATATACTGTCCAAATCCAAGCCCAAAATGACCGAAGCGACGCACCACCCTCTCTCTGGCTTATGGCAGCCCACACAACTACAAAGGCTACATTACGGTCCAGATTCAGTAACGAAGCATCTGGTTGCCTGCCTCCCAAAGACATTCAGCAAGGCCTTTATCATTACGGGTACTTCGCTGGCTAGCAAGACTCCCTTGGTGAAGCAAGTCGAAGAGCTCTTGGGAGAAAAACATGCCGGGACGTTCAGCAGGATTGGCGAACATGCACCTATTGCCGAGCTTGATGAAGCGACCGAGCTAGTGAAAAAAGATGCAACTATCGACACTATCATCTCCATTGGCGGTGGAAGTCCCATCGATAGCGCCAAAGCCATCAGCTATCGTTTCCACGAAAAGACTGGAAAATTTCTGTATCATATCACTATCCCCACCACTCTGGGTGCAGCTGAATGCACCTTCATAGCAGGCTACACAGCAGCCGATGGAGTGAAGATAGGCGTCAGAGCAAAAGAGCTTGTCCCAAGCGTCGTCATCTATGACTCCACATTTGCTCTATACACACCGGAGCGATTATGGACGAGCACTGGCATACGCGCCATGGACCATGCTGTGGAAATACTTTACCACCCCACCGCTTCCGAGATCCCCGCGCGATGGCTGGCGTTGCAGAGCGCAGCGATTTTATTCGAGGCATTGCTCAAGTACAAACAAGATCCCAAGGACGAGGATAATATTACCAAGCTCCAACTGGCTGCTTATGGATCGCTAGGTTTTATAGGGTACAACCTCGTAGGCGGCATTGGACTCTCTCACGCCCTAGGCTACGCCCTTGGTTCTCCGTACAGCATACCGCATGGCATTACGTCCTGCCTTACGCTCGGTCATGTTGTCAAGCTGAAGGCCCAAGATCCCGCTGCTGCAGAGCAAATTGCCCGTCTTCTTCCGTTTATTGGTGAAAGTGCTTCTGGAGACACCAAGGTGGATGCGGAAGTTGTCGGAGATAGGATTTTGAAGCTGGTCAAGGACTTGGGATTGGATAATGATCTGAGTAACTACAAGGTTGGCAGAGATCAGATTCCTATTATCATGGAAAGAGCGACGGGTGGGATGAAGGACGGTCCTGTTTATGATGCTGTCGAGGGTTTGGTGAAAGGGTTGTTTGCGTGACCTATTGGATAAAGGGATTGATCGGCTCGCTAGGTGGGAAACGGGACGGCCATGATGAGATGGATGATTTCTATCAAAGCCAGTTTCATAGCAGATGACTTGTCATGTGTATGCAAGCAAGGAACTTTAACTCAAAGCGAATTGTTTATGAGCAGAGACTATCCAGGGGCTGATGTTGATTAGGTTGCTCCAGGCTTTCATATCGCCCGCTTCTTTTCGACATCTACTACAAATCACCCTCTGTTGTATCAGCCTTGCCCCGGCTCTTATGCCCGAAATGGGTTATAGTTCACTAGTTATATAGTCTGTGGTGTTCAGTCATGAACTAGGTACGCGTTTTGGTCCGGCTACTGGCAGTTGGCAGGCTTCTGGAACAGGGAAGCACTCGGTCACAGTATGCCAAGGCAAGACAGTGTTTTAATGGCCGAGACACAGAGTTTAGAATATTGGCATATACGGGCAAGCCAGGCTGTGAATGGAAGAAAGAGGCATCGCGTCAGTGCACATGAGGGTAACTTTGGCGCTACGGCACAGCGCTCGGACCAATGACGCTACACCTGCCTTACGCCCCATTGCCGTCATGCTTGGAACATGATGCTCACCTGCAGGCACAGACGATCACCCTTCCAAACGGCCCGTCTGCGTCAGACACGAGACTGATGAACCACTCGGTCAAGGATCTGGTGTGCCCAGATCCTTTTGGTCCGCTTACCCCAACTTTTACCATTTATAGCTGAGGGTCAAGTCTCCCAGATATCACCCTTCTACTAGCCAACTCGCCAGGCATCATGGCAGACACGCTCGCCGAGTCTGCGGTTGTTCAAGATACTACTTTACCAGAGATTCCAGCTATTGTCGAACCCGATGTAGATGCGGACGAGCGTGGGCGCCTGAAGCGACGTAGGCAATCCTCTCAGCACTCCCCTCGCCGAGCCTCCTCCCCCTCTCGCGGCCATGATCGCAACAGCGGCTCGCGTTACCGAACCCACTACCGCAAGCATCACCGTCCATCTTCCCCCACATTATCCATCTCCCCACCCACTTCTGTAGAGAAGAAACTCAGACGGCGCAGTGACGCCGAACCCGACCATACATTCAGGGGCCGAGCACGCAACAGAAGCATTGATCGAGGAAGAACCCGAAGTCCGCTTTTCGAGGACGAAGATGCATGTGTAGAGAGCGATGAAGATGTCAAGAGGTTCAGGAAGAGAAGTGCACCGCCTAGCAGGCGCCGAGTGGATGAAGCAGATTTGGCAGCGGAGATTAGGCGACAGAGGAGTTATCCTAACCTTTACAAAGTGGACAGGAGGGACTCCAAGGTTGAGGATGAACGGCACATGCAAGTGGGGATTGTGGGTTCTACAGAAGTTGCAGCAGCGCCCCACGCGAATGATGACCGGCGACACTAGTACATACTTCTACATACGTCTGGCCTAGTCGCCCAGTATTACGGTGTGCACTAGCATAGTCTACGATGGTGCTGGGGTTGTATGTTACATTTCCTATCCATAAGAGGAGAGCGCAGCACGGAGTAGAATTTGGTCAGCGTATTTGGCAGAAGATGTTTTTTTCTTCTTCTAAATTATTTCCTCACTGGCATACGTACATATCGCTAAGTTATTACAACGTCCCTATTCGATTCCCATGGAAGCTTACATAATCGCATTGTGGCTGTGCATGTGGTGAGGTCAAGAGACGTGGCGCCTGCAAACAGCCATCTTGGTAGTAGTACATACTACATAGACAGAGTGACTGTCTGCAGAATCACCTTTGCGTTCTGGTTCTATCCGGCCGTTTCCGCACTGCTCAGCTCAGCATCACGCTCGGCATCTCGAATCTTCCATACCGAGGCGCAACAAAAGGTGCCCCACGCCCCGCCGCCTACCAATCATCGAAGCCTAACTCCGCTCTCACTTCCGCTCGACGGTCCCCCAGCCTCGCTCCCGACTACCTTGTTGACTGCGCCGCTATGCCTCCGCCAGGCAACGAATACGCCGCCGAGCAACTCAAAAACTCCGGCAACAAATGCTTCAAAAATGGCGACTATGAAGGGGCAGAGACACTGTACTCTCAGGCAATCCAGAAAAACTCGGCCAACCCGCTCCTTTTTACCAATCGCGCAAATGCGAGGCTAAAGATGGAAAAATGGGAGGGTGTTATTGACGATTGCATTCGGAGTATTGAACTCTTGAAAGACAACATGAAAGCTTTTTTCTACTTGGGTACGTATGATTGTCTTGACGCGGTCCCGTCTAGTCTCCTGACCACGTCGAGCATAAAGGCGTGATATTAACTTAGGTCCTTGGGCTAATCGGTGTGTATATAGCGCAAGCACAACTCGCCATCAACCACCCGAATGAGGCGCTATCATCTGCCCTTATGGCATACGAGTTATGTACCACATCGGCGCAACAAACCTCCAATGCCGCCACCATATCTGCCCTAGTCCTGAAGTGTAAAAAGGCCAAATGGGACATTCGGGAACGGGAGCGCATAAGAAGACGGGGTGATCTTCTCTCAGATCTTGAGTCTATGTTAGAGATACAATACAAAAAAGAAATGGACGAGATAGATGCTCGCATGGAGGCTGGGGAAACCAGTCGAACAGACGGGCAAGAAGAGAAGGCAGAGCTGAAACAAGAATTCGAAAAGAAGCGCGATGATCTGCGAACGGCATTTGCCATTTCAGATCCCGCCAACCAACAGAAACGTGAAGTGCCGGACTACCTTGTTGACGGCATTACGTTTGAAATTATGCACGACCCGGTAGTCACAAAGAACGGTCGGTCGTACGAGCGCGCGACCCTGATTGAGCATCTGAAGCGCAGCCCTACCGACCCGCTTACCCGAGAGACACTTACAATCAGCGACCTGAGACCGAACATTGCACTCAAAGAAGCTTGTGAAGAGTTTATGAGTGCAAACTCTGGGTGGGTGTATGATTGGTAGGTTTGCGAGAATTTATTGGCCAACGATTAACTTGGTAGGTATGTTGCATGTGGAGTTACGTGTTGTGATTGAAGAGAATTGGGACGCAGTTGCTGACAATGCTACAGTGAGGATGGTGAAATGGATAGAGATGCACGTTGGGCGCATCTTTCATCAAGCTAAGCTTTATAATTCCTTTAAAATTCTTCATCTAGCTGAGATTGTCTTATTTGCATCATGAGGCGTTAGTTGGCAGTACATTCCTCTTGCGTACGTATTATTTAGACAGCATTGAGCGTCGTTGAATCAGTCATAGCTTTATACCCATGATTTTGCCCCTTTTGTTGGTGTGTTTGTCCTCTTCTTTACGTTTACTGTTTTTCGAATTCTCGTACAACTAGATTCAAGGATTCGGATAGAATTCGAGACTGCGCTCAAAGTAGCAAGCGAATGTCGTTCAACATGCAACCATATGTACGGAGAAAACAGCGACTTTTCAGCATGTCCGCACTGACAAGGAAAACAATCAAACCGGGTTCGAAACAGGAAGTTTTCTGCTCATACATATCGTAGACTGTTAATGAATATTCTATCTCGCATTCGTTAAGCTTGGCTTCGCTCTTGCAACATCCTGCCACGTTCCTCCTTCCCAACTTCTCACGGGCATGGCGTCTCACCTACTTGAAGATAGCGCCTTGGCACAGCGCTCTTTCCTTGGTGTAGCTGGTGTTCACTCTCACCTAGCTATCTTGTCGTGTGACCATAGTATTCAGAATCCTTCACCGTACAATTTGTCCAACTCTTTCGAATACTTTCCCAGCATATCAACCTTTCTGACACTCCCTTTTGCCGTCTTCAGGAAAGGCTCTTGCGCAACGATAACCATGTCTTTGGTAACCCGTGCGTAAAGCGGTGAGTCCACGTTGACTTCCTCAATTCTTTCCCATACATCATCCAGCTTGAATCCTTCCTCCAGCCTGACGATCAGCGAAGCTTTCGGCCGACGTGTCCCTACAATCAGAGCTTCAGCGATACCAGGGTGCGACGCAATACGCTGTTCAGCGACAGTAGGGAAGAACTTTTCGTTGGAGAGGAAGACCAGCAGGTCGTCTGTACGGCCGTGATGTTTCCACATATCCGGAGATTTTTGAGATCTTAGGAATAGGTCGCCCATGCTTTTCTCCTGGAGGTCAGGAAAGCATCTGAACAAAGGTTGCACATATCCATCCAAGTCCTCACCGTTGTTTCGCACCATAACGGCTTCGTACACTGTTTGACCAGCATCCTCGGAAACAGGGCGGAATTGCAAGTTAAGTGCCGGGTGGGGAGTCACATATTCCCATCTTCCATCAAGTTTCATATCATCGTCGGTTCGCAGGATGGTGGGCCAAATGCCTTGCTCGGTGGACCCAATTCCACAGACTAGATGTGTTCTGTCTACTATGATGTCGCCAGCTGTGCGAGATACACTTCCGCCGCCATATCGCAACGAGTGGCTCCTTTGGACAATCTGATCGAGTTTCGCAGGGTGCTTGGCCACATACTCTATAAACGTCGGCATCACCGACACACAATCTACCACCTTCTGCGATGTCTCAGTCGCACTTCCGCTCGTAACTGTTCTCTCTGTGTGCAGAAATTCTAGAGCCGCTATGGTACGATCCACGTTTGCTTCTGGTGTTGCTCCCGGTTGCGAATAGATGGGTTTTGTGCCCAATAGCAAAGGGTACAGAACCATATTAAAGATTCCGCTTGCATGAAAGGGAGGACCAGTCACCAGTAATCGCCCTCGCTGATCATTTTGGTAGCGTATATGATAGTCATGACGGGTAAAACCGGCTGGTAATGGGAGGTTGAGTGTCTGCGATTGACTTGCAATCCAGTCGTGTGTCCACAGTACTGGCTTAGGAAATCCCGTTGTGCCGGATGTATCTGCGTTGCCAAAGGTAAGCTCTTCATTCTCAGTCGCTTTTTCAAGCAGCAAGTTAAAGCAAGTGAAAGTATGTTGTCAACTTACGTACACATATCGCAGGCTCGTCTTTACAAGTCGCAAACGTCTTGGTAAAAGGATATGCTGCTACTCTCTCTGCGAACAGCTGATCCACACTTGGTGCTTGAAGTTTTGTTATCCCACCTTTGCTCTTCTCTAAGATCTCTGCTTCGACAGGATACGGCGTCTCGGGGCTCAGCAGGACTTTCGCATCTATGGTTTCGATCAACTTTCCCAAGGCTTCAGATCCATACCGTGGCGAAGGGAAGAGCATCTATCATTTCCTATCAATCCTGTTTCTAACAAAGATGGTGAGAGTAATGGACGACAGGCTTACTTTGTATCCAGCAACTACACTCCCTAGACATAACACTGCATACCGGATATCGTTTGGCCCCATGTATACCAATGTCTTATTTCCATTCTTTTGCTCCTCTGCTAGCTTCCCTACGTTTTGGTCGATCCACCACGCAAACGCATTGACGGCATTAGCTACCTCTGCAAATGTGAACCTGCGATATCCTTTCGATATATCATCGGGATCACGCGGAAACCAGGCATAATAAAGAGAAGGGTACTGGTCAGCAATCGAAGACAGAAGAGCTGGAAGCAGAGTATGATGGCGGATTGGCCAGGAGTTGGGACGAGCTGACATGATTATCCTGAAATGATTTGAGTGATAGTCAACAATGAAACAAAAGAGCTTGTGGTTCAACAAGTACATATATACACAAAGAAACAAGAACATCGATAACGTCAATATTACCAAGGTAATACATTAGCTTTCTGGGACGATGACATGTAAGCATAGTACCCCGCACAGGATGCTGGGTCCTCCTTGTGCAAAACCATATGTCCAGTACTACCCCATAGGTACATCGTGACAGCGCATCTTGGCGCGTATGTACTACACAGGGTACGTATTCCGTACACTGTACAACCTGCCATGGATTTTGGCCTTGTGTGGACCCAAGCTAGCAAGGTTACCCCAATCACCTTGTTCACAATTGCCGAGATATTACCTGCAACAGCAAACGTTAAATTTAAAGTTCGTCGCATTCGAGAGGGTTACGTAAACCTTGGAACCGTTCATTCCGTGTGTTTAGTTCAAATCCTCGTATACGCGTGATAGGGCTACGTATGATATGTGCGCCTGCGCCTGGTATCCGATGACTAGTGTAAGCACTAAAAACTGTGGGTACGCTTCACATGTTCTGAGGTCCCGCAAGGATGTCACTATATGGTTTTTCTTTTAAACAAGGATATTACAAAGCGCTGACATGTAAGTGCATTGACTCGGGCGGGACTTGTAAGAGCAACGAATCGGCTTTTCCGTTCGGCAATTGTAGGTTTAGTATGTACATGAGATTAATCAAAAAGCTTTTCTTTCCCTCTAGCTCTGACGTGGTCTTTAAACGTTTCCGGATAGTTGCTGTTTCCATCCTGCAGGACAAGTACCTGTACAAGCCAGTCCACTGTCGCTGTTGAAATTGCTGCAAAGGATCTTGGATTGCCCGCCATTCATTGGCTTGATGTTGATATCCTTGAACTGGAGACCCGTGCAAGGCGTGCTCTTACTGCAATAGATGGCCGCGGCGACATTGTACCTCGAGGTACCCGTGATGTTTTGCCAAGTAATGTCGGAGATTTTGAGGTGCGAATCATCGCATTTGTTGTACGTGTAGATGCACGGTGTGACGTATATGGGCTGGTTGACATCGACTATGTGGAAGTTGCGGAATGTCACATTCCTGACGTATCCTTGGCCTGGGTACGTCTTAATCCATGCAGCGTTGGAACTGTACAAGGCTTGGATATCTTCGAAGACGACGTTTTCGACTGTCTCGGGGATGTTGGGTGGGTTGCCCATGGATCCGATGACCATGGCGCCTGAGCCGTTGCATGTGGCGTTCTTGACATAGACATTTGTGCTGTTTCCTTTGATGGAGATGCAGTCCTAGGAAGGAACGGTCAGACTTGTGTATATGGTGAGGCAAGATCGACGGGGGAAGACTTACATCGCCGCAGGTAACAACCCAGTTCTTGAGTACAATGTCCCGTGAGTTCCAGCTGTCGAAGCCATCGGTGTTGACGGTGCCCCACTGCGAGTCGGAGACGGCCTTCATGTCCAAGTTTGTCATTGTGATGTTTTGCGAGTAAGCGACAAATGTGTGCCTGTGATGTTAGGAACAATGCTGGTTCAAAGGTAGAGCACTAAAACTTACCAGAATTGCACCTTTCTCCAAGTGATTCCGTCAACCACGGCGTTCTTCGCATGCCATAGGGTCAGGCTGATAGGCCTACCAGCCATGTTGGCTCCATTTTTGTTGGCGTCGTACCACACCTGGCCGTTGCCATCAAACAACGCCTGGCCATGGCCCAGAACCGAGAAGTTCTCGCCTCCCAAGCGGAATGCCGTGCTTCTCTGCTGGAAGACGACACTGACACTGTTCTTAACCCAGTATTGGATATCGGGGGTCCAAGTGAGTTTGCCGCGGATATTGATCTCACAATTTTTGAGATTGAGGACGTCGATGACTTTGCCGATGGTGAAGTTACCGGCTGTGATGTCAATCCTTCCGTTTTGCCCACACTGCTTGAAGGCATCGAGGATGGAGTCGCTATCATCAGCTGATCCTGAGGGGGTGACCGTGCATACTGAGCCCACCTTGGTCATGGCACTCAAGGCCGGTGTAGCAATCAGGCATAGCTGTGCAAGCTTGGTCAGAAGCATCTTGAAAACGAGTGAATGAATGGATCAGTGAGTGATAAGCTTTTACAGGGCATAGCTTGGCTATATATCAAGACTTAGTAGAAAGGCTTAGTACTGAGATGCTGGGGTCCCTGAGGTGGAGGTATGCCTGCAAATACCTCCGTTGCACAGTGCCTATACAGAAAGGGGAAATTCAAGTACGATCATTTGGACATTGACAAGAGGCTATTGGTGCGAATACTTGACTAGTGTCCCGTACTCCGCAGAGTCAGCCAATTTACCCAGTCAGTGCTCGGCTTTTTAGGAGCTGGCAATTTATCTGATAGTGTCTATTTCGTTCTCTAGGTTCTGGAAAGAGTTTGATGCCGCACCACGAGCAGGCATGGCCGTTTGCAATTAGTGCAAATAATGGCACATGGCTGTCCGGAGGCACTGTGAAACATTCTAGTCAGATATTAGCTGGTTACAGGTCGTGTCAGAGTGTCAGAGTAAGCGGCCAGGCGACAGCAGGATAGCAGATTGGCGTGATAAGAACCTAAGAATAACCAAAGAGACAACAAAAAGGTCTGTAAGCGACAGGTACGGGAGTCTGACAGATCTGAGGACATGGATGTTGGGTGAGCAGGTCAAGGGGTCTTGCGGCAAGGCATGTTAGGGTAGAAACGGGACGGGATGCCAAGCCCACGTCACTGGATGTTTCCGAGATTCGCGGCTCCAAACACCCGTAACTTGTAGTTTGTACAATCGTTCATCCGAGCGATTGCCCAGCCATTGAAAGTCGCACGGGCTGCGCACGACACTCTTGATGATGAACAGTGCCGTCAGCCTGCGGGCTCTGCGCGTCCGGCCCTCGATACCGCGTCATCGCCTGACCCATCGCTCGCTGTTGCAGACACCGACGAGATATGCTACTACATCGACAACGGCCACCGAAGCCGCGACAAATGTCCGATCGGCTGGGACCCGCACGAAGAACTTTATTTACGGAACTCTATTGGCCGTGGGGGGAACGTTTGGATACCTGTACGTTACGGACACGCGCGCCAGTATCCACCAATGGCTCCTCGTACCTGCGCTACGAGTGATATACCCAGACGGCGAGGACGCACACCACGCCGGCACCCGGATGCTCAAGGTGTTGCATAGTTTTGGAATCAATCCTAGGGAGCGTGGCGTAGCCGACTCGCAGGGTGACCTGGCAGTCGAGGTCTTTGGTCACACGTTGAACAACCCCATTGGAACATCTGCGGGCATTGACAAGGGCGCCGAGGTTCCAACGCCACTGTTCGATCTGGGCGCGGGTGTAGTCGAGGTTGGAGCTATCACATTAATGCCGCAAGAAGGCAACCCCAAGCCGCGTGTCTTCAGGATCCCCAGCCAGAACGCGCTCATTAACCGCTATGGATTCAACTCAGAGGGCGCAGAGCTGGTTGCTTCAAGACTTCGACAACGCGTGCGAGAGTTTGCATATCATGCTGGCCTGGGGCTCGACGAGGATGCCGAACGACGGGTGCTAGATGGTGAGGCTGGTGTACCGCCTGGCTCGCTTCACAAAGGGCGCCTCATGGCCGTGCAAGTCGCAAAGAACAAGACGACTTCTGAGAACGACATTGAATCCGTCGTTCGCGACTATGCCACCGCCGTTGGATACGTAGGAAAGTATGCGGATATCCTTGTAGTCAACGTCTCGTCGCCCAACACCCCAGGCCTCCGTACCCTCCAAAATGTCGAACCGTTGACAAAGCTTCTCTCGGGTGTTATTAGCGCCGTCAAGAAGATTGACCGTAAGACCAAGCCCGCCGTCATGGTCAAGGTCAGTCCAGACGAAGACTCGGAAGAACAGATATCAGGTATTTGCGAGGCCGTGTGGGACTCTGGTGTCGATGGTGTCATTGTTGGTAACACAACCAAGAAGCGGCCAGACCCGCTTCCTAAGGGCTACTTTCTGTCTCAATCAGAGGCCAACATTCTACTTGAACAGGGTGGATACTCGGGCCCCCAGATGTTCGAGCGCACTCTGGCTCTGGTAAAGAAATACCGAAAGGCACTTGATGAAGGCCCAAAGCACATCACCCTCCCCACGCAACCTGAAGAAATCAAGCCTTCCGCTGAACAAGGCTCAGGTGACGACTCAACCAAATCCTCGATGACCAAGGCCACCCTCGGTCTCGACCAACCTGCTCCTAAACCCGCATCTTCAGATTTTGACGACATCTCCGAATCTGCACCTCTTGTCACCCTGCAATCTACACCCAAGGTAGCGCCTGCACCCGACGCCCCACGTAAGGTCATTTTCGCAACCGGAGGAATCACCAATGGCCGACAGGCACGTGAAGTTCTCGACGCTGGTGCAAGTGTAGCACAGGTCTACACTGCCATGATTTATGGCGGTGCAGGCACGATTACTAGGATCAAGCAGGAGATGAGGGACGATGCCAAGGCACAAAAGACCATTACTAAGTCTTAGTATATGGAACTCATTAGTGACGATTGGTGTTAGACCATATATGTTGTTTATACCAAGATTTCAAGCGTGTTTACTTTAGCTTAAATAAAAATAGACGTGTACCATGTTTCCAAAGAAAGTAAAAAGTAATCCTTGTTCCCTAGTTCGCAACTCGAAGGTTATATGTACACCAATCCCAAAACACCAAAAAGGACAAGCCATATATATACACATGTCTCTTCTGCTCTTTTTCCGTAAGCTTAAGCGGCTTAAGCACCAATCTTGCTCTCAAGGAACTCCGGCGCAGGACCCGCAGCTTCATCAAAGTAGGTAAAGTGCGCGGCGGTAACGGTAAGAGTACCAGAGCACACCAAATCACCCATGGCGCAGAACACCTTTACGTTATCAGCAGGGTACGACTGGATGCCGCCATTGTTCTGCTTGTTCTTTGTGTATCCGAACAGCACAACGCCCTTGACCTGGGCGCGAACGGTCTCGGAGAGCTTGGGAATTGCGCCGGCGATGACCGCAGTACCTTGACTATTCCTTGTGTTAGAAAAAGATGTACATATTGAAATTCTGGGAAAGGGGACGGGGGAAGGGAAGAAGAGTGGTATTTACCTGTAGCCACCCGACACAACGGGAGTCTCGGGGCACTTCTGGTTTGCGAGCTGGAACATCTTGACGGCTTCGTCAATGGCGCCTTGAGAAGTACCGGCTGGTAGGGCGTTGGAGAGCAAATCGGCGGCGTAGGGAGCACCGACGCCTTGGACCCAGACGCTATCTGCGCCGTATTTGCTCTTGAGCTCCCTTGCGACAATGGGGCCGGTGGAGGAACCCTAGTGACTTTTGTGAGTACTGATGTTTCGTTACTGGAATTGATTGCATGTCTGGACTTACCATGTTTCCGGACTCGCCGCTAGCTCGGGCGAATATGAAGATAGCCTTGGGGCAGGCGCCGGCCTGGCCTTGCTGGAGATCGTTGCTGGTGCTGGAGCCGAGTTGACGGGCTTCGAGGGCGGTCTCGGAGCGTGTGGTAATGGGTGATGCTACCGCCAGGGCAGTCATCATGGAGAGAGTGAGAAACTTCATCTTGATAGTATATGACGAAGAGCAATTATAAGTTGAAATGGTATGTAGAAGCGAATGTAGTCGGCAGTGATAAAGATATCAAGTGAGCTGTGCCTTGATATCCGTTTCGTTTCACGCAAAGGGCACAGATATATATACACACATTCATCTTCACCCTGCCACACCATGTCATACATCCCGACTCGTTGGTTTCCCAAGATACCCACTCACACTGTAGTACCCTAACCTCGGACATCGGGCAAGGAAAGAAAGGAGTTTCGTGTATCACTGGGTTTACGCGGACTAGGCAACGCTGATCCCCGGACAAAAAAGCACACTAAGACTGACCTTCCATCAAATAACGAGGCTATGGTGCCAGTGGGGCGTAGGCACCTCAGAATAGTGATTGGATGGTGTCCTCGTGCCAGACGGGCGCCTGTCACACCAGCCGTTACGACACCAATGGCTGTGCGCCCGGAGAATAGAGTTTACATGACATATTGACACTGCACGCCGTTCAATCGGGGAATGAAAAACGGTAAAAAGCAAGTAAATGGGTCCATTTTCTTTGCTTTTTGCTTCGAGAAAAACGGCTCGCCTAAGGGGGCGTGTCTCGTATATCGTACTATCGAGTCTATGACAGGATTGGTAGATTCCAGCCCAGTGGGTTCGTGAAGGGATTTGTAAGTTGATGTGTGTATTTGTATGAGACTGGGTTTGTAGATCATCTGCGACACACAAAAGCAATGTGCCTCGGTCCAAGAAGAGAAGAGTGCATGATAGGAGCAGGACAGGACGCCGGTAGTCGCCCGTTATCGTCCGCACCAGGCTAGCGGTCCACATATAGCAATGCCGTTCACAACCCATGTAGAAAATCCTCCGTGTCGCATGAGACGTACGAACACGCTATTCGTCATGGCAAAGTCACTGCGCTACCAAATAGCTAGTCATTCAGAAGGTATGTCCATCGGACATCAAAAGAAGGCAATCGTGATTCTGTCCACCATCAGTACTTGTCTAAAGCACCGTATGCACATATGTCCAAATCCGTAATGCCCCGGGGACAAACCGGCAAGTGTAGCCGAGGCGCATATCTATGTTAAAGTATCCGCTGATCGACTCAAGCACAGCTCTCTTGCTTGGGAATAGTCTTGTCATTGCCAAGTCCGCAATGCAACAACCCTTTAATCAGACTTCCCCCTCCTTCCTTCAGAAAAAAAAAAGACCTAGACCCATATCCGCGTGTTGCCGCGGAATCTACGCGATATGACGGGTTGAGAAAAAGAAAAGAAAACCTGCCTCAGATGCGCCCCATCGACGAACACCAGGTGGGTCCTTGCAAATCGCGACAAATTGTCTCAGGTAGATAGGACTCCTCAAACATCACATGACTGCTTTGAGATTGTTGTGCAGATGCGGCACCGCGGAGTGAATGGCTTGGCTATTCTGAATCATGAGCGATCGACCTACATGGACGTCGGCAATGTAGATCGCCAGGGCTAGTAGTGGCATTCTACCCGTAGTCCATGATGATCAGGAGCGAAGGAGGACAGGGGCTTACTAAATACGACTGCATCTAAAGCAAAACTGCCGAGGCTGTTTCCTTATTCACCGATGCAAAGGATTAATTAGGAAAAGGAACATTGTCAAACGGCCAATATAGTATTAGCTCGAAGTTTTGCTACACTGGCGATCTGGCGGCAAGAAGACCAAGATAGGTGAGAGGCCCCGCTGGCCCAACTACCAAATAGACATTAGAATTAGTACCTCCATCGTCTCGACCCCATCTGCTTGACCCACTCAGCATCCCTCTTACTCAGCTCGACTGCACTTCTCTTCTTCTTGTCACCGTGTCCTATATTAGCGGCTGTGATGTTTCCACACTCGGGTGTCTTGAGTCGCTGTCCGAATTGATCAACGGCCCAGATCAGCACTCCGTTCGACCAGCCAAAGCCTTCGACCACTTCGTACTCTCCGCCTCCACCAGCAGCATTGGTGCTCGCGTCCGAATACTTTTCGAAGATCGTCCCGTTACCTTGGGAATTGGGCAGCTGGGCGACGTCCGCTGTTGCTCCACCAGTCACACGCCAAGTGCAGTACAGAGAATCGAGATAGCGTTGTGCGAGTTGGAGGGCGAGATCTTGTGTCCAGACGTAGTCTTCGGTCGTTTGCTCGTCGTCTTCCTCACCGACCTCGAGTGGCGTGTTCAACAGACCCTGCATAAGGATATATTGTAGTGGGGGCCAGACGTTTGGCTTGTCCCATTGTTGACCAGTCACAAGATTTGTTGCTGCAATGGCGCCGTCTTGTGTTTCCAAGAGTTCCTCAATCCGGGCGTATACCCGCCGCATGGCCTTTGGATCATTCTTGATGCTGTCTGGTGCAGCGCCAGTCCAGAATGGATAGAACTGGGAGATCTCAAACCATACCTGCAGGCCCTCTGGTGCGCCCTGGAGCGAAAGGGGTGTACTAGTGTTATCCCTGAGCGTATAGATGTTCTTGCTGCTAGATGTAAGGTTGTAATCAAAGTAGCTATAGTGTTCAGGAGACCACAAGAACGTTGTCATGGCCTCGCTACGCTGTGCAGCTCGTTCAGCCCATGCTCGTGCAGCGCTGTAGTTGCCTTGGTGGCGATGGAACTCCGCAATGGTTATCTCGTTGTGGTACAGGATCGAGTTCAACTCTACTGGGATGATCTCCTTGGTGTTGAGGGAGCGAAGTGGGAAATATGTATCGGTAACAGCATCAGAAGGGTTTGCGATCCAGCGAGCAGAATAGTCCCACCCGCTTTCAGCACCTGACGCTAGATTGGAATAGAGCGTAGCTTTCTCAGAGTCGGTAAGTGGGGTCGTAACGTTGAACTTTTCGCCTTCCTTGTTGAAGTAGGTTTCATTGTTGGCAGTCACATAGTCCTCATAGAAGGATTCCGGTCGTGGTTGAGTATTCGATACGGCGTAGTGATTTAGCGAGTAGTTCCTACCGGCGCGTTCAAGCGTTACCGTACGATTAGTGACCCAAAAGTCATACTCTTGCTCGAGGATAGGCAGAGCACGTTCCAGCAACGTGTAGTTTTGCGTGTACTCTACATAAACGCGAACCATTTGGGTGAGAAGTGGTGGCTGTGATCGGTTTTCATAATATCGTCGAGCGCCATTGGGCACAAAGCCGATATCTTCGACAAGATCCAGGAAATTTTCAATGATATTCTCAGCGATTTGAGTGAATGATCCTTGAGTACGGAGAAGGCCTTCAATGATCCAGAACGAATCCCAGTAGTACGGCTCTCGGAAACGCCCACCTGCGACCACGAAGGTGCGGTTCACAGGGATGAATGAGTTTACGCAGCCAGTGCAATTTCCAGCTCCAACATATCGACGTGTCAGATCTGGCCAGATATCTATGACCTGGCGGGTGAAATCAGCTACGGTGGAGCTGTTGACGTTGTCGAGGAAGTCTGGCTGAGTCTCTAGCTGATCCGTGGGTACTTCCTCAAGTTCAGAGCCAGCTTTTCCAAAGTACTTGGACAGAAAATCATTGAGTACGGTGTCGTTCTTGATAGGCCGAGGAAGATTGGCGAAAGCAGCGAGGACTTCGTCTAATGGGCGTATTGTTGGCCTACGCTTCGTCAGAAGGTATGATAGGCATACGTTCTTGGCAGTACTCACAAGTCAACGAACGTCTTCGAATCCGTAAATGGTCTTGCAAGCTCAATCTCGCGGAGCAAATCACCATAGCAGTATATGGGAGAGTCGCAAGGCGCGATCACACTGCCATTAGTGTACAATGCATTTGCCAGAGGTGCCGCTGCCACAAAAGCTTTAGCCAACAGTCGTAACGAAGCCATTGTTTCGAGGCCAATTTTTCACCGCAACGAAAGCAAAGAGATCCCAAACGAATAATTCACGCGCCTCAGCCCCCTTTTAGCTTTTCGGCCGTGCAAGATAGGCCTGCAAAGAAACCTGCCATTGTAACCGCGAAACCCGGGTAGTTGACCGGTCTGTACACGTACGTGGCTGGGCGGTACAGCCGGAGATGCATCATTTATCCTTGGCAATTTCCCTAAGAAGTACTAAGTTCAACAATCGGACGTCAGCAAGGTTGCGCCGAAAGTGTTGGCCTGCATGGCCAATGTTGAGAAATGGGGGAATGATAGGGGTTTCCCCGCAAAATGGCTTCTGACGGCTGTCGGCAACATCTTAGTATGATGTCATCGCCGTCAGTCCCGACGCTGAACCACGGAACGCTGAGATCGGCTCAGGTACCTGGTCGGCGTCTCTTGCATTCTGCAAAAAAAACTAAGTTAGAAAGCACTGAAAGTCTTCTGAAAAACACCGTCTACAGCTTTCGAGACAATATCATATTGGTGCAACGAGTTTAAACGTGACCGCACATCCCGTCGGATGCTGCCTTGACTCGCACCACGGGCACTATTATGTCATAAAAATAAGGTCGGGATCTTGGATGGGAATTCCACTAAGCCGCGGAATATCGGTAGATATCTGCTTTTCCACGCACTGATCTCAGCGTAGTCTGGACGCCACACGACAGAGTAGGCAGCTTACAGCAACCAACCAACCAAGATCGCTATCATGCTACTCTAGTTCGGATTATGCAATGCAAAATCCGGCTAGCAAGTCATTTGTCAAGAGAAACTGAATTTGTGGCGTGGAGAAGGCCGTGAGAAAGGGATGACCATATTTTTGGTATAGCTCCGAGGAACCATAAGGGATTGTAAATTATTTACTTACTCCCACGCCTTGTGTCAGCTGACACGGAAATCTTCGCATTTTCACTGCTCACCACCTCAAATTTTACCCAAATGATAAACTTTATGCGAAAACCCTGACGCGTATAGGCCGGTCAACCAACAGCACATCTTCATATCTCGAGGTTCTTGTGGTGCGCATTCGACCAGCTTACTCCCACACAAGCTCAATCTTACCACCCTTGACTTTCGAATTGAACCACTCATAAATCTCCACCTCCTTTTGAACTGCTCTTGCTCCATCCAAGACCCCAGTCTTGGCCAATCTCTCGGTCGCAAACTGTAACTCCATGGTAGCCAAGTTTCTAGCGATGCACGCTCGACTTCCCGCACCAAAAGCAAACCAGGATTTTGACATGTCTTCAGTGGTGTTCAACCATCTTTCTGGAATGAACTCTTGGGGCTGGGGAAAGACTTCAGGATTGAAGTGCAGTTCGTATGCCGAACAACCAATGAGTGAGCCAGCGGGGAAGTAGGTTCCCTTGAATGTCCAACCACCAGCCGGTACGACGTGAGGTAGGCGCGTAGGGTTTGCCATGCTAAGCCGAAGACCTTCTTTGACGACAGCGTTGAGATAAGGAAGTGCCTGAGCGTCCTGCGCATCGGGTCCCAGGGCGGCATTCTTGGTAAACTCCTCCTTTAGTCTTTGATACTTTTCGGGATGCAGCACAAGGCTGCGCATTATCGTAGCTAGATTCATGCCTGTAGAATCTGTCCCAGCGAAGATGAGATCTTTGCACTGCGCTCTGACTTCTGAATCGCTCAGCCCTATTGCCAGCAAACGTCCCGGGTATGTCGTTGATTTCGAGGTCGTATTCCCAACCAGTGTAGCAACAAACTTGTCGACCAGTGACATGCTATCGTCTGTCTCGCGATCAGGCGCCCATTTTTCTACAGCCCATTCTAGCCAAACAAATGCAATGTTTGGAAGGTAAAAGAAGCGGCCTACTGCCACAAACGCATCCACAAATGCGCTGACACTCAAAACCGGCCCTTTTTCGCTAACGCCGTCATAGTTTTCTCGAAATAGGTGGGTAGATACCGCATCGACCGCCAAGCTTCGTGTGAGATTGAGCACATTGACAGGTCTCTTTGTCTTTGCTTCTTCCTTCAGTCGGTCCACCATACAGTTTACACATCCCCATATAGCCTGTTCATTCTCACGCAAAGACTTGGTTGAAAAGAGTGGCAGTACTGCTTTCGCCCTGTGAGCCCTATAATCCTGATTGGTAGTGGAAAAGATAGTTTTGTGGCCATCAATGTCAAAGTTTGCGTAGCATTTTGCTTTCGGGAAACCCCCTTTCGATACGTATATTGCGGGTATGCCATCGGCGTCACTCAGGTCAACCTCATTGGGTGAAACTCGGACGTATGGACCGTATTGTTGGTGAAGCTTGTGAATGACGCTTGCTTCATCACCGATGTAAGCATGATAGTGGAGCCAGAGAGATGTCAACTTGGACAATATGGGCCCGGGAATATGTGCAAGCGGATGAAAGTAGACGCGGTAGATTGAACGAATGAATAGTATAAGAAAAGGAGTCAGAGTGACTGCCAAGGCCACGTGAGCGCCTATGACACCAAATATCAAGTCTTGGAGCGCCATTGAGGTGTAGAATGTAGGAACACTACAACGAGGCTCTTGCGGGGCCTCTTAGCCTTATATAGGCGGTGGTTGGTTGAGTCACTGTGATGGTCAGTGGGGCATACCTATCAGCTGCGATAAGCGGAAATAAGGGCCCTCCCACCATCTCGTACTCCCAACAACTTCTGTTCATCCTTGCAGTTCATTACAATTCAAAATATACTCTACCAGTCTCAGTCAAGTGGTTATCGGAATGACTATTCCGAATTGTCGTGATCCTCACCCAAATATCATGGTACCTTCTGCAGCACTATTAAGGCTAGGTCGAGCAGTCAATGTCACTTTACTTCGTCAGCATCCGATTACAATGAATACATATGACCATCTACTCAGTATCTCGATAACCGGGTACATAGATTCAGTAGAGAACTAACCCATTTCTACGATTTCCTACAACAAAGGAACACAGAAATAAGGTGCAATTCCTACCGATCTTACTACTCAGCCCGAAAACCAAAACAGAAATCTCTGGGAAGGAAAACCCCCTGTATCCAAGACCAATTCCAATCCATCAACAGCTCAGATGGCAACTCTACTCCCCAAGATGCTATTTCGTCGTCCAACAAGCTTTGTCTTAGCGTTCAACATAAACACCTACATCGCGTTAGCCTCAACACAATCGACCCTTCTCGAACAAAACGTAGAGAAACTTACTGTCGACATTAGGGTTGTAAACGACCTTATACTGGTCGTTCTTGAGATAGCACATGCCACCATCCCAAGCCCCAGCAACCCAAGTCGCAGCAACGCAGCCCTTCAAGATCGAGCACAGATTTGCGCACTCACTAAGAGTCTTGGACTGTGAAATACCAATGTCGCCACCATTGAAGTCGTAGTTACAGCGACTAATATAGGACTGGCCATTGGTCTTGAAGCGGCAGTAGTCGTCGTTAGGACATTTGATCTCGGTCTCGCAGACGGAGCTGCCGGGAGCAGGCTCCAGCTCGGTCGCTGGCTTGGATTGGGTGCCAGCATTGACGTTGTCGGTTCTTCATGGTGATCAGTTGTGGGTATGGCGGTGCTAAGGGTGTACCTACGATATACGGGGCACGCCAAAGTCCTTGCCGAGAAGGTAGCAAAAGTTGTCCTTCATGTTGAAAGCAGTGCAGTGCGTGTGGCGAGCGCATGCATCGGCGCAGTCAACAAAGATGTTGGCCTACATCGCGTGTGGAAACTCGTGAGTATTTTTATTTCTCCTTGCAAATATTTGAGGCTGGATTTACCTGGGCAATGCCAACGATGGGACCACTGAAGTCAATGGCGCAGTTCAGTTTAAAGACACCGCCATTAGTGGCAGTGGAGACACAGCCGTTCCATCGGGGGCAGGTAGGCTGAGCAGGACAGTTCTTGTTCTGTCGGGAATCAAGTACCGCAAGAGCTGCCGTAGCGTTAACCAGTATGCCGTACTGGAATGCATGGTTAGAAGTGCAATTGATTGGAAACTTCTCGTACTTTCGTGTTGATCAAACAGTTTCATGCGATTATACGGAGCCGAATAGACATTGAGGTTCTTACTCACCATCTTGAAGTAGTCCAAGAGAATAGATCAGGAAACTGTGCTGGTGAGGATAGGCTTCGAAGTGAACAAACCAACTACGAGCACAAAGACGCATTATATACACATGAAGGCTGTCTCGCCCCTTGATCATTGTAGTCACCTCAACAGATATGCCAGTAAGTCAACTAATTTACTACCATGGATCACAGTGGTCCGGAGCGAGTGAGATGTGTTTGAGCACTCAAGAATGACAACGATCATAACCAGACTTCAGGTTGAGAAACTATGACGCGACAGAATAACGTCTAAATTCCTTGAACCCTTTATATGATTTCAGAACTCCAGCTACTATTAGCAAATAATGTGCCTGGTTTTGAGTAATCTAGGGTGTAGCCGCCCCGTATATAGGCCCACCGAAAGTACTCATTCAACCCACTATTCACATCTCTCTTCCATTCAAAGATATCCCAAAGACCATCACCTTCATTGTCATAGAAGGCACGGGCGCGCTCCACATCGTTTACAAGGACGCTCATACCGTCAACGTCAGGTGGGTGCGTAGTAAAGTTGAACGTCACAAATAGAGCATCATTTTCTACCTCAATGAGTGGTTCCATTATCTGCGGGACCACCGACTCGAATTTTGCATCGGCACGCAGAGCTGCAGAAGTTTGCAACACGGAATCGAAATCCCATCGCGCTATGCCGTTCAAAAAAAGACCGAGCAAGAGACCTTGAAAGAACAGCGAAGGCCGCGTCTGGAGACTCGTCCCGGGAAGTAGCAAAAGTGCCAGAATGTAATGGTGGATCCGCAAGTTGACACCTGGAATCATCAGACAGACAATGATTGCCAGGATGAACAGGCCATACAGGCCCAGATAGCGGATCAGGCGGCCTTCGAGCCAGAAACAGTATGCCTGACCCACTACAATCACAACCAACACCAAGACGATGATTGCCAACGCCAGCTTTGCGCCAGGCTGCTGCTCGAGATCATGAGCGGTGAGTCGCGAAATCGGAATCCAGTCAAACGTATAATTTGACAATGCGCCAATCCAAAAGCCTCCAAGCCAGAACACAGCCTTTTCGATGTGGGCACTCAATCCAGCTAGCGTCCGCTTGATTGTGGTGGAGTACATTACCACCATTACGAACATGGCTGGCAACAGACGCTTTGCGAACATTGAAATGTGATCTGGCAAGACTGTCGTATTGAGATGCAGTGCCGGCGGCGGGTCGGAGACGAAGCTCACATGAGCGAAAATCAGTGTGAAGATGGGAAAGAAAATTTTCGGCGAAGAGGAAAATATGGCGAGTACAACTGTAGAGAGGATCGTGATGGGGAGCAAGGCTGAGCGGGGATCAGCTGGTGGCCGAAATCCGTCGTCGAACACGACAGAGAAGGAGAGCGGAAAGTACGAGTCGAAGGGAATAGACTCGATACCATGGTGCTTTGTGCCAGCAAAATTGTCATGGCCTCCCATGAGCTTGATACGGCCACCGCCGCCTCGGTGGTCATCGACAATCCCCGCGTGGATAGCTGCGGCGCATAGAAAGCTGTCACCGCGATAAAGTCCCGTTCCGACGACCAAAGGACGGTAGTTGACTTGAAGCGGTCCAACGGTATGCGGATTCAGAAGCTGTACATCTCTGCACTTTGCCGGGCATTGGAAAGCAAAGGAATGGTTGCTAAACGGACGACAGTCGATGCCGTCGATTCCGCATTCATTCTTGCGTTCCCACAATGTATCGACGCAACCTAGGCTGATTACATTGTTGCCATCGCCATCCTGCAGCGGCAACTGGGCAGTCAGAAACCAGGTGAAGATAAGGAGCCAGGGAAGTAGCACGGCAACGAGTGAGATGGGCCTGTTGAGTCGCTGGCTTTCAAGCCACTCGACCGGGCCGTTTTGAATCCATGGGAAATACGGGTCGATGCTTTGAATCCGAGGAGGTTGCGGCCCGCGCAAAAAGTCCAGAAAGCGTTGTCGACGCGTACGTAGCTTTTTTGATGCTGGAGGAACAGTTTCTTCAAAGTCCATCTCTTCTCTTAGTAAGTGTGCCTCTTCATCTCCATCGACCGCGTGGTCTCTGTCGTCGTCGGCCTCATTGTCAAGTTGGGCCTCGGCATCTTCCTTTTGCAGAGGTTTCCGCATATTGATTTCTAGATATTTTGAACGTTACAGAAAAAGAAAAGAAAAGAACTGTCAACAAGAGGATACACAATGACCATTGTGACGAAGGCCCAAGTATTACAGTGAGATGAGACGCGCAGTGGGTCAGTCAGGAGGTAACTAACTCCTTCAGGCATTCCACCGATAGCAGAAACGCGTTTCTTCTCCATGTTCATCCTGGCTGTTATAATTATCTTGCTATCAAGAATCGAATGTGCCGTGAGTTCCGCATCGCGTGATGCTCGTGGGAGTAGAGATATGCTTTCCATAGCAAGTGTACCACCGCCATCTTGGGTCGCGATCAGTGCTGCATACGGACGAGAAAGATTCGGTGCGATTACGACGGTACTGGAGGCCATTTGAAAATACCCGCCGTATATCGTATAGTCCCATCTCCAGATGCGATCAATGAAGCCCTGCTTTACATACAAAAACAACTTCACGGTTCGAAAAGAAACTCTGGGGAAAACTACAATACCCTCCGCACAGACCACATATCCATCCCGCAGCACATCAGCTCGCAAACGACCTAAGGCCACCACCAACGCGTCTCCTTCCCTAAAAAACCCCTCTTTCTCACCCCCAGGAAGCCCTCCCCCCTCAATCGCACAAGAAAGAAAGCAAGAAAAAAATGGAAGCAATCCAAGCCTACCTCCCCCAAGCAGAGGGTCTCCTCCCAAAATGGCTCCTCTTCGTACGTCCCTCTCCTGAACCCCCCCTCTCAGCCCTGCACATAGTACAACCACGCTTTCAAGTCCAAAAATCTCACACGCAAAAAAAAAAAAAAAGTAAACACTAACGCTAACACCCTAAAAAAAATAGGTCTCGGTAATATCCGTCGGAAACAGCATCCAAGCCTACAGCACCCTGGCCTTCACCTCGCGCATCTACAACCCCACGCCCATTGATCCTCCCCCCGTAATCCCCAAGCACGTCACGGCACTGTCGTCGCGCACGTTTGGCACGTGGACGCTGCTTGCGTCGCTGATACGGTTGTACGCGGCGTACAATATCAATGACGCGGCCATGTATCAGCTGGCCATGTGGAGTTATGCGGTGGCGTGGGCACACTTTATGAGCGAGTGGGTGGTGTTTGGGACGACGAGGTGGGGGAAGCCGTTAGTTGGGCCCGTCGTGGTTGCCAATACGAGTTTGATTTGGATGTTTACGCAGTGGGGGTTTTATGTCAAGGCTTAGACAGGAGGGGGGGGCGGGGGTTTAAGGGATTGGTATTAATATCATCATAATGGTTGATGGGATGGTTGAGTTGCTTCTGTTACCTGTGTTGTAAGATTGTTCGTAGCAAAAGCAATTCCTTCACTTGAAATAGTGCAGTCACCTTTTCCATTGACTGCCAGAAGCACAGCGAGACCACGACACATAGCAAAAAAGCCTCCAACCCATCACGCACAATCTGTAGCCTCATTGTGGACTTTTGACCCGCCTCGGTGGCTTGTTTGACCACTCGAGGACTTTCATTGATCGTAGCTGAAGAAACATACATGGCCCATTGGACTCCAGATTCCTCAACCCTGATGCCGAGTTTTGACGACCATATCGAAAACCATTCACGCTCCGCCTCAGCCACATTTCTTTCCTTTGCTGATCATGAACCGTTACACCATCCCTTTTCTAAAATGCATCTAGAACTTGTTGAACTGCTTAGCAGCCTTTCCCTTTCGGGGGAGGACACGGAGGACGTTGAAGCGGACGGTCTTGGAGAGGGGCCTGCACTGGCCAACGACGACCTGGTCACCGGGCTCGACACGGAAAGCGGGCGAGACGTGAGCGGCGAGGTTCTTGTGGCGCTTCTCGTAACGGGAGTACTTGGGGATGAAGTGGAGGTATTCACGGCGAATGATCAAGGTGCCTGAAGTTCGTTAGTATCAAAATGCTCCCAAATCCCTGTAATTTCGCCTTGTCGAGCTCTTCTTTTTTTCTAAATCGCATCTCCAGGGCTTGAGAAGGAGTTGACGTACGGTGCATCTTGGTGGACATGACGGTACCGGTGAGGATACGGCCACGGATGGAGACCATGCCGGTGAAAGGGCACTTCTTGTCGATGTAGGTACCCTCAATGGCAGTCTTGGGCGTACGGAAGCCCAGACCAACGTCCTTGTACCATCTCCTGGAGCGGGTGTTCTTGCGCGGTCCGCCGACCTTGTGGTTAAGGAAGATGTGAGGCTATCGCATCGCGTTAGTATCGAGCATGTGGTCGAATCGCGCAGTGGACGTCTAGTACCTGCTTCTGGAAAGCGCGCTCCGACTGGACACTGTTTTTCGCAGTCAGCAATTGTCGATGTCGCTCGTTTTATCGCAGCACGTACGTGAGTTCGGTGGCCATGGTTGCGGATCGGGTGGTTTGTCGTGCTTTCGTTGTCGGTCGTTCATAATTTCCACTATGGACTCGCTTAGGAAGTGTCCATGGGCGACAAGTTTTTCCGGCCCCGGTGGCTAGTGCTGCGCTAGTTCGCCCACCAACCTCGGCAGGGCTTAGGGCCAAGAGGGACTGGTAGGACCAACAGAGGGGAACTTTGTTATTGTTAATACTGAGCATTGTCCCGTCGCTTGTCCGTAGCACTCTCTGTTTTTGCTACGATTCGGTGCCATCATGGGAGCCCTCACCGAGACCTTTGGTGTGCATATTGATGCCAGCAACTCGTTCGTGCAAGCAGCCGTTTATGGCTTCTTGCTCGTAGGCATTGCATCTTTTGCAGCACCCGTCATCAGCACTGTCCGAGTCCTCCTCAGCTTGTTTGTGCTGCCAGGCAAGTCGGTATGCAATTTCCCACTTCATCTCAGCGAGCACTGAGCAATTCTGACCCCGCCACCAGCTCAGTACCTTCGGACCCCGCGGTACCTGGGCCCTCATCACTGGTGCCTCGGACGGCATTGGCAAGGAATTCGCCCTGTCCCTCGCAGCCAAAGGCTACAACCTCATCCTCGTCTCGCGCACGCAATCGAAGCTGGACTCCCTCTCCGCCGAAATCACCTCGAAATATGGCCCCAAGATCGCCGTCAAGACGCTGGCCATGGACTTTGCCCAGAACAAGGATGCCGATTACAACAACATGAAGAAGCTGATTGAAGGCCTCGATGTCAGCATTCTGATCAACAACGTCGGACTGAGCCACAGCATTCCTGTGCCATTTATCGAGACACCCAAGCAAGAAATGACGGACATCATCATGATCAACTGCATGGCTACACTACGCGTGACACAGCTCGTCACTCCCGGCATGGTCTCTCGCAAGCGCGGTCTGGTCCTAACCATGGCTTCCTTCGGAGGCTTCTTCCCCACCCCGCTCCTCGCAACCTACTCTGGCAGCAAAGCATTCCTCCAGCAATGGTCCACGGCCCTCGCATCCGAGCTAGAACCCCACGGCGTCTACGTGCAATGTGTCCAGTCTCACCTGGTGACCACGGCCATGTCCAAGATCCGCAAGACATCTGCCCTCGTGCCGAACCCAAAGCAATTTGTCAGTGCTACGCTGAGCAAGGTTGGCAGGAGTGGAGGCGCGCAGGGTGTGGCGTTTACAAGCACGCCTTACTGGAGCCATGGTCTCATGCACTGGTTCCTCTCGCGCTTCTTGGGTGAGCGCTCGCACACGGTTGTCAAGGTCAACCGAGGCATGCACGAGAGTATCCGAAAGCGTGCGCTCAGGAAGGCTGAGCGTGAAGCAAAGAAGCAGTAAAGCTTGCGTGTCTATGGCGCATGATCTACTTTTTCTTGGGACTCTGTGACTATGATGAAGTTGTTTATAGGCAACATCGATCATTCGTCAAGTTAGCATCCCAGTGGCGTATTCATCAGTGTTAAAGTAATACACATAGTGTTGTGATGATATATTTTTGTGATTCAAATTACGCCGCCACCCCCACGCGCGTTAAAATTTATACTAAAAGGGATATAATTACATCGATTTGAGCGTTCATGGTCAAAGAGTAGAGTCCCATCGTGAAACATTACAAGACAAAGCAATCCAGCCCCCCCACCTCCTTTACTTAATTCCTCACTCACTCACCCACCCATTCTCGACCGGGTATCACAAGACTCTAAGACGACTTGCCGTAAGCCTGGTCAACCTCCTTCTTGTAGTGTTCCAAGATGCCCTTGCGGTTGAGCTTCTGGGCAGCGGTAGTCAGGCCCTAGAAGAATGTTAGCGATTTTGTTTTCCACGTTCACGGTATCCATGTAGACTTACGTTTTGTGGTGTCCATTCCTCGTCAGCCAGAACAACGCCTTCAATCATCTCAAAGCTGGCAAGACCACCCTTTTGGCCCGCCTCTTGCAGCTGCTTCAGCACAGCAGAGTTGATCTTCTTGTCGTGGACAAGCTCCTCAAGGTGGTCACCAGTGACACCGACTTGAGCGGCAATCTTCTTGAGCTGTGGCTCAGTGGGCACAATGATGGCAATGGGCTTCTGGCGGTCCTGAGCAGCGTAGACGCAGATGTTTGCGACAATGGGCGCAGATCGGTAGACAGACTCGAGCTTCTCGAGCGCAATGTACTCTCCAGCAAGCGTCTTGACAAGGTTCTTCTTGCGGTCGATGATGCGGATTTCTCCGTTGGCGTTGAACTCGCCTACATCGCCAGTCTTGAACCAGCCATCTTCGGTGAAGGATTCCTTGGTCTCTTCGGGCATGTCCAGGTAGCCTTCAACGACACCGCCACCACGAATCCAGATTTCACCCTGAGGAGGGTTGTTGGTGGAGAAGTATCCAGCATCGGCAAAATCAACCAGCTTCATCTCGATCGATCCGGGCATCTCACCAAGAGCTTTCTCGTTCCAGGCCAGAGGATCCATGAGCGCACCCATGGCGCAAGTCTCGGTCAAACCGTAGCCGCTGATCATGGGTGTAATAGCAATGGAGATGAAGCGCTGGGTTTCCTTTGCAATGGGACCACCACCGTTCATGCAGATTCGGAGTCTGCCACCCGTGGCCTCCTTGACCTTGTTAAAGACAATGGCGTCGAGAATACCACTGCCGGGAAGGCCAGAGCCCAAGAGGAAACCCTTGGCTGCAAAGGCACCCCAGAACATGTTGCTCTTAAGCGCGCCTCCTGCCTCAACCTTGTTGATGATGCCCTTCTTGATGGTCTCCCATACCTGGGGAACACCGACCATGACGGTGGGCTTGAGCTCACGGATGTCACCAGCACAGTTTCGCACCGATTGATCGGAGAGTGTGCGGATGGTACCGTAGCCCATGGTACCTCCCCAGTAGAGTACAGCGTTTTCGAACACGAACTCGAGAATGTGTGCGGCTGGGAGGTAGGTGATGAGCACATCACCAGGTCCAAGGTACTTTCCTACAATGACATCGACACCAGCGACTGGGCACATGGTTAGCATTGGACGCGTTGTGATTGCAGATCTGAGAGCACTTACCAGCAGCAACGACATTGCGGTGCTTGATCATAACACCCTTGGGGGTTCCAGTGGATCCAGAAGTATACATGATACAGGCCAGGTCGTCTGCCTTTGGTGGAATTGGCTCTGCGGGGTTCTCCTCGCCCAGCTTGATCAGGTCGTCAAAGCTGATGACTTTCAGGTGGGGATGTGCCTGGGTGAGGGTATCAATATCCTTTTGCTTGGGGTCGTTTTTTGTGCAGTAAACAACTACTTGGACGTCCTTGGCCTCGTTCATGGGTTTCACGAGACGGGGCAGCAGCTCTGGGTCGGTAAACATGACCTTTGCTTTGGTCTGAAGCATAGAGTGCTTGAGGCCCTCCTCTCCGAGCGTGTCGTAGGCAGTAACAATGGCCATTGACTGGGAAAGCGCACCTGCACAAGTGATTAGGGCCGTGTCAGTGCATGCGTGTTGCGCGTTTGCTTACCGTGGGCAGAAGCCAGCCATTGCATGCTGGTGGCGGCGAAGAGGTGCAGCCTGTCTTGTGGCTCGAAGCCCAGTGACTTGAGGCCCGAACCTACTGAGAGAGCCATTTGCTCAAACTCGATAAAACTCTTGTACTTGTAGGGGCTAAGCTCAAAGTATTGCCACTTCTTGTCGACTTCCTGCTCCTTGCCGTCGACCATCTTCTTGATCTTCTTCGTCTCCTCGTGTACGTTGACGATGCGGCGCGCACCGACGGCCTTTGCATTTCCAAACTTGGCGGCCGAGTGTCGCAGGATGTCGTAGAGGGTCGAGACGTCTTCGTGGGGCTTCAGGATGAGGCCATCTTTGGCCGCGTTGTTGCGGCGCGGTACCGTCTCGCCGTCTACCTTTTGGGCATTGGGGGCTTCACAGGTGTAGGGGCCGGTCCTGTATGTCTTTGCCTGGGGCATCAACTTCTTGAGGTCCTGTGGCATGATGGCGGTGTCTGCGTATGGAGAGCGCAGTGCGTGGGAAAGGGCAGTATGGGTATCAAGGAGGAGGGAAAGGGGGATGGCAGAGAGGGCTATTATAGAAAATAGCACGAGGGAGTATCGTCGCCAGCGGAGAATGGCGGATGACAGAGTGATACAGAGCTGGGGGGGTTGCTGTTGGGGAGCTTATGCGCTTGTCGTGCTCATGTCGCTAAAGCGATGTGCTGCACGGCCGAGCTTCTAGGCAATGACCTCACAGCCACAGCACGAGCTGGGCGACTCAGGTGCAGCTGCACTTGCACTTGCTGGCGGCCGCCGGGCACGAGCCGGGTGCTCCACTCTTTTTTTTTCCTGCAGCGTCAATGCCATATCTGATCTACGAGGCTGCACGCACACAGACACGGACACACAGATACAGACATGTCAAGCACAGGCACATCGAGGCGGCCACCTGTCCTCTTTGGACACGCTGCTTTGGTTACTTACTTGCTGCTAACACGCCCAGTACCAGGCATGTCGGCAGAGAGCCGAGGCTGAGCCGTGGGCCAAGCAGGCAAAGTCGCGTCCCAAGACCAGCATCCTCCTTTCATAGCACTTGTGCATTGTTGTTCCTCTCAGAGGCACTGGTTAGCCAAAACCTTACTACCGCCGCCCACCCTGCAACCTGCAACCTGCAACCTGCAATCTGCAACCTGCATCCAGCGGGCCAGGCATCCCACCCCCCCGTCACCTGCGCCGTCTCCACCGCAATGGATCTGACGGCTCTGCTGGGATCGGATCCTATCGCGGACCCTGAAGAAGGTGTGTAACAAGTCTCTGGGACCACGCCCTCGAATCACAGCCTCAAGGTCATCCTCGGCTCGACGTATTTCTCGCCTTCCTGCCATTCGCTCCTCCACCACGGCCACGTACAAAGTGTCAGAAAGGCCAAAACCCCGTCATCATCGATACACCATGGCGCATCACGCTCACCCCGTTGTGCAGAGGCATTCGTCGTCTTCTCGCAAGACATTCCTTCTCAGTCGCTCGGCTTCTTCGACTCCAAGGCGCCCACGCTCGACTTCACCGTGGCGGGCCACCAGCTGGTCATCCACCACTCCAAGAGTCTCCTGACCTCTGATCGCAAGACAGGAACTACCGGTGCAGGTATGTGTGCGTGTCGTGACTGTCGTGATTGCGCTTGTCTTAGCTACCCGCGTGGAAGTTGCCGTTGCCGTGGCCATTTGCTGCGTCGTGCTTTTTCCCCCAGACTATGTCCCCTTCAGCTTGTCCTTGGCTTTGCTTGGGAGCTGTCTCTCCACACTCCCGTGTCATGTCCATATTGGGCCACAACCAGAGCCCGCTTGTGTCTAGTGCAAAGCATATGCTCCTCGTCCTGTGTGCCCTGCGCCTGTTGTCATTGCAAACCACATGAGAGCATTCTTGCAATTGCACTCGACCTTGCGTTGCCGAGTGTGAGCAGTCGCCGCGTCGACGTCATTATTTACCCAATCCAACACCAGGCATGCCTGCAACACCTGCATCTCAATCTGCATCATTCACTAACACCTGTCAATCGCAGCAATCTGGCGAGTCACTCCCCTCTTCGCCAATTGGATCGCCTCCCCCACCAACTTCCTTGCCACCAGCGCTCTCCTGTCTCCTTCCGCTACTGTCCTTGAGCTCGGTGCCGGCGTCTCTGGCATTGTCGCCCTGACTCTCGGCCCAAGAGTCGGCAAATACATAGCCACGGACCAACCATACGTGTTGAAACTCTTGCGCCAAAACATTGCTGAGAACCTGCACACCGTCTTCTCACAACACCACAAAAGCAAGAATGCAAAAGGTAGCGGCAAACGAAATGCCAAGGCCGACAATGCCTTAGCAGCAGCAGGTGCAGAAGACCGCATCACCACCATGGAGTTAGACTGGGAGACTGATTCCGTGTCGCATCTTCCTCCCGTAAACCTCATCATATCCTGCGATTGCGTCTACAACGAAGCCCTCATCGAACCATTGAATTCTACCTGCGCCGCCATATGCAAGTTACAAGAGGATGAAAGCAAGCCTACAATATGCTTAATAGCACAGCAATTGCGCAGCCCAGATGTATTCGAAACTTGGCTGAAAAGCTTCCACGAAAAGTTCTGGGCGTGGCAGGTTCCCGATAAAATGCTGGGTGAGGGACTGCGCGAGGGAAGTGGATTCGTCGTCTATCTAGGCGTCGTGAGGTGAGTATGGCAAAACACAAAGGTCCAGCTACTCAGCGACGAAATGCACAAACCAAACCACGTGGTTCTCGATAGTTACTAGAGAGTAGCACCGTCTTTAGAGGTGAAGCTAGAGGTTGATCTCGTATGCCGTTCAAGGAGCACATATCGAAGTGAAGAGACGACGAGGAAGCATGTACAGTAAAAGGGGAAACTCATAAATCAGCTACGAAGGACCAAAACAATGCATAAAAAAGGAGAGGCTGGCAGATAAAACCCTCTGACGTTGGTATATTTCATGCTTGCTTCGGCTATGGGATCAGGGCGCCGATAACCGGCCATCATCAAGGCAATGCCGTCCCCACGTTCCCCAGCGAACTGTAGCCTCCCCCAGTTTCTGAACGCGCAAAGTACCGCTCCGTCGGTATGCGGCGAAAGACCACAAGCTGAAAAAGTTCGGTATCAGATGCAGCTGCTGCATGCGTCTTTGCACAGTGTGGGATGCATTTCCGGCAATGTCTCGTCTGCTCTCTATCATCGGAGTGGACCGCCCCGCCAAGTAGCCTCAACCAGCCACAGCCAATCACGCTCTCGCTGGCTATCAGTACAGGCGATCGTTTTAGCACATACGCGGGTGTCGCCCCTCTGCCACTGCGAAATGCGTGCCCTAGCGAGCCTTTTGCCGTGGAAAAAAGTACGTATTCCCGGCGGTTGACGACAATTGTCGGCCAGCTCCAATCTCTGGCGGGCCGCGAGTGGGCCATGGACCAGGGCCTAGGAACTGTCCATGAACAATTGTGTATCGTGTGTATTTTGGCGGCAGAGATACGAATGCGTGCTCCACATGTTCTATATAGATGGGTATGAGGACTCGTTTTTGGTTTGAGCAAGTCATTACACACAGCGAACCAGCTCGACTAGCATTCCCGCTTGGACGGGTTTTTGCCATCTCCACGCCACTTCCCCGCATACTCAATTCTGATTGCAGCATCAAAGCTCATATCCATATCAGTCGTGTTGGTAGCGAATCGCAACTCCTTGTGACATAGATCTGGAGCGATCGAATCTTGGAACAAGCACTGCGACTGGCTGTACATCTGCGTATCATCAGCCTTGACCTGCAACCTCGCCAATCTCATCACGTCTCTTGCGACTATAAGCATCCTTATCAGACCCCTCAGGCCAGAGTTTTTTTTTCAGACTGCAAAAAAAAACTGTACAAGAATAAAGCGGCTCCCGCTTCCACTGTACCGGCCGAACGGTAGTTTGGACCTTTGAAAAGTAAACATGGCAGACATGATTGGGCCTGACCACACCCCACGGCGCAGCTGGAAAGACAAGGCGAGGCGTATGAGGAAGGCATTCACTACAAAGTAAATTATACTCTTTTACCATTTCAAGCCGTTTCACAGTCTAACCGCATACAGGGAGGGTCTCGTTGGCACATACGACTATGCCTTTCTCTTCCGACCAAACCTGCCATTCATGAGGCGAGAACGCAGGGCAGCACCATTCTTCGGCCTCAATGACCGTGTGCCCGTTATCCTGGCTCTCCTTCTTGGATTCCAACACTCGCTTGCCATGTTGGCAGGTGTCATCACGCCTCCCATTATCCTCTCCAATGCTGCCAACTTGAGCGGCGATGAACAACGCTACCTGGTATCCACATCGCTCATCATCTGCGGTATTCTGTCTTCTGTACAAATCACACGCTTCCATATCTGGAAAACACCGTATTACATTGGCACCGGCTTGATTTCTGTCGTGGGAACCTCTTTTGCTACCATTCCTGTGGCGACAGGTGCGCTGAGCCAAATGTACGAGACGGGCTTCTGTCCTGTGGCTGCCGACGGTACAAGGCTGCCCTGCCCAGATGGTTACGGAGCTATCCTAGGCACGTGTGCACTATGCGCTTTGCTCGAAATCGGCATGTCGTTTACAAGTCCACGCATCCTCAAGAAGGTGTTCCCACCTCTAGTCACTGGGCCTACTGTTCTCCTCATCGGAGTCAAGCTCGTAACTACTGGATTCCAGAACTGGGCTGGAGGCTCTGGTGACTGTAAAAGTCGCCCTGAATCTGGTCTGTTCCAGCTCTGCCCCAACATCAATGCTCCACATGCCTTGCCCTGGGGCAGCGCTGAGTTCATCGGCCTTGGGTTCAGCGTTTTCATTACCATCATTCTCTGCGAGCGCTTCGGAGCCCCGATTATGAAGTCTACGGCTGTGGTTATCGGACTTCTCGTCGGCTGCATCATTGCAGGTGCCACGGGTTACTTTGACAAGTCGTCGATTGACTCTGCCCCCGTCGTGTCCTTCATCTGGGTTCAGACATTCAAGCTGACCGTCTACCCACCCATCATCTTACCTCTACTAGCCGTCTACATGGTCTGTGCCATGGAAGCCATTGGCGACATCACAGCCACCTGCGATGTATCGCGCGTCGAAGTCGACGGCCCACTCTTCGACTCACGCATCCAAGGCGGCGTGCTCGCCGACGGCATCGCCGGCATGATCGCCGCGCTCTGCACCATCACGCCCATGTCGACGTTTGCACAAAACTGCGGCGTCGTAGCCCTAACACGCTGTGCGAACCGCAAGGCGGGCTACGCATGCTGCTTCTGGCTCATCGTCATGGGCATCTTTGCAAAGTTCGCCGCGGCTCTCGTGGCCATTCCCTCGGCTGTCCTGGGCGGCATGACGACCTTCCTCTTCAGTGCCGTCACCGTATCCGGCATCCGCATCATCAGCACCATGCCCTTCACCCGCAGGAACCGGTTTATCCTCACTGCGGGCTTCACGCTTGGCTTCGGCGCCACAATGGTCCCGAATTGGTTCTCGTTCGTATTCACCTATAGTGGACCCAATACCGCGCTCAAGGGCTTCTACAATGCTATTGAGCTGGTGCTTGAAACGGGATTCGCCGTCGTGGCGCTCGTCACGGTTGTGCTGAATCTGGTGCTGCCCGAGGAGATTGAGGATGAAGAGACGCCCGAGATTGTGGCGGATGGGGAGGAGAAGGCGGGTGAGAGCGGCGAGTGGGATCAGAGTTGCAAGGGTGCTACCGGTGCGGATGTGGATGTTGAGGGACGAGCGAGTTCGGATATTGTGGCTACCAAGGCGGCATGAAGGGTGGTGATGTTTGTGAATCGGTTTCTTGGGAATACAAAAAAAAACAAAAGGTTTAAGAGGGAAATGCGATTATAATCTCTTACGGAGTTTCAAAAATAAAATGGCTCTTTCATTCGCTCTGTTGGGTTACCGGATAGCCGGCTGTTCAACTATCCCGTTCAATCTCCTTACGAAGTACAACATCCCCTTACCAAGCATCAGTCCGTGCACTAATCGCCATTCGAGGCTTCTAGTATCGTCGACTACGACGCCACCATATCTACTACTACCATTCAAGCTCCATACAAAAAATATGGAGAATGCGCCCACACGTCTGCACGCACGTACACATAGTTTTTGTGTGGAGACAGTCAATTTATTTTTCCGCGCAGCTACTAGCAGCACCACCGTTGACAAGCAAAACGTTGTTTGCATGATTATGTAAAAGTGGTAGTTCTTCAGCCTTACCCGCCACCAACAAAAAGTTATGTATGTGTGATGTGAGCATGAGACGACAACGACATCACGTCGACAACTTTTTTGGGGGGTCTTGACACCCACCCACACACACACACACACACCCTAAATCCAGCCAGGGTGGTCTTTCCAGCAAAGAAAAAAAGGCTGGAACCGAGGGAGGGAGGGAATAACGGGATGCGATAACTATTGGTGATGCAACAGGCGGCAAGGTGTTGAGGCCGCGCCAGTTCCCGATTCGGTAGAGCTTGCGAGAGGGGGACTGGTGACTTTTTTTTCTTGAACAACGCACACACCCGCCCTGCTTCTAATCTGGTGCGGACGATTTCGCTGTAATGTATTTTTTGGAGGGGGGCTCTTTACATACGCGCAGTGTTTCAGACTGGGGGGGATTGGGCCGGGGCAAACGTGGTTAAGATGGGTTGTGAGGGTTGGTGTTGGTTCAATCAAGTGCTGTGTAAAAAGAGTCATGGGTAATGGGGCTGGGGAGGGGGGGGCCGCTGTTATTTTTGATGGACAGCCGAACACGACCTCTTTTTTTGGGGGGGGACACATCTTTTTTTTTTGCCACACACTGCCCGAGAGTAATGTTGTGAACTCGGCCAGATCACTATCGAGACAATTCTTTCAAGTTTGAAAGCTGAAAAGAAGGTACATAATGGCATACGTAAGTGTGCAGAACCGGATGTCCGGATACCTTAGCGATATCAACAAAAAAGTGTTTCAAGGGAAGGATTCCTGGTGGTGGAAAGGTTGGCCGGATTGCAGGTGCGAACCAGATTGTATAGAATACTCTAGCATTTTTTTTACCAGCTAGGCGGGGATTATGGAGAAGCAAAGACTACGGCTAGCCGATTAGCGATGACGGCGAGTTTTGGAGTGGCATCACCACGGCGTGAGCTTCTATGCCCAGTGAGGCAATCCGCTTGTAAGGACACACACACATTCATAGTACACAGTGCCGATGGTTCTGAATCAGACCGCTTTTTGGAGGGATAATCAATTTAGGCGTTCTTTTTCTTTCCTTCTTCCTCTCGTTCTCCTTTCCTTCCCCCAGTCAACGGGCAGCCATGTTCTCTTGCCTGCCTAGTCAAGGGAGCAGGCCGAGCGCGATGCGGGAATCTGGGGAAAAAAGGGCATGAGGTGTGCATGCCCTGGGGGCCCAGCTGCAACAGGTTGGAATGCCCGCGCGCACCGCCACCCAGGCCGTTCTCGATGCCGAGATCAGCGCGAGGCCTGCGCGGAGTCCCGAAATTTCTTCGCCCCGGGACCCTGCCGCCGTAGTGAGAGACGGCACTAACCAGATTCGGGCCATAAATTACGTTACGGCAAAAAAAGGGCCCTTTTGGCGGCGGCGATGCAGGCGCGCTTGACAATGCAGGTCCCAGTCTTTCGCTTACCTGCCCGCAGAGTGTTGGGATGGACAAACTGCCCGCCGCCTTATATTAATGTCGTCCTGCCCGCCGCCACTTTTGCTCTCCCCCCTCCATCCCAACTTTTTGTTGCTCCTCCCCTCCGACTACCTTCTGCCTCGTCGTTGACTCGACCGTGGGTGAAGCTTTCCGTCGTTGCTCGAGCTTTCTTGCTCACCCCCGGAGCCCGGACTATCTTTTTTTGAGCCGCTAGTCGTCTCTCCTCCCCCCCATCACTTCATTCGCTTTCCCTACACACCACCTTACCGCTACATCCTTCAACATGCCCTCTCACCAGCCTACTGCTGGCATGATGGCTGTCGACCCCGACTACGTCAAGCAGCCTTCCTCAATGGCAAGCACCTCGGAGCCCAACCGCAACCCCAAGTACGACCCCAAGAAGCCACACATCACCGATACCCCCATTACAAAGTCCAACTGGTACAAGCACGTCAACTGGCTCAACGTAAGTCTCGAGTTCCCTCCCCGCAGCACACGGCATTTGCTAACGTAGCGTTTTCAGGTTACCTTCATTATCGGAATCCCCCTCGCCGGTTGCATCGCTGCCTTCTGGACACCGCTCAAGTGGCAGACTGCCCTCTGGGCCGTCATCTACTACTTCTGGACCGGTCTCGGTATCACGGCTGGCTACCATCGTCTCTGGGCACACAAGTCATACAATGCCAGTCTTCCTCTGAGCGTCTTCCTCGCTCTCGTTGGCGGCGGTGCTGTCGAGGGCTCCATCCGCTGGTGGAGCCGTGACCACCGTGCCCACCACCGCTACACCGACACCAACAAGGACCCCTACAGCGTCCGCAAGGGACTTCTCTACAGCCACCTTGGCTGGATGGTCATGAAGCAGAACCCCAAGCGCATTGGCCGTACCGACATCACCGACTTGAACGAGGACCCTGTCGTTGTCTGGCAGCACAAGAATTACATCAAGGTTGTCATCTTCATGGGTCTCATCTTCCCCTCTGCTGTCGCTGGTCTCCTCTGGAACGACTGGAAGGGTGGCTTCATCTACGCTGGTATCCTCCGCATCTTCTTCGTCCAGCAGGCCACCTTCTGCGTCAACTCGCTCGCCCACTGGCTCGGTGACCAGCCCTTTGACGACCGCAACAGCCCCAGGGACCACGTCATCACTGCTCTCGTCACTCTCGGTGAGGGATACCACAACTTCCACCACGAGTTCCCCTCCGACTACCGCAACGCTATCGAGTGGCACCAGTACGATCCCACCAAGTGGTCCATCTGGCTGTGGAGCAAGCTCGGTCTCGCCTCCAACCTCAAGCAGTTCCGTGCCAACGAGATCGAGAAGGGCCGTGTCCAGCAACTCCAGAAGAAGATTGACCAGAAGCGCGCCAAGCTCGACTGGGGTGTTCCTCTTGAGCAGCTTCCTGTCATCGAATGGGACGACTACGTTGAGCAGGCCAAGAACGGCCGTGGTCTGATCGCTGTCGCTGGTGTTGTTCATGACGTTACCGACTTCATCAACGAGCACCCCGGTGGCAAGACCCTGATCAAGAGCGGCATTGGCAAGGACGCTACTGCCATGTTCAACGGTGGTGTCTACTTCCATTCCAACGCTGCCCACAACCTACTCTCTACCATGAGGGTCGGTGTCATCCGTGGTGGATGCGAGGTTGAGATCTGGAAGCGTGCCCAGAAGGAGAACAAGGAGGTCAACATCGTCAAGGACGAGCAAGGCAATCCAATCATCCGCGCTGGCAACCAAGTCACCAAGGTTGCTCAGCCTATGCTCAGCGCCAGCGCGGCATAGAATGTTTCCTTTATTCGATTTTAGCGATACTCGGCGTTTGGGGGGATGCCTTTCCACCTTTGAAGAAGTGGCATAATAAGTTTGTCTTTTCCTTTCATTCCTTTCGCTATAGAGTATCAGGGCATGATGCTCAAGTACCATTAGATTGTGTATGTTTATAGCCTTTGATAAGCAGTTTGCTTGGAAAAGTGAGCTTTACCGTCTATATACTAAGATGTGATGTCATCATTGACTTCACCCTTTGGATTTATGTGCAATTTTGTATTGTGACTGCTGTTGTGACGCTTCCTTCCTTCCTACTTGCCCCAACACTTGTATCTGTAAGAAGGGGGTGACTGCCTATTCCCCACCAAGCGGCCCGTGCCTGACTCTTACTTTAACCTTTCCCTTTTGACACCGAACTTCCAACCCGTTTTCCTATCCTTGTTCTAAATTACTAAGAAAAAAGTGGTCTTGCTAATAACTCACTGCCGCCTCGGTAGGTAGTAGCTGGACATATTATCGCGATGCAACAAGATCCCGAAGATGCTCCGCCGAGTAAGCGCCGAAGAATCGGTGTTGACTCGCCCAAAGAGGAAGTGTTTGAGAACCAGCCTTGTTCTTCGACAAAATCACGCAAGGGTCTCGATAGGCCGATTAGTCCCCCGACGTTATCGAAGCGGATAGGGCGGGAAGAGGGTGCTGCTTTTACGCCAAGCTGGAGTTTTGATGGTGTGGTGAAAGAGGAGGGGGCGTTGGGGACAGCGGAGCCATCTACTACATCAAACAGCAAGGAAACCGTAAAAGAGAAAGATGCTAATGCAGAGACACGGTTCATCCCTTCGCCAGTACAGCTCACCCGGATTGAGAGGCTGCCCATGGAGAAGAATGTCGATACGGTGGGCTTGGCTGATTTGCTGGGAGATCCCTTGATCAAAGAGTGCTGGAACTTTAATTATTTGTTTGACCTGGATTTCGTCATGTGAGTATTTTCTGGGTGGCGTATCTGAGAGTGGACATGTAGGTGGTAGTGTACTAACGTGAATTTAGGCAACACTTTGATAGGGACGTTAGGGATATGGTCAAAGTCAAGATTGTGCATGGCTTCTGGAGGAATAATGACAAGAGCAGGATTGCATTACTGGTAAGTGAGATACTTTCTGAGAGTTTGATGCTTATTTCAATCGTCCTTTGTCGGATATCGATTACCTGAATACTGAGACTTCATAGGAAACAGCAGAGCGATATCCCAACATTAACCTTATAAGTGCATATCTCTCAGACCAGTTTGGTACTCACCATTCGAAAATGCTCATTCTCTTCCGACACGATGATACTGCTCAGATCGTTATCCATACAGCCAACATGATTCACCGCGACTGGGCGAATATGACACAAGCAGTCTGGGTGTCACCGTTGCTTCCATTCTTGCCGCACACAGAATGGGAGGAGCAATCAAAGTCCACAAAGATCCACGCTATCGGGAGCGGCGAACGATTCAAAATTGATCTTATTCATTACTTGCATGCTTATGGACTGCGTATGAAGGCCCTAATTCTCCAGCTTGAATACTACGACTTCTCGAGTATTCGGGCAGCGTTCCTTGGAAGCGCGCCATCAAAAGAGAAATCATCTGCGGCCAGTCCTTCGAACACTGCTTTTGGCTGGTTAGGGCTAGACCAGACACTTTCTAGTATTCCAGTCAAGGCATCAGAAGACAGTTCCCGTCCTCACATTGTCACTCAAATCTCGTCAGTGGCGACATTAGGTGCGACACCAACATGGCTTTCCCACTTCCAGTCTATCCTTTCGCGCTGTTCATATGTTAAAGATGCAAGAAAAGAAGAAGCATCATCGTCATCCACAAAATCGCCTACATTATTCACCAAGCAAAAGACCAATGCGGCAAAAGCACCAGAACCCAAGTTCAGCGTCGTATTCCCGACCCCAGCCGAGATCCGCAGGTCCCTAGATGGCTACACGTCTGGTGGGTCCATCCACTGGAAATATCACTCTGCCCAGCAGCAAAAACAGCTCGAATACATGCACCCACTACTCTGTCACTGGACCCCCATATCCCGCCCCGACCCATCTCAACGAGAAGCACACCGTGGCACAGCAGCACCACACATTAAGACGTACATTCGCTTCAGCGACGAAACCCACACGACCATGGACTGGGCTTTGCTCACAAGCGCCAACCTAAGCAAGCAAGCATGGGGTGATGTGGTGAACAAAAACGAAGAAATCAGGATTCAGTCATATGAAACAGGTGTAATGGTATGGCCTGCTCTATTTGCAGAATCTGGGCATTCATCGACTATGGTTCCGGTGTTCGGGACTGATAACCCAGAGGCAGGCAAACATGGCGAGGAAAAGAGAGGGACAGTGGTTGGATTCCGCATGCCGTACAATCTACCACTCGTGCCTTACTCGGCTGATGAGCGACCTTGGTGTGCGACGTTGGCGTATGAGGAGCGGGATCGGTATGGACGTTCCTGGCCTGGTTGGGGACGTTGAAGGGGGTACCAAGCGTATACATACTTCTTACCATCACTTTTAGTGATGATGTAAATGTGCCAGTCTTAGCCGAACATGATGTAGTAACGCATTGCAAACATGTGAAATTAGAAACCAGGATAACATATCATGGCTCAAAAGCCCTTTTTTTCATTCTTTTATTCATTCAACCATTGATTACGCCTTGTGGAATCATGGCATTCCCCATCTTTTCATCTCTCTTACTTGTCATACTTGGCCAGTACCTCCTCACCAGTCTTGATGTACTCCTGCTCAGCCTGCTCCTGAGTGGTTCCAGCATCGGCAACCTCCTTCCACTTGTTGTACTTGGCCTTGCCCTGTTATCATACAACCGTTAGCTTTCCGTTTCTACATCACTACCGCCAGTCTCTTCGTAGCGACGACATTCTTGCCGTCCGCCTCATCCCCATCGTTCTCCGTTATCTACGTAGGACGTCGATCGCGGCGTTTCGTCCGGGAAACTCGGGTGGCGAGCGGGAACGAGGAGGCTACCCTACATGGATCTAGATGGTGAAAGAAAAGGGGTGACGTACAGTAAGATCGAACATGCCCGGCTTCTTTGCCGCGTTGATATCCGCACCCTGTGCAATCTTGGCATTCGCATAGAGCTATATTGTCGTCAGCTTCATTTCTCCTGTTTTTTTTTCTGCTTCTTCATGCATAGTGGATGCAGGTATAGTAGAGCTTGCATGGGCCTTCCTGCATAGCCTTTATGCATCGCTGTTGCTTTTTCCCCATATGTTGCTGCTTACTGCAGCTTTGGTCCCGGACGGGGGAAGTTTAAGATAGCAGTGTAGAGAAGAGCAGAGGGTAACATGGAAGGGAAATGGGAAAGGGGGAAACGTACCTTGAGCTGCTCATCGTTGCTGGGACCTTGCGCGCCAGAAGCCTTGAGCTTCTCGCCCATGGCGCTGACTTTCTTGTAGACTTCGTCGAACTTTGCGGAAGGCATTTTTGATTCGTAGCTATTTTACGTGTTTCTCGTAAAAGAAGGGTAGAAGGTAGGTAATTTGTGTTAGAGGGGTTCTGGTCGTGGTGGTGGTGAGGGGTTAGTTCGAGAACAGGTTCCGAGGGATGTTGGGTTGGTGGGGCACATGGCGTGGGCACATGTGTCTGTCTGTGTCTGTCTATGTGTTGCCCCGCCATTCTGGGCTTATGACGTTGACTGGCTTTCGGTGCTCCCCGCCTTCCCCCCCTTGTAATGTTTGCTTGTGCAATCTAAGTTTCCCAACATGTTTTCTGTAGCACTTTGGGATATATTTTGTATGGACGTAGGTAGATTTGACTCGGGATTTTTTTGAGGGGGTAGTTTGTGTAATGTATGATTTCGTATCTAAGGAAAATAAAAAGAAAACGTCTTAATGTCTAACTAGACATTCCTCATGCTATGTGTATGCAACTCTCGTCTGGCCATCATTTCTCTCGTCTCGGGTCTTGGGTATCTTCTCCCATCGTAAGAGCGCCTTACAGCAAATATACAAGCAGTTGTTGGGCGCGCAAAAAAGTCAGAAAACTGGGTATTAGGAGCATGCTTCGGGTAAGCGCTCTAATGGGTGCCGTTCACACCGTTCACACCGTTTACGCCATTGACGCCATTTACGCCATTCACACCGTTAGTTACGGGTGATGCCTCGAGCTTCTTCCGGTAAAGCTCGCCATCACAACTCCTCAGGCGCTCTGCTGCTTGCTCAGGCGTGATGTCACGCTGAGGCTCGGCCATCATCTCGTAACCGACTTGGAACTTGCGGACTGTGGCGCTTCGCAATAGTGGTGGATAGAAATGAATGTGGAAATGGCTGCATTCAATCTCATCGGCTGTGCCCGTGAGAGGAGCCTGATGCAGTCCCATGCCTGTATTCGTTAGCCACGTCTATTTATAAAAACAAAGTTTGCAGACTTACTGTACGGGAACTGCGTCTCAAAGAGATTATCATAACGCCTTGTAATTTCCGCAATAGCCTCTGCTAGTTGTGCACGCTCTTCTTTTGTGAAATCCACGAGCGATCGCTTGTGCTGCTTCGAGACAATCATAATTTCAAACGGCCAGACGGCCCAGTACGGAACACCGGCCCAGAAGCTTTCGTTCTCAAACACTGTGCGTGCCTTCTCTTTCGATTCTAACTCAGCGTAGTCCACCAACATGTGAGAACCGCCATTTTCTTTACGATACTTGCTCAGCTGCACAAGTTCGGTCGCGGGCTCTTCAGGAAGTGAAGTGGTTGTCCAGATTTGGCCATGAGGATGGGGGTTAGAGCAGCCCATTGCCGTACCCTTGTTCTCGAAGATTTGCATGTACCGGTACTGCGCGCTTGGTGGGGTAAGAGGGCCCTGTGATAGCGGTGGAATATTGATTGCCGAAGCAAGCTTAGCCAGCGGTGATTTTGAATCCAGATGGGCAACATAAATGTTCGTCCAGGTTTCTATAATTGGAACAATCTGAGCGGGTGACATGTCGGCCAGAGTGAGGTTGTGGGATGGGGAGAAACATATGACGTAGCATTTTCCAGTCACGGCTTCAGCGCGGAGCAGGCGGGAAGCAAGGGAACCATCTTTGGAGTCTGGGCGATACTCTTGCTGCTCTTCCATGACGGCACTGTAGTCGTTGACAAAAACAAAGGTGCTCTCAAACTTGGGGTTGTGCTCGCCATTAGCCCGTGTATTTGACGGACATAGATAGCACTGGTTAGAGTTAGTAGTGTAGTCATGTATGGGACTTTGCTCGAGTGCTGGACTACCTTTGGGTCATAATCGGGGAGTGTTGTCTTCGAGGGCGACTCTTGCATGCCTCTACGGAGAAATTAGACGTCTATGCGACAGATGCTTGTACGACTGTGCTTACTGCCATGGGCGCTTTGTCCGGTGTGGAGAAACTAATATCCAACTTCCTCGCAACAGATTGAAGCGCCTGTGGGAGATGTCGTTCAAGACGGGGTCAGTCATGTTGTCGCTATTTTCCCGGTGCAGATGGAGGGGTGAACAGAGGCGGCTTTTCAGGATTTACAGAAGTACATATATATAGCGAGAGAGCACGAGACAGCGAGAATGCAGCATGGGCGGGCTGCAGGCTGTAAGTCAAGCGGTGCACGCTAACAGGGTCAAGCTTTCCCTGCCGGCGGAATACTAACCTGAAGCGGTAGCACACCCTCCACGACACCTCCGGGAGCTTGCGCGTAGAGGTTAAGGACAGCAGAGCCTCTCCATCAACCCACGATACCTGCCCGATTGGAGAAGCAGCCCGCAACCTGTCAACGCAGGGTTTTTTCACCGAAACATGGCGGCAATGATGCCCAGTTCCGCAACGAGCGCCAATCCCTACGATGATGATGCAGTGGAGCGTGACTTGATTGACCCGGACGATGGTGCGTCGCATGCAGCAGCAGCAGCAGCCTACTACCCACCCTTCCACATGTACATACACGAGGCAACCGTCGACGGCAAGCTAACCATCACCAGCTACCCTCGATGACCTCGATGACCCTCTGCAAGGCACGTCGGACCGCGCGCCGCTGACGGGGAACATCCAACGCAACGCTGCTCAGACACAGTCTTACTTGACGTCGAGCATTCCGGGCGAAGACCGCCGCGCGCCAACAAACACCATTGACGAGACAGTATGGGAGACGCTTTCGAGAGACATTTTTGCGATTTGGGAGAAGATGAAGCAGGTGCTGTACCCCAAGTACCTGCTGGGCGGCATGATGCAGCGCGGTGGAGGCATTGGGGCCGCAGAGCGCGGTGAAGCAGACGGTGTCGGCGGTCGTCTCAGGAACATTGCAGGGAGATGGCCAGATGCCGATATCATTCTCCAGGGCGGCATGAGTGAGGGACTAAGAGACTGGGACCTTTGGGGACCGCTCATCTTCTGCTTACTGCTGAGCTTGTTTCTGTCCTGGGGGGCCAAGGGCGACCAAAAAGACCTTGTCTTCTCAGGCGTCTTTGCCATGGTGTGGATTGGAGAGGCTGTAGTGACGCTACAGATCAAGTTACTGGGCGGCAACATGTTCGTACATGGTTCTCACGCATTCACGAGACAGATGCTAATGCTACTACAGCGCCTTCTTCCAGTCCATCTCGATTATTGGCTATACTCTGTTCCCGCTTGTCATTGCCTCGGTGCTCAGCGCTGTCGGTATACCCGTCATAGTGCGCATACCTGTCTACATAGTTCTGATTGCATGGTCACTGGCAGCTGGGGTGAGCATCATGGGCGGATCTGGAGTAGTGAGGAACCGAGTCGGGATTGCAGTATACCCTTTGTTTGTATTTTACGTTGCGCTGGGCTGTCTTTGCTTCATCAGCTAGAGTGGAATGGGCTACTATGGGTTTGGTGTAAAAGTAGTGTGCTACTATTTGGTAGGGGATGCATGACACGGCCCCGGGCGTTCAGGGCAAGCTTGATGAGATGGCGCCGATTCGGCCCTGAGCATGTTCACATATGTAAATTCACTTGAGCTATTCGCAGCGCTCCATACTAGAGCGCCTTTGACACGCCTTCATGATGCTGCAGGTCTGACGTGCATGCACCAAAAACAGCCCAATACGCACGAGTTGCAGCGACCCGCGCCTGTGTTTAGGCAGGTCGCCTTCCCCACTTCGTCATTGGTCTTTGCAGCGACAACGCACTCGACCACGACGGGCAGAAGCGCCAATCCTCTGCTCCTCGGCGAATCACTCAGCACACAGAGCGTGGGTTCACTGTTCACCACCCACCTCTCACTGCAGAAGACGCGTTTGGGACTGGCCCTGGCATTTCTCAGTCACCGCTGCACCGGCGCATTGCAGTGGAAATTTGGGACGCGGCGCTTTGACCGACTCCACTACAACTACTAGACCACTCGATCGACGACCGACTTCCCTCCGCTGGAACAAAGCAAGCCACGGCAGGACATTCCCATTTCCATTCCCAGGGCCTTTTGCCCCCCTTCTGTCCTTGTTGACACTGTCGGGTAAGACCTGCCACATCCCATTGTCTGACCTTCAGCTCGCCGCTAGCCGTGCCAGAGCATCACCTGCGCGACTGTCGCACCTGGCCACCGCAACTTGACCACTCCCTTACTACCCTGCACTTGCCATTCTTCCTATTTACCCAATCCCAGCTACACCAAGCCTACAAGGCCGCACTCTCGGTCTCCGAACCACCGTCTACGCCATCCTTGAACCCGACTATTCTTGCTCCGCAGCGCATACATCAGCCCCTCCCTGAAGCCTCTAGTAGCAGCCTACATATACCATGGCCGACACACCGGAGACACAGCACGAAGCTGCTGCAGCCGTCACCCCGGCCCCCGCAACCAAAGACATTACAGGCACGGCACCAACATCTCCTGCACGGAGCGACAAGAGCAGCGATAGCGAGGGCAAGAATGTGAGGGAGAAGCTCAAAGACACCCAGATCAATGCGCCGCCCACATCGAACCCTGTTTCCGACACCGACCAAGCTACAAAGGACGCGACCAACGGCATCACCAAACCCGGCGACCAGAGCGTCTCAGGATCAGATAGCGAGCGCGGACGGTTACGGCGAAAGCGCAGCCGCGAAGACTTTGAGGACGATGTCGATGCCGACAAGCAGCCGGAAAAGAAGATTGAGCGCCATGCGCGCAAGAGATCGAGGGATATTACAAAGGATCTAGAGGCTGGTATACCTGCCAAGCCTGCCGGCAACGCCATCTCGAGTATCAAGGAAAGCGACACAGACGAGCATATGACGTCGCCCAGCAAGAGCGCATCGACCACGACTGCGACAGCTACGACTGAAAAGAGATCTGGTTCCAACACAAGCCCAAAGAACAAGCGATCGCGTGAGGAAGCCGAGAACGACACTGAAGATACCACCAAAGGCACCGAAATCGGAGCAGCAAATGGCGACACGGCTCTTAGCGAGGAGCGTGATTCTAAGCGGCTGCGAGACAAGGAAAGAACCCAGAGTATCACAGATACAGAGTCAAAGACCAAGGTAAATTAGTCGATATGCGTCTCTTCTTGATGAAAGCGAAATTGACATTGATATTAGATTCCACCGGGGAGCGGATTCGCCAACACTTCTGCATCATCGCCTTTCGCTGCCATGGCAGCCAAACCCCAGCAAGCAAAGACCTCGGATAAGCCCGACTCGCTACCGCAAACATCTGATGACAAGTTCAAGGCTTCTGGTTTTGGTGGCTTTGCAGCCTCGACTACGTCTCCGTTTGGTGGACTTGGTGGACTTGGTGGGTCCAAACCTAGCACTAGTTCGCCCTTTGGCGCAGCAAGTGGTAACAAATTATCCTCGTTTGCTGGAAGCGCAGCCCCATCAACGCTGGGTGGTGGTGGCGGATTTGGAGCGCTTGGTGGCTCTGGTACATCTTCCTTTGGCGGAAGTTCCTTTGGCGGGTCGCTAGGTGGTGGATTTGGAGGTCTGGGTGGTGTCAAGACAATCGGATCCTTTGCAGCACCTGGAGGCAACTTGGAAATCAAGGGCTTGAAAGAGAAGGAGAAACCTTTTGGAGCAGCAGCAGATGATGAATCTTCCGAAGACGAGGACGGCGATGACGAAGACCCAGAAAAGGGTACTGAGAAAGAGGAGCGGCAACGGCAATCGAGCCAGCCTCTTCTTTCGCAACACCGTGAGTTTCTGCTTGTCTACTGTCAATGAGGAAGCTAACTTTGAAAAAGCACCCGAGACTGGAGAAGAGGGCGAGCAAACCATCTGGACCGGTCGCGCAAAGCTGTACCTCATGGCTGGCGAAGGATCGAACCGAGCATGGAAGGAGCGTGGTGTGGGAACGTTCAAGTTCAACATCACAGTGGATGAGCCCAAGAAAGCCCGGTTCGTGCTCCGCGCAGAAGGTACCCACCGTCTACTTCTCAACGCGGCCGTTACGCGCAAAATGGTATTTGGAGGCGACGCGCAGGGCGAAAAGCCAAAGGATGGACGCCTGCTCTTCAACTCGCCCAATCAAGATGGCGAGCTGGAGATGCACCTGCTCAGGGTAAGGACCCTTTTTTCCTTTCCTTCTTTCTTTTCCTATGGCGATCCTACTTGCTTTTTTTCTTGTGCAATAACTAACATGGATGTGCGCAAACAGATGAAGGCGGAAAATGCCAAGCAGCTCTGGGAAGAAGTAACAAAGGTTCAAGAGGAACAGTTGTAGGAAGCCTTTTCTCTAAGCCTTGAGTGAGTTTTGTCATTTGTCCTCTTTCACCATATCCTACCATGGTTTTGTCCACCCCTTGGGAGGGGGTGTTTTTTTTTCTGTTGTCTGTCTCTCGTTTGAAACGGGAGAGAGATGGAGGAGAAACTGTAATGGGGGGAGGGGGGTTATTATTTGGAGGAAGGACAGGATTTGGAAGGTAGAATTCCACGACGACAAAACTTATGAAAGGCAAAGGAGAAAAGGGCAATCCAAAGCAAATTCATGGCAAAGGCAAAAGGCATGGAACAACAAACATGTATGACGGATTCCGCTCTGTCCATCTTCTTCTTTTCTTCTCAATCCCTCTTTCTTTTTAATTCCTTCTCTATTCCCTTTTAGCCGTAAAGGCTGGGGGATATGGAGGGGGGAGGGGAGAATGCAAAAATGTGGGATGGAAAACAAAAAGAAAAGTCATGATTGGGGAAGAGAGAAAAAAAAAAGGGGGGGGGGAATGCAAAGCATGCGCAATGTTGAAGAGAGAGAAAGAGAGAAAGAGGGTGTAGGAGGAATTGCTAGACCCTTTTTTTTGCTTTATACCAAAAACGTTTGTATGTGTTTATCTTGGTCTTTCTTTTTCTTCTCTTGTCTTGTCTTGTCTTGTCTTCGTTTTTTTTGTTTTCTTGCTTTCTGAACGCAGAGTTGAAGCGAAGCGAATTGGAAAAGAAATGAGAAGAAGAGAGAGAGAGAGAGAGAGAGAGAGAGAGAGAGAGAGAGAGGGATGGACGAGGTTTTGATGTTTGTCGATTCCGAGTCTTTCTTTGTCTGAATGCCAAATGATTGAATGATGGAAGGGGAGGGTATATTATAGAAACTTTTTTTTAGAGCAAGAAGCCGTATGTATGTATGTATTAATGATGAAGGGATGATGGTTTAAAAATAACGTTCAGATTTTGAATAGAAGTTCAACGTGACGAAATCGAGTTGAGAAGTGAGAAATAAAAAAAGTCTCCCTAATTGCGTTCTTACCATTTGCCCAAGTTGGACAAGGGAGGAAGAAACCAAGAATATGTAAAAAGTCTACAACTGCAAATCCCCAACCACACCTACTTGTTGTAATACTCCAACCCGAACCCTAAAGCCTTGCACTGCGCCTCTTCTCTAAAACCCGTCATACCACCCTTCTTCCCTACATCTAGTGCTTTCAACATTGGATTCTTGACATCAACCGGACCCCAAGTTCCCTGCACCTCCAGCATGACCGTAGTATTCGTGAAACCCCTAGTTTTCAAGAAGGCAGGATCGGGGTTGGGATTGCCCGTTCGGGCGAAAGCAGTCCAGGAATCGAGGACGAGTTGGGAAAAGGGAATGTCATAGTCGTCGCGGAGGGGTCTGCCTTGTGGGACGACGGTGCCGAAGACGGTGGTTAGCTCGCCCGAGTGGCATTTGTAGTCTGCATTTGAAAATTGGTGAGCTGGGGTATCCCCTGTTTGAAACCTGATGTGTAGTTTTGTTTTCTCTTCGAGAGTATGGTAACTTACACGGTAGATTTGGGTCGCCAAACGGGTGATCTGGTGTGATGAGAGCTTCGCAAGCTGGGGGATTGGGACTCCACCCTTTAAGCTGGAAGGATCTATCGAATTCGTAGGCGTAGACTTTATCGAAGATGCGGTTTGCGGCTCCGGTGTAGGCAGTACTTTGCCCCAAACATCTCAACTGGGCGTCCGTGGCTACCCTTGTGGTGAGGTTGAAAATGGCAAGCGTACTGTTGGCGATATCTGGAAGGGGAAAGGTGTTTGAGGCAAGAATGGTGGAAGCAGGGTAACCTTGAGAAGAGAGGACGTCAGAGAGGTTGGAGGAGGTTGGATAGGACGTAAACGACGAGCCATCGTCGTGCATGATGCCCATCATGACGGGTTGTTTTAGTTTGGGTGCTGTTGGGCCAAGAAGGAGGGAGTTTGTTAACAATTTACCATCAATGACTGGGAAGCTGGGAGACTGTTAGCTTGCTGTTGATGCAGGTACTCTCCGTGGAACACTGTGACGAGAGAATTTACTGACCCAGCAATGTTTTTAGCATTGATCAATGCCCATGGATCCACCTTGCGTAGGCATTGGACCATGTCCTCACCCTGGAGCTGCCCACACCCCATTTCAGCGACGACACCCTGGGTACGTTTGGTTTCTTCTGCAATAGTCAAGTAGTTTGAAAAGGCTGACGAGTAGCTCATGCCTTGAGGGTTGCTCATCATAATTGAGCGTGCAAACTTGCCTTGTGCCCGTGGTGATGCCAGCAAGGCTCTTACCAGAGATGCTCCTGCACTCTGTCCGAAGACGGTAATTCTGTCTTTGTCGCCGCCAAAGTCACCAATATGAGCACGAACCCAGTCCAAGGCGGTAATCACGTCGCCGAGACCATAATTTCCTGTCAGTGAAGTATTGCTTAGGGCAAGACCGCCAAGGGTGGACAGGCGATAGTCGACGGACACGACGACAACGTCTCCTCGAGATGCCAGGGCCGAGCCGTCATAGGTAGGATCACTTGCTGTTCCAGTGAGGAAACCGCCGCCATGCAACCAGACCATGACGGCCTTGAGCTTTGGAGCTTTGTTTACAGGGTTGGGGAGATATGGGGTCCATATGTTGAGGAAGAAGCAGTCTTCGGCATAGACGTTTGGGTCTGGAGAGTCAGACGAAACCTGCATACATATGGGGGCATAGTCGAGTGCCGTCGTGTTTGAACCAGGCGTAGGGGGTAAGTATTTGGAGTGGGTAAAGCGGGCTGGAACAGCGCCATACTTGATGCCCAAGAAACGAAAGGACGGGGAAGAGTCATCCCGACGGCCTATCATGGTAGCATTGTTAGTTGTGACGGCAATGCGGGGTAGGGAAGTGGAAGCAGCGGCGGTTGAGCACAAAACAGGCAAGTGCTTGTCACATGGGTGGTGCTCCAATTGGCCACGAGTAGATATTGCTGTGCACTGTGAGGTGGAGTTGCCGTCGACCCAGAGGAGACAGTCAGGACCAGCGAGTTTTGCATAACTGAGGTATTCGAGATAGGCCGAGTCTTGGGCATGGCTGCGGGGGTTCCAGAGGGTGGTGTCGAGAGCAGCGCATTGGGAACGGGCGGCAGAATAGGTATAAGGGGTGGTTAGCAAGATGCTTGCGGCCCTTCTGCTGGAAGCCTGGCCGTAGAGGTCATTGTGAGTGATGATGGACAAATCAGATGCAAGTGATTGAGGGCTGGGTATGCCAGATGCGCCAGCAGAGAGGAGCAGATGGAAGACGGAGAGGAGGCCCAAAAGCGCAGCCATGATGAAAACGGAAGGCGACTCTGTTGACATTGACAGGTCCATGATGCAGCATTTTATACATTAGCCCACGGTCTAGCATGTTGAGTATGTCACGGCCAGCGTCTTCCGTTGGACGGCACGGGTGAAGGAAAATTAATTAGTCGAGGAAGAAGTCGAGTGGCGATATGGTATAGTTGTAGAAAGCGGGAAGAGAGAAGGAGCTCATTGGAAGGCGGTGGCAGGGAAACGGGCAGGCGCGACCGACAAGGCCGGCCGACGGACAAACCCCGTCAGGGTCATTGTGGAGGCAAGGCGAGAGAGGGCAGGGCGGACTAGGACGACGACGATGGCCAGGCAGTCGTTGTTCGGGGGGATGCTTGGGTCGCAAGGGCCCGTGGGCGCAAAACAAAGCAAGAGACGGACGTGGGCTGGCGTGTGATATAAGTAGCATCAATGGGTACATATGCTAACTACTACGGTATGGCAGGTGGCCCAGCTGCTGCAGGCCGTTGGCAATGACGTTTGGGTGGCGGCGCAGTGTTTCAGCAGCGCGCGCCCTGTCCCTGTTTACGATTCGCCGCCTCTCTGGCTCGCGTCGCCTGCCCGGGTGAACAGCGGCATCGCGCACATTTGCACATGGACACGATGCATCGGCGCATGCATGCACGCGCACGGCTATATCCAGCTGGTGGTTGGGCGCGCAGGCCAGAGGGCGGCGCGGGAAGAGAGACGGGGGTGTGAGAGAGAGAGGGAGGGAGAGAGGGAGAGAGGGAGAGAGAGGGAGAGGGAAAGGCACAGGGAGGGCTCCGTCACCGCAGCCAGCCAGCCAACGCTCGGACTGCAGGCGAACTCGATCTGCGCGCCAAAGCAAACAGACCCCGGCCATCCAGCCATAGCGACGCCGCTGATTGGCTACTGGACCCTGTGCTGCCTGCTCCACGGAATCCGCTGCTGCCGTTTCTTCTCGTCACATCCACGCCCAAACGTCGACCCCCCCCAGGCCTACCGCATTTCCTGCTCGTCCCATATCAGCCGTATCATCCACCCTCTCTCTCTTTTGATGCGTGCATATCCTGTCCTCGATGCAACATGTCGCCCCAGAGCCCCCGACGGCCCTCGCCTCCACTCTGCCCGCGTTGTGGCTCGGGGACGGCGGCCGCCGCCACGGCCACGCCAGCCACATGCTGATATCTTGAGACCGCGCTTCCTGCAACCCCTCGGTGACTAATGCCCTCTAGCCCTCCCAGCTCCCTCCTGGCCTTGTCCTTGGGCACCGCGCACAGACCACCTGCGCTAAGCCCGTCTCGCTCGCCAGCGTCGGGGCCATTCATTCTCTCACGACATTCGCACGCTCGATTCTCCACTGCCATTCTGACTCCCATACCGCACCACGCCCCCGTTGCCCCAGCCAGCCTGCCCTCCATCTGCTCTGCTAACGTCGCAGCCGCTGTCGCCATCCGCCTCGACGGCCACGAGTGCGCGCGCCCTCTCCTCTGGTGCCGCTGTCTCCTCTCTCCCCCCCTCCCAGCCGACTGCTCCCTCCGACGCCGCCTCGAGCCTCGCATCCTCACCACACTGCCTGGCCACCGGCGCACCCCATCACGTCTCGTAAAACGTCTCAATACCCTCTCTTCATGATATCCGCGAGATATCGCCTTGCCACTGACGTCTCCGAGCCCGTGTTGTCGCCTTCTAGCTTGCCAGCTCGCGCTGCAACTGGACACGCAGCCCTCTTTCCCTTGGCTGCATCTGCTCCATAAGCGCCTGGAAATCCTTCTACTCCCAGCTTTGTCCTTGGTGCTGCTCACTCGTTCCGTCTCGAGCTGCCGTTGGTAGCTCTGCTCTCCCTGTCCGCGTCCTGGGCGTCATGCGATCCCCACAACACACATCTTGAGCAACCCACTACACAAACACCACTCCTCAGTACCGTGCCTGCCTGCCAGATTATGACAGACGTCTCGGCGGTTCAGGCGTATGCTGATCCTCAGCCGGCTCCCCTCGCCCTTTACGCTGGTCCTCCACCACCCGTCTTTGCCCAAGCTTCTCCACCCCTAGACGGCGTCGTTGAAGAGGAAGAATCGTCCACAATCAAGTGCATCTGCGGCTACGCCGACGACGATGGCAACACGGTGCTGTGCGAGAAGTGCGACACGTGGCAGCACATTGTGTGCTACTACGAGTCTGCACAGCATGTGCCCGACGTGCACGAATGCGCAGACTGCCTGCCGCGCCTGGTCGACGCAAAGAGCGCCTCGGAGAAGCAACGCATCCGACGAGAGATGCACAACATTGGCGAGCGCAAAGGCCGGCCAAAGGCGTCTGCAAAGAACCCCAAGAAGCGCCCAAAGGACTCCCTCGTGCCAATGCAGGCCAATGCCTGGCCCACGCAAACCAACGGCGACCTATACTACCCCCCTGACCGCAAGAGCGGAAGCCCACGAGATCAGCCTCCTCCAAACAAGCGGCCCAAGACCAACCATCGCTCTTCTGCTTCTATGAGCGTCGTCAGCCAAGCACCAGCTCTTGCGCCCACATCACGCAAGCGAGGCGCGTCTATTCTGGTCAACGGCCACAGTCCCGTAAAGTCACCGTCGAATCCCGACGGTCCCGTAGAGGATTACTCGTACGAGTTTATGCATCTCTACCGTCAGCCCGAGCCGCCTTCTGCAGAGTCCAACTCGTATACGCGCATCGATGTTGCCAACGACATTGCCATGTGGCTTCAAGACCCAGAAGCGCTTGCAGAGGCAAGCGGAGGCAAGAAGCCACAAGACATTTTTTCACGCATTGACAGCACCATACAGGATCTCGAAACCAAAACTGCGCCAGAAATCGTGAAACAGACAGACGTCGACTCGGCTATACTAGCGCATGGCCTTCACCCTCAGTGGCACTTTATTACAGCCGAGACACCAGTCCCTGACGGAGGTTACGTTGGCGAGCTCAAGGGTCTCATCGGCCGCAAAACCGACTACTATTCAGATCCCTCAAATCGATGGGATCTCCTGCGACATCCCGAACCATTTGTCTTTTTCCCTCCCCACCTACCCATCTACATTGACACGCGGCGCGAAGGCAACATACTCCGATACGCCAGAAGGAGCTGTAACCCCAACATGTCCATGAAGATTTTGATTGACTCGAGCAACGACTACCACTTTAGCTTCCTGGCAACTCGCGAAATCAGTCCTGGAGAAGAGCTCACCGTTGGCTGGGACATTGACTCCGAAGTACAAAAGCAACTAGCCAAGGTTGTCACCAACGGCGCCAAGGAGGGCTTCCGGAAGATCCAGCCTTGGGTGTCGTGTGTCCTCGCAAACTTTGGCGGCTGTGCTTGTGACATTTCCAACGGCAACGAGTGCCTTTTGGAGCGAGCCCGTCGCAACAATCCCGTCACAGAGTCAGCAAAGACCAAAGGCAAGAAGATGAAGAAATCTCAAACATCCCCTACAAGCACCGGCCATGCAACCAACAGCCGCGCAGGCAGCGAATTGGCCAACCGCGACATTGTGGACGACGACCAAATGGACGCCCGCTCTACTTCTGGCTCCCACAAATCAAGCAGTCGCGATATTACACCAGCGACCCATGTTTCCCTCGACGGCGAACTCAAACTATCGGAGCGTGAGAAGAGGAAGATCCAGCATCAGGAGCTCTTGTTCCAGAAGCTCGATCACGACGAGCACAAGGGAAAGAGGAAACGCACTAGCGCTGGATCTAACCTCAACACACCGAACCTCTCATCTTCTGTAAGAAGTCTCCCCCACATTGTCTACTGGGTCTTTCTAATTCTAAGCAACAGAGACGCTCCGGAAACCCCGAGCCTTCACCGTCAGCTCGTCATCGGGAACACAGCCACGGTGTGGCCCGCAAGACTTCAGGAAGTTCTATAAAGACAAACGGGCGTGCACCGGCCAGACCGAAGCCCGTCTATGTGGATGCATCGACGCAAACGGCACAGGATGATGATGCAAAGCTACCAGCTTGCACCAAGCCGCGCCAGTTGAAGCCTCCAATGTCATTCAAGCGCAAACTTTTACAGCAAGCCCAAGAGGATAAGCTGCAACGCGAACGAATGCGGTCGGCATCTGTGAAGATGGAAGTCCGATCCCCGGCTCTGAAAGACGTTTCTTCAAACAAGCCCTCTCCACTGCCACCGTCACCACCGCTCGAGGAGCCTTCTGTAATGGATACATCAACCGAGCCTGTACCTGACACGAGGCAGCACAAGGAACTCACTCCCGCCAAGGAGCCCTCGCCTGAGCCTACTGTAGATGTTGAGATGACGGATGCTGAAGTCGCTGCTCCCAAGTCTCCAGAACCAAAGACCGAGGAGTTGCCTGACGCACCTAGACCACAGACTCCGCGCGAAACCTCTTGTCCACCTAACCAACCATCTGCCCCGCCGTGGTCGGCCTCAATACCAACCGAACCATCACCAAAGTCTACAGCAGAATTCCCGCCTCAATCCGCTGATATGGAAGTCGAAACTCCTGTAAAGCAGGATTCGGCCAGCGCAGTTAACAATACCCCCACCACTTCTGTATCGAGCTCTGCGCCCGTGACCGATAGTGCCGCTGCACCCTCTCCAGCCGCATCAACGATTGCGTCGCCCTTCTCTCCTGCTGTTAACAGTGCCGTCAAGGCAACACCAGCACGCAAAAAGCTCAGTCTAAGTGACTACACCAATCGCAACCGCAAGACCAAGTTGGCTCAGACACAGTCGACCGGTTCAAATGCCACGCCGCCACTGACTACATCGCAATCCACAAGCTCTCCAACGCTATCGACAGCCAGTCTTCCAAACACAAACTCTCCACCGCCCAAGGTCGTGGAACCTGTCCTGGCACCCGTAGCAGAGGAGCCGAAGCCTACCGAGGTATCCGTTGCACCTACTATTGCGGCTACTTCTACTTCGATATGAGCGACATGATTCACGATACCCCCGCTCTTGTTTTGCAACCAGTTTTTACGGGCCGCCGGGCGACTCGCGTGGTTTCTCCTTCTCCTTTTTTTTCGGAGTGTAAAAATATGTAATGATTATAAGTCGAATGATTTTTCTTCCTACCCTTTTTTTTTCTTTCTCTTATCTACTCTTTTCTTTATCCAGACGACTTGAAGTGTTCGGTCTCGGGGTCTTATTCTTTTTTTTTGGTGTTGTTGCTGTTGAACTCATTGATTTGATGTCATTGAAGGGTGACGGAGGGTAGTGAGTGAAGTTTTGATTCAAATATGATATGTGGAAAGGAACAGGAAAGGGGACTTATATACTACAAAAAAGAACAAAAGGCAGGATACATTTTTCTTCGCCGCGAAGCGAGAGCGAGCTCGAGTATTTATTTTCCATTGTTGCAATGTGCAAATGAGGCTGGTTGGGACGGTGTTGTAAGCAGATGATTGCTAGATCAAAGCGAAATAGCATTGTTGACCAGGACTGACGGTCCTGTTTTGTTGCCCTTGAGTATTTTCCCGACTGTCTTGATGGAACTTGGTGGGGGAATGAGCACGCTTGGATCCGCTTTCTCCATTTCTCGCAAGATACATACAACACAATACAATACATCAAGCCACTCCCAACAAGGAGTAAAAAACAAATCAAAACACGTGCGGACATTTGAGTGGAAATATCTAGTAACTAGTAATGTATGTTTTTTCCCCCTCTTAACACTTCATCTGTCATTTATCATCTAAAGAAAGCCCCCCCCCCTCTTCTAAGCCACACCTTTCTACCCATAAAAACCGCCAAATAAAAATTACAAAATCGAAGAATCGAAGAATCTAAGAAGAAGAAAAATTGGGTATTACATTCACATATTCCACACACACACACACCCCAAATCTACGTAACGACAAAACCCCCCAAAATATCATCCTATATGAAAAGAACCTCCCCCCCCGTGTTACCCATCACCTCCCTCCCCTCCTCCTCTCAAACACCGCATCAAAATACCCCGGCACCTTCTCTCTTCCTTCTCCCTCAGCACCAGCAACCCTCCGAGTCTCCCCCCCAAGCTCACTCTTCTGTCCCACCTCTCGTTCAACCGGCGTGATAGCATCAGCAGCATCGCCTGTGGGACCTAATTCGTGTCTTATTTGTACCTGCTGCTGCTGCTGTTGCTGCTGCTGCTGAGTAGGAGGAAGAGGAGGAGGAGGAGGAGTGTAGTATTCAACAGGGGTGTAAGCGGGATGGTGGGGTGGCGGGGTTTGTGTGTCGTATTTCCCAGGTAAAGAATATGGGGGGTGGATGTGTGGGTGAGGTGGAGGTGGTGGTGGTGTTGGGATTGGACTTGGTGAGGAGGTTGGAGCGCGTGGAGGAGGGAAGTATAGGGGGATTTGGGATAAGGAAGCGGGGTAGGAGGGGTATTGTTGGTGGTATGGGGTTGTGGTTTCTGGGGATGCAGAGGGGAGGTGGTGGTGGTGAGGATGATGGGGTTGGTGCATGTAGTATTGTTGGTGGTGATGTAGGGCGTTGTTGTTACTACTGTCGGGTGCTGAACTGCTAGTCCCGAGTTCGGCTCGAGATTCCAACATGCGTGTTTCGCCGCTTGGAGATGTGTCTGGACGGGGTGATAGACGACCGGCTTTGCGTTTTATCTCGTCTTTTAGGGATTTGGTGCGGCCCCAGAAGAAGAAGAGGAGGGCGGCGAGGATGGTGATGCTGGCGCTGGTGACGGACATGGCAATTATGGCGCGGGTGGAGAGACGGCTTTTAGTGTTGGTTGTATTTTCTGTAACAGGACTGGATGTTGGATTTGGAGTGCTGCTCGATGGGTTGCTAGGCCAGGATGTTTCTTCAGCTGGAAAGGGCTCGCCTGGGTTGAGCATGTATTTGCTGTCCATTGCCATTTGTTGCTGCTCTTGTACACTCGCTGATGCATTCGGATTAATGGCTCCCACCATGCCATAGTTTATGCAACTACCAGGGGCAGAGCAGTAGAAGAAGATGGGATCGGTATCATTAATGATGATACGGTATGTGGGTGGTAAGGACAAGACCGTGTCGACGGGATGGAAGTTGGAAAAGAAACCTATTTTAGATGCTCCTGTCATCTCATAGGGTATGCATGGAAAACCGTATTCGGCGCGAACAACGCTGTGGTTGAGCGGGTAAAAGGCAAATTCTACAGTCTACGTAAAACAGTTAGGATAGAGGTCGGTATCAAGAGTAGCAGGCCAGCTTACATCACCAACATTGGCCACTGTTGCCTCGGGTCTGAACTTGTGATCTGCTAGACCAACTTGAATTGTATGTGTCTGTGCTGGTGCTGTGGTCGTCGAGCTCGGTTGGCCTGGTGTTATCGCTGATGCCGTCACGACTTGAACGTCGGGCTGAACACTGTCGTGTGCCAAGCATGTTGTAGGAAGTTGAATAGAAACAAGCAGAAATTGAAGAAATGCAGCCACCCAGCACCGTGACCCACGCATTTTCATAAGTATTATTGTAAATTGTAAAACCTTTTGAAATGAGTGGCCTGCACGTCTGTCTTCAATACTGTAGTGAGATCAAAGGAAGACTTTGATTCTGAGAAAGAAAAAAAAACCAAGATGAAGGGGCATAGTCAGTGCTATGGTCCGCTACCTTACCATGGCAGTGGTAAAGTAAACAAGGACGCATATACGAAGCACACATCTCAACATGTCAAAGAATGCCCATGGGTAGCCACGGCTAGGGCGTTCGAGATGAGCCCCCATGTACCATGTATTTGCGCTATCCAGTTTTCGGCACGGCTGCAACAAAGAGAATGACCCGAATTGGAGAGACTCGGTGGCCTCAAGCGGCGCGCCACGGCACTAACAAAGACGGTGATACAAAGAACCTCGGTATTGCGCGCCGCTAGAGGAACATCTGCAAGCATCATAACTTGAATACCCGGACATGTTTGAAGAGGGACGGGGGTTAGATTTCAGCCTCAACCCCACCGCATTTCAGAACCAGGACTGACAGGGATGCAAGGGCAAGGCCAGCCAATGTGCACAAATGTTCGAACGCGACATCTTCCATGTAAATTGCCAGGATCCTCACATGGATAGGATGCATTCAACGTCCATGTAATGATTCTGCACGACACGACAACGTGTGTACATGCGAGTAAGTGGTACAAGGGTTGGAATCTTAGGTTGCTTTTTGATTATTGATATACTATACAACAAAATAAGAAAATGAGAGGAGTGGTCCGACAAAGCATACCATATCTAGTAACATAGTGCTATGCGACCTGGTATATTCCGTGCAATTGCTCGGGTAGATTCATAACGTACCAGCAAGACGCCATGACCGTGACTCCTGTTGACATGATAGTCTGGCTGCTCTGTTCAGTCGGATAAAAAGACTGAAGCCGGTAACGTCTACGATGACAAAGCACCCCGTATTACTGTGACATGCGTTTGGATCGACTCAAGTGCATGTGCGGCGATCAAAGATCTCAGCGGCCAGGGTCCCCAAACCCAAATGGGTCATTGCTGGCGGAGCTGTTGGACCCAGACCCATAACCTGACGGGGGCACAGACAATTGCTTCCCGCCGAAGCCGTTTGGTTCTGGCAACGGATTCCAGATAGGAAAGCCATCTGGAGGCTGACTCTCGCCTACTGGTTTACCACGAGCATAGTCGACGAGGCTGCCGTTGATTCCAGTGAGTGCCCAAGCAAAGACGGCAACGTCACGGATGCTCTTCATGAAGCTATTTTGAAAGTCCATCGCGGGTCCCGCATGTGCCATGGCTGGGTGTCGCGCACCTAGAGGGTACTGAGGCATCTGCGGCGGTGCAGGATGGAACACGGGTTGTGTTGCCCAGGGAGCCGCAAAGATGCCATTGTACTGGTGGGCTGGCTGTGCAACAGGCATAGCGCCTGGCAACATTGGGCGCGCACGACGCAGGCACACGACAAGTCCGTCCGAGGTGCACGATATAACAGCCTCGAGTTCGATGGGTTCATCACGGGGCTCAGAACGAGGCGAGCTCGCAGATGAGATGGAGGAGCGTGGCGCAGAACCGCCAAACATTGCCTGGTGAGTGGCTGAGCCAGCTGAGCGATAGCTGGGATCTTCCCTTGAGTTTGAGCGTGAGGCTGACGCCTCTGCGCTCTCGTTGGTGCTGTTGTTTGCAACGGACGGCTGTCTAGAACTAGCATCACCTGATGTGCCAAGCCCCACACCACCCTCAGACTCTTCGTCCGAGCTAGTCACATCGGTCATCATATCGTCCTCACTTTCGGATGAGCTAGCTTCGGGTGGGTCGTCCTGACGGGGGTCTCTGAAGAAGAAGCGCATGTACGCAATCGAGTCGTTACCTTTGGCCGACTCGAGACAGCGGACGGCATCCTCGAGACAGTTTGGGGCTATGCAGTAGTAGAAGCTGCGTCCCTTCATGGCTTCGCTCGAAATGCCAATGATCTGCTCTATGCCGCTTGTCGCGTACATGACAGTCAAGGTGCGGGTGAATCTGTTGAGAAACAGGGCAGCGCGGGGCTCATGGGTCTGATCCTCGTGGCCAAGGTCAAACTTGGTTGATAAGTGAGACAGCATATGATAGCGAGGGTCTTTTGGGGAGGAAGCGAATAACTTGCGGACTATGGGCGCCTCAACTGCACGCTCTGATTGGTGCGGGTCAGCATGCATGGAGCGACAAATGGAGTTAGAAGCTTACTCTGACTCTGCATGCCGTGCCGGTAGACGCTGGTGCAGCATACGAGCACATCGTAGACGACCGAGAAGCAGCATTCACAGCCGACCCACTCGCCCTGGCGATTCTTCAGGCGGCAGTAAGACAAGACGGCAGCCTTGTCGAGCCTCACGCCGCGACTGTGCTGTGCTTTGGCGAGGGGAAGTTCGTCTGGATGAAAAAACTGCCACACGGACCTGTTGACGACCTCGTCGGGAGTGTGGCCGAGGATGTCGACAATGGAATCAGACGAGTACAGGATGTGGGCATCGTCGGAGAGGTCTGTCGAGGCTGAGTGTGGGTTCCGGAGAGACGAGATGGAAGGGACATACCATGGATGGTGATGAAGGTGGTGTCCATTGCGGCGGGCAACAAAGGAGCGGAATAGCGGGTGTGGTTTGGACCGTGGTTTGGACCACTCTTGCCCCAAAGAGACCGAATCTAATAATTCGCTCTAAGAGAGGGGACGTTGTCGGACGACCAGGCGACGAGGGAGCGCGGGCTGGTCAAATAGTGTCAGGGTCCAAGGTGGGACGAGAGCACGTTGGCCGGACCGTTGCGCACGGATGCGAATAGCGACGAGGGAACGCAACGCAGTGAAACGGGTGCGACACGAGACGAGCGCGCTGTGGGAGTGAATGGGACAAGAGGCCGAGTATGATACGAGTCAGTTGCAATGATGTAATGCGCGATCACAGACGTCTCCACCGCCCCTCACCCTCGTCGGCGCAGGAATGGAGCAGCGCAGTAAGGATATATGAGGCAGTCCAGGGATAGGGCGCGCCGCAACAAGCTAGAGCTCAGGAGCATATGCAGAATGCAGCGTGTGGAAGTGAGCAGAAAGCTACGAGAGGGCCGAAAGTGACGCGCACCGCACCCCTGTGAGGCCGGAAAAAGGCGGTTGGTTGACGTTGGGCCTAGCTCGCTTGTGGGGTTGGGGTCACAGGGAGGAGTTCCGGATGGTGGGAACGACGCCTAAACAATGCGAGCGAACAGAGCGAACGGCTGCAGCTGTGCCGGGGCCAGGACAGGGAGGCGAGCAGGGCGAGGGCGTGATGAGGAGAAAAGATCGTAGTAAGTATGTGGGAGCAGTGGGTAGTGGGGACAAGGCGATACGAGGTGAGATTTGAAGATTGCCGTCGGATATACTAGTGAGTATGTAGTACGTAGTGTGGGCAAGTATGTAGGTCAGTGGCAGGCGCAGGGCCAGAAAAAAAAGGAAGGGCAAAAGGAACCAAGGACTGTGAGGGCTGATCAAGACGGGCTCGGCAAGTGGAGGTGGCGCTCCGGGAGCGAGGCGAGACTTTGGGGCCATGAGGCATTGGTTAGCGTACCACTGTGAGCAGCGGGGGGGGGTTCAAGCAGCAGCAGCACAGAGCAAGAATGTCACCTGTCAAGACGAGGCCGGTGTTTGAGAGAGTTCAGGGCATGGGCAAGGGGCATCTGTGACAGCGGAGACATGTGCTAGGTGGGGGATGAGTTTTCCTCAAAGGGCCTTGGGCCTGTTGGCGGCAGCAGAGGAGAGCGCAGTGCAGTGCAGTGCAGTGAGGTGGCTACTGGAGGTGTAGTACTAGTAGTAACAAGTATGTACGTAGCCAAGGAGCCCTGCCCATCACCACATGGGCGCTGCAGCCCGTCCGCTAGCTACCTCCGCCCCCAGCGCCTCGCCGTCATCTCTCCGGTCTCTGCTGCAGCACTACGCAGTCACGCCTACATCCACTCGTACGCACGTACGGGAGGACAGACACGGCCTCTCCATCAGAGCCACCTTTGTGCCCAGTCAGTGATACCACCAGCTGGTTACCTCTGTTGTCGAGACCACTCACCTGTCTTTCGTCATCGGCGATCGTCTTGCCTACGCCACAAGCCACATGCAAGCCACCCCTGCTCACCTCTACGCCCCCTCATTGGCAGCTGCGCTTGTAAGCGCCTAAACCATCTTCCTTCACCTCTTCTCCGTTTGCTACACACCCGCCCGCTTTGGCAAGACCCCCCAGAGGAAAAAAAAACTTCCCACATCCCCGGCTCCCACTCCCTCCGCCTCACTTCTGCCTTCAACGACCGGTTCTTATCAAGCCGGTGCAGGGCGAGACCCCCTGCGACCCGCCCACCGGAGGAGCCCTGCTCTGCACATCACCCCCTCGCCCTGAGCATTTTTTTTTACCATCACCGCCAGACGCATGCCAAGATGGAAGCCAGCTGGGAATTGCCTACTCTGAGGGGCACCATCCGACTAGGCGTAACCCACCCAACTTAGCTGGGCAGTAGCCACTACTAACTCTCCCCCAGGGCCAAACAAAGTCTAAGCTTAGCTCCAGTGAGGTCAAATCAGGCCTCGCTACATGCATCGCTGACCACTTTTGTACTAGCTCAATTCTACGACGTCGACTTCTATCCTTACACTGCACCCGGCCTGGATCCCGTTTTCGCGGTCTGTGGTGGCCCGTTTGTACGTCTCACATTGTGCCTGGTCCTGCATGCCCAGCGCTTATTAATCTAGACTATCGTCTGTCGATGCGTTCTCGACAAGAATGGGTCCATTGAGATCTTGCGCTGGTTTGAAGACGAGGAAAACACTGCAGAAAATGGTTCAGCGAATCCCAAGGTTGGTCGCCGCTCCCATGGCTTGCTCCTACTAATGCAGCCCTTCCTTTTTTTCAGCAAATCAGGTACAACAGCGTCGTATGGTCTCAGGCTACCAATGGAGACCCACTCGTCTGCGTAGCTTGCGACTCCCGTATCAAGGTTCTCAATGTCCGAACTGGTGATCTCTCGGCGGCACGTTCTGCGGCACCCATCCTACACCACCCGCTGACGTGTGCCACAGACGCTGATAGGCCATGGCGATGTAAGCATATCCGCTGCAAGTCACATACACATCTGACGCCAAGTAGTCCGTCAACGACCTTGCCATATCCCCGGTCGATCCCACCATCATCGCATCAGTCAGCATTGACCACAGCCTCCGGTTGTGGAGCCTGCACCCTTCGCATGAGAAGCAACCGCTTGGGGCCGTATGCTACGGCCAAGGTCACAAAGATCAAATCTTGACCCTAGTGTGTACCTTGCTACTATAGCCAATGAAATCAACTGACATTGGCAGTCATATCACCCCAAAGGAAAATACATCCTCACTGCGGGTATGGATACCAAGATCAATCTAGTAGGTACTTTGCAAGAAGAGGTGCTACAAATCTCTCTTCTAACAATACATGCAGTGGGCTGTCCCGGATGATCTCAAAGAACATACCGGAACCGACAAGCCGGTAATGGTGCATTACCCGCATTTTTCCACCACTGAGATCCACACCGATTTTATAGACTGGTACATAAAGCGTCCTCGTTCCGGGTTACCGGGCTACATGTACTGACTTTTGCTAGTATCCAATGGTACAATGATCTGATTTTTAGTCATGCATGCCGAGAAGGCAAAATCATCCTCTGGAGTATCGACCACTTCAGCTCAGACCGTACCGTTACGCCTCCTGCACCTATTCCGACCTCAAGCGCGGTCAACAGTCGCACACCAGTCACAATATCAGCCAATCTAACATCAAACACACGGTCAGCATGGGGTGGTCGCTTCCAGCGTCTCCTCCAATTTGATTTGCCGTATACCAATCAGTTTTACATTCGATTCTCCCTTTTCCACGAGCTCGGCCACCACCCGATCCTGGTTGCGGGCAATGAAAAGAGTAAGACATTTTTCTGGGACCTTCAACGCCTCGAGAACTCTGGTACGGGAGAATCAAGTACAGGAGACGATAAGCTCTATGCTGGAAAAGAAGTGCCGCTGGGTCTGCCCCGACATGTTCGAGAAGGCAGCTCGGCCTCGACCGCGTCCTCCGCCATTAGCGCCGGCTCCGGGAACACTAAGATGAAGCAAAAGAAAGTAAAGGAGGTTGTTCGTGACCGAGGCATATCCGATCCCTTCCGCTCCATCAAAGCCCACAAGATTGTAGAGACTCCAAAGTACAAAGCTTTCGCCTTTCGCCATTTTTCATGGAGTCGTGACGGCCAATGGTGTGTTGCTGTAGGCGATTGTGGCACAATCAATGTCTTCAGCCGTTGGGAAAAAGGCGTGCCGCCAATGAACCCTGACCAGGAGATACCAGCACCAGGTGAACCAAGCATCAGTCAGTGATATGTCCCTAGTAGATGGCTTGATACGAAGAATGCGGCAACACTCCGCTGGCAAATCGTGTCAGAAAGAGGAGAGAAGCTGCCAACTAACATGATTTATGCACAGATAAAAAGAAAATCACTGATACTTTTCACGCCATGTCCGAAGCACACGCGTTGCGGAGGCAGATGGCAGCTGACCAGGGCGAACCTTTTGAGGAAGACTTGAAGACCCTCTTGGGCGAATATGTAGATGGATTACCGGAGCACGAAAAGGAGTTTGCTCAATCACTTGGTAAAGAATAGCGTAATTGATGGTGGCTTGGTTGTTACTACAGCGATAGCTAATGTATAGAGGTGTCATGTAATAACTTCATTTACGTCCCGCTCTTCATTCTCATATAATAAACATAGCCGAAGATAGAATCAAAAAGTACAAGTCACACTTAATTCTCTTGTTCGCCCAGGCACACCAAAGAGAATCATATCATCTCATCTTGTATATCCAGAACCACCAATTCACATCCTCCTCCCAACACAGGGTTAGGTCCCGGTATATTCCTTGTCTCTACTCGCTCCCATAATAAGTGCAGACACCCAATCTCCCTCTTGATATGCTCCACATCCTCCAAAATAGCGTCCAAACCCTCAACAAACAAAAAAGCGTCTCATCTCTCAATATACGGGTATGGGGTCGGGAACTGGGACCGTATCCCTACGGAACGTCGTCAAGGGAACTAAGTCGGCAACGCTTCTCTCTCTCTCTCTCTCTCCGTGAAAGAGGATATGGGAGTCTCTCCGCATAATCTTGTATCCCAGAAAACGTAACGCTTCTTTCGCAGCTGTCTTCTGTCGCTATATTCTGAGGTCGCTGTCAATCCACATGTCCGGTTTTCTGCGGCGAGCTCGTACACACCGATGATCGAAGTATGTTCGCATTTTTTTTTCCATGTCTTCTATATACGAGAAGCCATGGTAGCCCGGGGTCTCGGAGTACATCTTCTGGTTTGACTGTTGTTGCGGTTTATAACGGTTTGGCGATCCATTTGTATTATATGCGCTTTATGGGACTAGCTCGCACACACATACACTCGTAATCGAGGTGTTTTCACTTGCTGTGAGTGTGTATAAAAGCCATGTAACAGTCGTTCTCCTAGTGAACTGTCTGGTTCGTTTGGCGCAGCGGAATAGTCGGTTTGCTTTGGTCTTGGTTTTTTTTTCGCGGTATATAACGGTTTGGCGATTCCATGCGCCATGATAATCTCCGCAGGGGGGGGGGGGGGAATGGCAGGTTTGTATTTTCCTGTGGCTCTCTATAAGAAAAACCATACAGTGGTCTTCGTGTATCGTTTCTTGGTCTTGGATTTGTCGTGGTATATATAACGGTTTGGCGATGCATTCTCATGCAATTGCCTGAACGAAGCGCGGATCACCTTTATTTCCATGTTCCCTTGCTGCGTCTGTTCCGAAAGAGCTTCGTATTAGGAATCTCGTACTGTCCTTCACAGCCGGCTTTTCGTCCTAGTAGAAACTTGTAGGGGAAACACCCATGTTTGCGTATTCCAGCACGACTCACACATTTGTGACTGGGATTGCTCTTCGCTGTGTCGTGAACAAGTGAGTGGTGTCCGGGATCCCGTTATTCGCGATAAAGAAGTGTTATATAAGGGCGTGTTTTTTTGGATCGATGATGATGTCGCTAGCTATTTTGAAAATCGTCTTCGCTATATGGAGTATTGTTCATCACCAGTGAGCTGTTCAAGCCGTACAAATCAGTCCCATCAGGACCTGGTGAGGAAATAGGCCTGTTGTCTAAAAGGCATTAATTGGGGCAAGGCTTGGATGCCGGAACATCGCGAACTTGATGCGCTCAATCGAACAAAGAAGGTTGCTGTAGTCGTAGTCGGAGTTGGATATATAATCGTTTTGATTACCTTGATAGCTGGTGGAGACGCGTTGGTTTGAACAAGGTGCACTCGGGTATATGGTATATGGGCTGTGTAGTCTTCTTCGGGAGGATCCTACGTTTCGCATCGCGCACGAGACATATGAAGTTTTGGCGCGGCAACACCAGAGCTGGGTGGTAGAGGATGTATATACTTTCATATACCGTTTGGGCTGATGCAGGTTTTGCGATCAAGCTTTCCGTCCTCGTACACTGGCGGAGATGAATGTTGCGCCTACCTTTGGCAATCTCACTGGCCATGCCAAGTCTTATCAGTAAGTTGGTAGATATTGTGTCTGGAAGCCCTCTCGGACGTCTCAGGACTACCAATGACCTGGTGTGGGAACATACGATACGTTGGAGTGTCCGACTACGCTTGGTATGAACACAAGCCGCTGGTCACCAGTGACCTTGAAATCTACTACGTTCATACACCATACTTTTGCTGCCTTTTGCCAATCCCTGATAGAGAACTTTTCTGAAACATTCCTTGCTATCTGGGTAGTATAGCGGGTTTGAGAGTATATTATTACATCACTCAACGTCCACTCGGTCGTGTTTGACATCCTTGTCAGCGTCCTCCTGGATATCGTCGTCGGCATCGCTGTACTCGCTATCTACTTTCGCCTTCTTCTGTGGGAGAAAGCTGAAAAGGATAGATGACGCCTTATGATTGATCGAGTAGAAGCAGTGAGGTGAGCTATGTGGAAGTCCGAGATATTGCAAAGAGACAACTGGCTACTGGTTATACTCTTCCCACTGCGTCTCGGCATTGAACTTGAAGTTTATGTTTATGGATCCTGGAGGCTCCTGGATTTGCTTCGATAGCTTCCGGAAAAGAAAAATTCCTTTATACGAGAAGTTCCAGGCATACGGCATTATGTTCCTGTAGTATTCTTCCTCTAGTATTCCTCGGGAGTGTGCTGCCAGACATTTTGTATGTTAGATATAAGGGCAGGGTCTTTGAATCGACGACAGCGGAATTGGTTATTCGAGAAAACGTCTTCTATATACAATTCTAATGTGGGAAAATTGTGAAGTGCTTGTATTGCTTTGGCTGAAAGCATGTGGGATGGAAGAATTCAAGTGCAGCTTGAGCTTGATGCTGCCTCGGTTTGAATAACTTGAGCGACTTGAATGAAAAGACTAGTAGAGAGGAATTCGTCATGTCATTGTATGCGCATGTGTGTGGTATATCCGTTATACTGGACCATATTTTCCCAACCAATTTGTTGGAATGAACGTACGTTGACGCGAACACTTCCCTAGTTCGATTTCTTGGAGGCTGTCGAATGACCATCTCCTCATGGTGGTTGTCGACATTTGCGTGCGTTCCAATGTTGGCGTCAATGTCGAACCGACGCTTGTAACTAAATATTCGAATTGCGCACCTCCATATATAGTTGGCGTGTATCCAAACAATATATGTTTATTGTAGGTATTCCTCTATCGTATATAATTCGATGCAGTATCCGGATGGAATCTTGTGCAGACCCTGCTTGCGAGTCGACGACGATGTGTCTCACTGTTGCAGCAGTTTTCGACTGTATACGGTGCGTGTGGTCAAATGACATGTCTATCAGCTTCGATCCCTCAATTTTATTTTGCTGACGCGACGGTTGCCGAGTTTTTGTACTGTTGACGCTTAACGCTGTAGTGAGCCATTCGAACAGGTCCTTGTCCCATGCAAAGTGTATGCTGATGTGCACACATGGCACGAAACCGACCAGAAATATACAGCAAAAAAGTCCCTACTCGCCAGGACAGTAAACCTTGCGGCTCGTTGTTGTCCAATGTTCCGAGTACCCGAAACAGATTCTGCCTTTTTTGTGATCTCAGGGAGGGCCAAGATAGATAGTGTCGCTAGGGCGAACACAAAAGGCGAAGTAATGGAGGAAAAACACATGCGTATAGTTCATCATGGGCTGTTGGAGGCGTCCGCTTGTTGCTGCGGTGGAGGGGCATCTGGATTGCTGTTGTTGTGGTCCTCTGGCATCGGTGCAGTATTTGCGTGCATAATGTCATTATTGCCATCACGTCCGAAGTCTCTTAGCGCCGTGCTCAAGGTGGCCTGACTTCTTACCGGCATACGCTGGTTCTTGCGCGGAGAAAGGTATAGGGAGATATTGGAGCTTTGCCATAGGAGATCTTCGAAAGCCTTGGGTTCTTGCACAAGCATGGCCTAGGACAGGATAGACCCACTTGAGCCATTGCGCGCTTGAATTCGTTCCACTTGACAGCCTTGAGGAGAATTTTCCGATCAGCTTGGTCAACATGGAAGAGGGCATTCGTGGCTTTCGACGCTTATTTGTCCAGTCTGAATACTTGGACGTTCTCATCCCTAACGGCGGGGACCACAGGTAGAGGCAGATTGATTATCGCGGCATCTGGGGTACCTTCCGTCTTTGTCTTTGTTCTTTCTTCTATGGCTGATTCATTGGGTCCATTGGCGTCTTTCAAGCTTCTTCTTGGAGTCTCATATGCTGTCGAGGAAGTTTTCGAAGGAGTTTATATACTTAATGAAGGAGGAGATGATGTGATCGACTCATAATCGAAAACTGAGCTGTTCTTATACTCGGTTTAGCTGCCATCTCAATTGCCGTATGAGTTACCAAAAAATCACTGCTATGTTTGCCTATGGAAACTACAATTGTTGTTGTCATCGTTTTCCCACAGCCGTTATGATTGCGATTGCGATTGTTCGTATGATTGTTGCTACAATCACCGTCGCATGTCTCCCGAGAACATTCTACTCATTGCCAGATATGCAGAAATGACCAAGACTAGGTAACGGCCACTCGTATGTTTTTGCGTTGAGGAATTTTCCAAGCGTCATATTCACACGTATGAGGGTTTGTCACTTATCAATGCGCCGTCACACTGTGAAAGCACTGCCAGAAAGCACTGCCAGTCTCAGAATGCAGTAGCAGTGCTAGACGTAGGGTGTGATGCCAGAATAATCCCAGATTTTCACACCGAAAGAAACTCTCGCCTAGCACACCGCCATATTGAAAATGTGTTCGCAAGAACGAGCTCGGACATCACCAACGGAGAATAGCCCCCGCAGCTGAGTTCAGCCCTGCCAACCCTGCAAGCCAGCTACTCATGCGCTCCCTACACACACACAAATAAAGTCTGTATGCACCAAACTCGCCAAAATGAATCATACACCGAAAAATAAACCCCTTTTCTCTCTCAACAATAAGAAAAAAGGCAGCCACCGGAACAATCCAAACCCAAAACTTGATAGCAAACCGCCTTCCAACGCGAACGCGAACAGGCACAAAAACAACCAAACAAGCATTCATCCCTCCCGCTTCCGCAAATAGCAAACAAAAAGGGGAATTCGGCGACAAAAGCAATAAAGAAGGGCGCGTGGAAACAGCAATCCCGCCCAAACGGAGGGGGGGGCAGTCGTGTAACTCTCGCTTCGGTTTTACCAACCTACTGTACCGAAGCCCACGTGGGTAAGCGAATGGACTAGGGATATTTTACGGTTTTTTTCTTTTTTTTATCAGCCTATTCCTTGCGCTCACTTGCCCTGCCTTGCTGCAGGGTGCAAGAAGCCAATCATCAATGCAGGTTAGCGGGCCGGACGACGGCGCAGACCAAGTGCCGGGTGCTCCGGCTCTTGGGAAACAGGGCAACCAAAACAACTAAACAATCAAACAAATAAAAATAAACTTAGTTTGGTATAGTTGTAACATCGACGTTCATGTTGGGATGTTTTTTTGACTCTCTAGCAAGTTCCAGATGATTGTACTTGAGTCATATTTGGGCGCGTAGGTCTGATGTTTACTCGCTCGCTCGGTCATGTTTCAAATAATGCAAGGAGAGTTGTTTCAGTCTGGAGGTTGGCAAAACAAACAACGCCCATGGATTCATCATGGCGGCGTTAAAGATATAGGGGTTTGAGCGAGTGCGAGTGCGAGCACGAATGTAGATAATTGTATTGCTGACGAGAAGTAATCATGTCTTCCAGAGTATGAGTGAGTGAAGAAGGAATGTAGGTACATACACGATGTCATTGTCGCCGTCCCTTGCAGATGGGCAATAGTAAATGCATGCGTGTGGCTGATAATGGTGGCGTCAGATGGCGACATGGCGCTTTGCAAGATGTATCAACATATATGACTCTCTGACGCAAGCGAACATGTATAAATAGGAGGTAGGATAGCGAGATGTCTCGTTGGCTGGACATGAAAACATCATGCCAAGTTAGCATACAGGTAGTGCAGATGAGTTGTTGAGTTTCTTCTTCTATAGCCACACGAGCGGCACAAGTGGTGTGTTGTTGAGTAGCATAGATCCTAAAATGGAAGTGTGGAAATTTCGAAAGCAGCATGGGTGTTCTACTTTAGCGTATGAACGTGGTATTCTAAGAATCGACTGGCTAGAATGAGCACACGAAGACTGAACATGGCATGGCCAGCACATCTGTTCAGCTCAGCCTCGTCGAGAGTCTTTTACACCTAGGCCCTGCCGATGGAGCATACCGTCACCTGACAATGTGGCTGGACTCTTTGTAAGGTCCAGAACCCTTATCAATGGCCAGCACATCCATACACTTGATGCATGAGCGGGTCGCGGGGTTTGAGAGTGGATCATCTTGATCTGACGATGGCATTATGCCAAAAGTGTACAGTCTTAGAGATCTAGAGCCGGGTCCTCACACTCGCCAGACGCGGCTCTCCAGTTCTCATCGGCCTCGCCTACATTTGACCCGACCTTACGCCTTGCAGGCTGTGGCGAATATGCAGGTATTGCTGCAACGGAACGGCACGGCCATAGAGTGCCCAGAGCGCCTCTGAAGTTGTACGCGAGGTCGATTAGTCTGCGTAGCGTACTGTGGGCGAGCTGAGTGAAGACTAGACTACGTCCCAAAGCAGCGGTGTGTTTCTGTGCTGCTACGGTCTGGGGAATAAACCAAGCTCACTAGTTACGCCCTATTCCCAAGCGAACAATCGAGAAAACGATTTTGGAAAACCATGGTCTTGGGGGCACCGAGAGCGTGGATAGGCGAGTAACCTAAGCCCAGCCAACGGTTTCTATCATTGTCGCTCGCCATGCCATTGAACAAATATGTAAAACCTGCTTGGAGTGACACATTGGCATCGTATCTTGCACAAGCTTTGGGATAAAAGTGGCATTGACAAAGTTGCTGGAAATCCTCTGGCCCACATTGACCGGTACCGGCGCTTGACGTCTGGATTGCGAAGTGTGGTAGTCGAGCACACTTCAGGCGAGCCCACCTCAGGCGAGCCGCATGTAGTGGCTGGAATAGTGTGGATCATGCTCGTGATGTACTAGATCTGAACACGATCATTTGGTTTCAGCCTTGATGTAGCCAAACAGCAGAGGTGGGGGAAGCGCCTAGTATTCCATAGGCCCAGGCTTTGCGCCGATAGATGCATGTTCGAGACTTTAGTAAATGAGTATGTGTAGGCCATTTATGATTACCATGGTATGGTACGCAGACTGACGGAAAACGTCGCGCATTGACCGGACGCCCTCATTCAAGCAATTGCTAAGTGTGCTCTTATTTTGCGCTGTAATATTCAAAAGTCTCTTGGATCGGTTGAAGCCAGCCACATGCCCAGTGGTGGGTGCTGACTCGGAACGTTAAAGGCACTCGCTTCTAAGACCTCTGAATCGGTTAGCGTTATGCAAGGAACAAGGTTGCTAGCATAGCCTCATGGCTCGTTGTGACCGTGACTGCCACGTTGGAGAACGGGACTAGCCCCGCATCTCAGCTCGCGTCTACACAAACCACCATCGTGGCAGACAAAAGACTGGTCGGACTTGAGCGGTGGCTGATGCAGTGTCTGGACGGGTGGAGCGGAACGCGCTAAGGGTACCGTGATGGGTGTAAGTATGGCGAGGCGTTTTCCAAGTCAAATCAGGATGCACAAGGAGGAATCAATGACGACAAGCAGACGAACTTGTTGATATGAAAGCTAAATGCAGAATCCATCCGACCGCGTGGTTATCCTCTTGGCTGGGTCGTGCCCATGATGCTCATCAATCAGTTGGCGTGAACAGAGGTCCGTAGCGGTGGGAGAACGAGGCCAGGGCCGGATGGTGTCCATGATGCCGGACCAGTCGGTCGGATAGTCGACAGAAATGGCGCCGCGTGTTGCAGGGGACATCGATGTATGTTAGCTCGCGGTACTAGGCACAATGGCTCAATATTGTCGTGTTGATGCCAGTTCTTGACCGCTCGCCTGGGCATGCTCGACACGCGCCGCTGCATATGCGAGTTTGCAAGTATTGGGCATTGGAGCGAAGCAGAGCGTGCATGTGTGTGTACTTGGAGTGTAGAGTCTGACGGCGCTCCAGCGATGGGAAGGGTATGCGAGGTGACGGGCCTTTGGTCACGTCAGGGTAACTGATACGAGATATTGGACGCTGCAGAAACCAGCGTGCTAGCCGATGCGCTAGCCCCGAAACAGCAAGTACATCTAGCTGATTCCAGACTAGCGCGCCCGTTTGGGGCTGGTGGCGTAGGCGCGGTGCCTGAAAATCGCTACGCTTGTGAGGGTTGAGACGAGCTATCTCCCGCCCTTGGCAACAGGACCCCCAGCCGACATGGCCCTGTTCATTGTTCGTCTGATAAGCTTTGGCCTCAGTCTCTCTCCCGATACTATTCTGGGTAGGCTTTCTCGACGCCCCCATGACCGCCCTCCCCAATGCCTTCGGTGAGGGCGATGTATCCAGCTGCCGGCCGCGTCTGTGGCTTGACAACTCGTACCACTTTGGCAATGGCATCCCCTGCGCATCCCCATGGGCACACAGCCCTGGTACCTTTCGGCATCACTGAGCAGGTACGCCACCAAAGTCAACAGCCTACCGCTCCACGACCCATTTCCCATCTTTCCCACTCGCCATACTCTCTCCATTATTTCCCGATCTAGCAAAGTCATCAAGCCCTGCCGTCACAGAGCCCAGCTGCCCGCCTGTCGCCAGGCTCTGGGGCATGGCTAGCAACACCAGCGGCTTGCTGCTAGCACCATGCCGCTTGGTCCAAGTTTTGAATCATGGCTCTATCACGATGCTCTTCCAACTTGTATAAGTAACACGTCCCATCCCGCTGGTTGAAGATCATCATCCAACGCACCTCACAACCTTCACTCCCAACTCACTTCCTCTACTCCAAACTCATCCTTCAAGATGCGCAACGTTCTCCTCGCTGTTTCCGCCATCAGCGGTTTGGCTGCCGCCCTTCCCCAGAGGCCTAACTTTGAGGCTGCTAAGGCTCTTCCTCTGCCCAGTGTCGACCTCCTTAAGCCAAAGGTTGATGAGAAGCCAAACGCCCCAATCAAGTACAACCAGCCCGCTGCCGTCCAAGAGGTCAAGCAAGATGTCAGCAACAACGGTGTGCAGACCAGGAAGCGATCGACCTCTTGCAGCAACGGTACTCCGGAGCCAGGAAGGTAGGTCAATAATGTAGAATCTTATCGCCAATCAAGCCAGCTAACAATTGATGCAGTGGTGCACCTGTTCCCCCCGGTGGCTCTGTTGAAGCCTACCAGGACCAGGACCCCACAAGCTTGCTCAAGAGCAAGGCTCTGGCAGTAACTGCTCCCAGCGGCTACGTCGAGGCTTTCAAGGGCCTTAACAAAGCCACCCAACAGATTGGTTACTTGACCTACAAGAACATTGATGGTCCCGACTACAATGTCCAGGCATGCGCCGACTTCTGTGATAGCGAGAAGTTCTGCCTTGGCTTCAATATTTACTACGAGCGTGATCCCACAGTCACCCCGACCTCCTCCTGCCCGGATCCTGAACCCCAGACCAACCTCAAGTGCGCTCTCTTTGGATACCCTGTCTCTACAAACACGGCTATCAACGATGGCCAGTACCGCGAGCAATTTCACGTCGTCGTTGCTGGCAGCAACGGTAAGTTTACCTTGTCCTCTCTTGGTGTATTTAGCTAATATCAAAACAGGATACTCTAAGCGCCAAGATGATACCGTCTGCAAGAGTGCCCCTGTTGTGTCCCGCTTCAATGCACCAACCCAACTTCCCGCTGCCATCGATGCTCCTACCAGCTCCAACACCTACAATGGCATGCGCCTGTTCAACGAGAACCCCTACGACCCCAGCCTTTGCGCTGCTGCTTGCGAGGCCCAGACCGCTTTCGATAAGGAGCACCTCGTCGATGCTGACGGCCATTACAGGCCATGCAACTTCTTCACTTCTTACATCTTGACTCAGAACGATGTTCCTCTCGGAACTTACTGCGCCCTCTACACTCAGACCTGGGACACTGAATATGCCACCAACACTGGCTACCACTGGGAAAACGATGAGTACCGCACCATTTGCGCTGCTTCATACACCCTTACTGTCCAAGACAGCGGCGTCAGCTCTCCTCCTGCCTAAGAGGTGTAACACGAGTTGGATGATAGAATGAAACGGGGCTGTGAATGACGGTTACTAGGATATTACACATGATAATGGTTCATTTTTTTGTTTAATGATCTAATAAAATGGCTTTTCTAAAATGTCTGCATCTTCCTACTTTGGTAATTGTGATCAATGGTATCATTCACAAGATAGTGGCAGCATGAACGACCATGCTCATCATCAAATTGGTACGAATCGGATGATAGCTTGTTTATGCTAACTTTATGTCTGCAGCTCGATTATCCTCGGCGAACTCGTCCGGATACTACGTGGGCTCACTTCCACGCGAATAGCCGGTGACATTACGAAGCAATTGCGGTACACGATGTGGGTAACGTTAGGCGTACCACCTTCTGTAAGCAGACTCAACACCAGAACCCAATCAGAATACTCCAACGCGGCCCGCACCAGCGATCCTTTGCAACCATGGGAAACCATGATGACAAATATGTACAACCGGTCAAGATGCATCTAGAATAAGAACTTGCAACACCCACATGTAAAGCAAATCTAGAACGGACCGGCATTGACTTTCCAAACAAAAATCTAACCTCCAAGGCTCTAACCTAGTGACCACCCATATCCATCACCAGTCCAACAAACATGTCTAGCCGACCAACCGTCGTCCTGATTCCAGGCTCCTTCTGCTCTGCAAATGCCTACGATCCAATTGTCACGCCCCTCCGTTCCAAAGGCTACGACATCCAAGTTCTCGAGCCGCCTTGCTACCCCGCAGGCTACGAGCGCAAATCCGATGGCGCGCCACCGAACATGTACGCCGATGCCCGGTATATCAAGGAGCACGTGGAGAAACTATCAGATGAAGGCAAAGAAGTCGTCTTCGTGGCTCACAGTTACGGCGGTACGCAAATATCACAAGCCCAGACTTGTACCTTTAGGATATGTTGCACATGGCTGATAACAACACGTGACTATAGGCATCCCAGCAACCGAGTCCCTCAAGGGCATAACTAAAAAAGAACGCGAGCAGCAGGGTAAACCAGGCGGCGTGGTCCGCATTGCCTATCTCACCGCGCTCGCGCCGCGCCTCGGTGAAACCGCTTTTCAGACGCTGGGAGACCAGGGCGGTGTTGTACCTTCTGCTGGCGAAGTAAATCCCTCCCCCTCCACTTATTAACTCACCTCTCCCAAACTAACCAACAAAAACTTCAAGGACGGCTGGATGTACCACAAAGACCCCGCCCCCGTCGCGGCCCTCACCTGCAGCGACCTCCCCCTCTCCGAAGGCATCATCCACGTCGCCAAAATGGGTCGCCACTTTGGAGCCTGTTTCCTGGACCCCTTGACACACGCGGGCTACAAAGACGTGCCTGTGTCGTGGTTCTTTGCAGAGAAGGATTTAGTCGTTGTGCCCAAGGTGCAGCAATTGGCTATTGACACTATCGAGGCGAGTTGGGCAGGGACTGAGAGGGAGGGCAAGAAGGTGGATGTTACGAGGTTGGAGTGTGACCATTATCCGCTTGTGTTGGAGGATAAGAGGGCGAGGCTTCAGGAGTGGGTTGAGGGGCTTGTGGAGAAGGGGGGTAGGGATTGAGTGTTGTGTGGTTGAAAGAAGGGGGTGTTTTTTTTTGACTAAAGGGTGTTGGACTCTTATGTACGTGAGGCATGTTGTGGTTGGTTTCTTTTATATACATGTGCTACATTTCCAAATGCTAGGACAATATTTCTGTCCCTCTTTGTCCTTTTCTTTTCTCACTTGATTTGCTATGGGGTTGTGAAAGAGTCATGGGGAAGTTGTAGTTGCTGGGTTACATCATTATCGTCATTCTTAAGCCGAGGTTATTTAAATTATTGCTCAATCATGTTGATTCCATCTCGAATCTGACTGATCAACTAGCAAAATCATCCTGGACGTATTTTCCTATGATCTCTTTAATATCCAACACTCCTTAAACTATTCTTCCTCCTCCTCATAATGCTTCTTGCGGCATTCTCCATTCATTTAGACTACATCACCACTTTACTCCCCAATAAACCGATGCTCCCCAACCTCCAGCACCTCGATCCTATCCCCCACAGCCACACCCCCCTCATCCAACGGCGTAACTTGCATACCCAAGCATGCATGCTTACTGCCCTCATCAATAATCCTATAACTCCGCAGCGTAGTCGACGGCTCGTTGCGATCTGGGACTGCTGTCTTCTGATCCACATTCGGCAGCTTGCACCTCGTTGTGCGGCAAGACACGTGAAGATTGAGTGAGGATCCGGGGTTCGATGGGGATGAGATCTTGGCTTTTGTCCAGTTATCCTCGGCAAAGGCGGGGGGACCAGTAATGTAGAGGTTTGCGCGGAAACGCATGGCGTCGAGGAGAGTGAGCCTGTTTTGCCAATTGTGTCTGGATTTTGGCTCTTTGCCGGGGAGTTTCGAGGCTACGTCGTGGACCGAGGCCATGTTCATGATGTGGATTGGATACTATTTGTATTTTTGTCAGCATAAAACCTGATTGGGTGTTTTCCGTTTTCTTTTTACTTTGCACATTCAGGGAATGAGCCGAGGATATAACTTACAGAGTCTTGCATGCCGATTATGGTCTCGAATCCCACGTCTTCTTTCTTTGGTGCATTTTTACCAACTTCACGATAGGCATTTGTGTCGATTCTGAATAATGCAATTGGGTTTGCGGCACCCAGAGTGTATCGAAGTTTCTCAAAAGCCTCGCGATCGACTTCTGAGGTCATATTCAGGGCAACGGGAGTGTCCATCCAGATATGCAAAACTTCTTTCGTGTATCCTTTGATCTTGATTCTCTCTTGCGACGGGTTGAATGGTATTCTGAATTCCAGCGTCGGTTCGGATTTGCCAGCCAGTTTTGCTGCCATGATTTTTCCATAGTTGGCAAGGCCTTCCAGGGTGAAGTCGGTGTCGGGAGTAAATGGGAATCGGATTACAAGACAGCCTTCGCTTTTCACCCATTCTCCATCTTCCTTGTAGTCTCTTGCTGATGGATCGGGTACCCACATTTCCGTCTCGACTTTGGCCAGGCGGGGGAAACTTCGCTGGGTCATGAATTGCCATTCACTCGAGACTTTTCCATCCAAAGATGGTAGGCTAGTAACTTGCTGGGCGAGAGTAAATTGACGGTCGTATTTCAGTCCAGTTCGAATAACTTCAGTTTTTTCCAATTCAATGGGGCCACCGGATTTCAACGGGTAGATAAAGAGCGCTTTTATGGTCCATGGCTTTTCTGGGGTTGGATCACCGCCTTTGGCATACCTCTTAGAGTATTGGTCTTCAAGGTTGCTGCGTCCTTTAATTCCAAGTTTCCGACAGCCAGCTGGCGGAGGTAGTGCTCTGGGAGACTGGAGGATGCCGAGGACGAGTAGGATTACAAACGGCAGCAAGCCTACTATCCCCGCGAGTAGTATCCTCTCCATCATCACGTTGTCCTCATTGTCTGCGAGAAAGAAGGTTTTGGCCATTTTGGCGAAAGTGTCGCGTGGCCAATTGAGGTGGGCAGATCTAGAGCGTGAGATATGTGGCTGTTATCGTGAAAACGCCGAGACTCAAGCGTAGCAAAATCCTTCGACACTAACGCCTAGGAGGCAGGCGTTGATTTGGATGCGTAGAGAGCTAGTTCACTATCAACATGCTCTGCCTTGAATCGCTTTGGATTCCCGCTGATGCGCGGTTGCTGTAAGCACCCAGAGTATCAGGTGAGGAGGGGGAGGCTCGAGTCATGTGCCATGGGCTTGGTTGTGCTCGTGACATCGTGCCATGAGCGCATCGACCGAACGCCACTCACTACGCGCCCTTTGACCGAGTACACCGCGCGACTGTTATATACCCACTGCGACACAGTCACAGAAAGAGGAAAACTGTGCAAGACGTAATGCTCGAGAAGGCAAAGTCACAGGACGGCTGCAACCTCGCATACTCTCGCTGAAGCTTGCGCAATTGCATTCCCCACTACAATGGCCAGCGAAGAAGCCTCACAGCTGTCGCCCTTGTCACGTAAGTTTACACACCCCGCACACATTTGCGTACACATATACTTATACATACGATAGACAGGCTACCCACCGTCTCCGCGTCCCGAGCCCTACAAGACTTCAACGCACGCGGCGCCCGCACGGTATCAACAGGCATTACACAACTTGACAAAGTCCTTTCAGTGCCAGCTCCTCCGGGCCACGATGCTTCAGGCGGTTATACACGCGGCAAAGTAACTGAGATTTTCGGCCCATCCGGGGTCGGCAAGACAACATTCGGGTAATTGTGACTGCATTGCACACTCGGGAAGACGGCGATTGAAGGCTTCCAGGATACAGGCCGCCGTCTCGGCTCTGCGCGAGGGCCAGCGGGTAATATGGGTTGGTGAGTACATGAAGAGGGCAACACTATCTAAACGTTGGGTAGAAAGGCTAAAGTTTTCTAGATGCTGCCTGCGCGCCTCTGGTGCGGCATCGCATCGACGATATCCTCGTTCCGTACCCAGACGAGATGCGGAGTCGTTTCCAATATACCGTGGCACCTACGCTTGCGCATGTCGTGGCGCTCTTCGTCCATCCGCCCGCTTCCTTTCCCCCGCAAAACACCAGCCTTGTCGTCATAGATTCGCTCGCAACCCTCGTTGATAACGCATATCCCCGCCATACAGATGATCGCATTGCGAAGAATAGGACCGACCAAGCACGATGGGCTGCAGGACGTCGATTTGCTATAATCAGTGAATTAATTGCAGCATTCACGAGGTTTGCTGCACTGCACGACCTTGTCTTGCTTATCACAAGCCAGACTATCACCCGTATCCGAGGTGCCTCACGCGCACTCTTGGTTCCAGCAATTTCAGGGATTGAGTGGGAATCCGGCGTATCCACTCGTCTGGTGCTCTTCAGGGATTGGGTTAGACACGGCAAACCTACTGACAAGTCGGACGCCGAAAGGTTGCAGAGAGCTCGATTTGCCGGCCTTGTGAAAGCGGATGGTGTAGCCCTTGCAGATGAGGGGGGTGTCGGCAATGTAGTGGCCTTTACTATTGAGAAGGTAAGTCGATCCAACTTCCTTCAGGCTTGATCTACACAAACACAGTCAGACGCTCTCTGTGACGATCGCCTGCTGACGCGATGCAGAATGGTCTTTGCGACATAAGCATAGCAACCAACGACATTACAGCCCCTCTTCTTGTCCCGGAAGAAGGCCGGACGTCCAAGAGACCCTTCGCCGAAATTGATGAGGATGCTGCCGAAGAGCCGAATTCGGATGAGCTTTACGGTTGGATGGAGGACGACGGAGTTGCCACTGAGGGGTTGTTGATTGATGAAGCGCCCATTGATCAGGGTGATGTTGCAATACCTCACTTGGATGTCATTGCAGATGGCCACAAGAATAAGGTAATACGGACTTCCCCTACACCCACCCAAGATTAAGAGATTAATCCTATGTCCCGACAATCTGCGACACTGGTCCGCTCCCAGGGTTGACTGCACCGCATGTTGGTGCTATTCGGAGAAAGTAAGCTTCCGTCTGGGGTAAGCTCGTACAGATGCCTCCCCCTTACTCTCCGGATTCCAGCGTCCAATCAATATGCAGATCTCGCATCCAGATTGATGAGCCAAGCCTCCCACGGCCCACGGCACAGGTATCGCTATTCAGCCGTGTGGGGTTATTCAGACGCGCCGCACCCCGGAATATCATCCGCACCTCGTCCCGGCGCGGACTTTGACGCATTCGCCAACTACTCTGACATCAGCAACAGAGCATATGTCTAAGCCACGGTCTAGTACGTGCCTTATCGTGAAGCGCAGCCCAGATGTGCTATTCTTCCACCGGCAAATGCGCATGGCAGCTTTTGTCCACTGATCACATCCCACATCCACACGTCTGGGTCTCATCTTGCCACACTAGCGGTATTCCGCTCCGAGAGGCGAACAAAAGCAAGTGCGGGCTATCCGAGCATAACACACAAGTGTGTCACACCAGGGCTGCAGCGCATTCATGTGTACTAGTTGCACGCAGGGATCGGGGAAGCACCCCCGGATCCAGACACTCGGTCTCCCTCACCGGTAAAAGTCGTCCCTTTTTTTTGATGCTGACGCTCAGGATGCTTCGCAAGTCTGGGGTCAGCGGGGTCAATGGTATGGGCTGGGCGTGGGGGTGTACGGCAAAGTTGCTCGTCGTCACATATGTGCATGTTAGTGTGAAGCACAAGGTAGCCACACGAGTACACGATAATGAGCGGACCATATAAAAACGGCGGAGCATGGTATTCACACCCACATCGTAACAAGCCATGAGCCCTGTTGCGCCTCGAGGCCCCACTGTGGCGCAATATGACTTGGATTTGCCAAAGAAATACACATTTTCAATGCGGTCCTGGGCCGAAGTACAGGTGTCAGACGTCCTCCAGCCGGGGCTGGCGCATGCAATAATAGGGTATTCGTCCTTTCCCTTCACCGCTACTCAGCCATGGAACGCTGCATCAAGGACGCTGATCGCCTTGTTTCAGCTCTATGAGCACCTATCAGGCTCGCTTCGCAAGAGTGAGGCTCTATGAGCGAAAACTTGGGCGCATAGCATCGGCCGTAGCACGCCTACCACCACCAACCCTCCCCTTTCCGCCTAATCTCCCAAGGCAGAAGGTCCCAACACCAACAAGGCAGCTCATAATGTCACTGGTTTCCCCACGCTTTCTCCGCATACAGCGCTGGCGCCGGCCTAGGCTGCAGCCTCGCTTCCTCCCGTTGATCTCTTACCCCAATGGAGACGGGTGGTGTTACGCACAAAGATGGGGTTTGCTGCAGCCTGACTGACTCTCCGGAATACATAGTGCTGAGCCGAAAAAGTGGCCAGGATCTTCGTTTGCTCTAAGGGCGCCTGATGCGGGGGATCGTGATACGAGTGCGAGATGTTGGTGGTCTGGGGATATGATGTATCCTATGTCGACGTGACGTCTTTCAGGTGGGTGATTGGGATTAGCAAGTGTCAGGTGGATAATATGTGGGAATTAGGCGTCGAGCGTCGAACCAACTAGTTCATGGCTACTGAGGCAAATGACATTAATGCGGGGCGCTCGTAACCGAAGGATACAGTGTTGCTTTTTCTGCATGGTGTTGCGTACACAGCGTGAGATAAGGGGTATACCATTACGTCTTGTGGTATGGAGAGAAGTGGAGAAGCAGATCCGAATTTACTGATGCTGGTTGTCTTCGTATCCAAGCGGTATTACCACAAATGGAAAGCCGGGACGGAATTGCTCGTTGCTGAATCCACTGTGTGAATACAGCTATGTCTTGTTACGTGTGAAAATGGATAAACCAAAGAGATTCTCGTGGCCGGTTTTACGCAAGGGGGAAGACATTGTCAGACATTAGTTTGTCGTCAATCTCCACTGCTCTTGTGTAGATAAACATATCCAGTCGAAAAAGTGACAAGTCATCGTAGATGTAAACATTTTACTGACTCGAGATGTAGCGAGGTTCCATGATGTTCGTGACCACTGCGTATACGCACTCTCGTACTAGTATACACTGTAACTGCGTTTTAGCTTAAACATACCCAAGTCTATACACGGAGCTATGAAAAATACTCAAGCTTACCAAACTCCATACACTGACCCATCACACATTGTAGGATGTATAACATCATACTTACTCAGGAGGTGTCCCAAGCAGCCCTTCACACTACGCTACCCATATGTATAAGAAAGCCACTGCAGTCACCTCATAGCAAAGAAGAAGAAAAAGCAACATGCACTCGTTATCCTATGCATATACTCCATCCCTGCCAACCCTCATCAAACCACAAAAAAAACCCCTACAAGCAAAATTTCCATCTCCCATCCCCACATCCCAATCTCACCTACCTATTCCCTTTCCTTACCCCACTAAACCTTCACCTTACATACATTTACCCCCACTAACTTGCTCTCTCACCCACATACCCACAAGCCCCATCTACCTACATCCGATCCGACCATCTTTTGTTCAAGCAAGGAAAAAAAAGAGGGAGAGAAAAAAATAGTTGCGATACTCGTATCGGGCGTCAATTGGGAGCGCTGTCGTCGCGCACACCCCGCAAAATGACCGAGAAAGATACGTTTTGTGGGGACTTTTCTTTCTTTCTCCAGTTGGGGAAGGGGCATATGCGTGTGATAGAGAGAGATCTTTTTTCTAACTTTTTTTTTAACTACTACCTTTGAAAAAAAAAACCCCCTCAACCTCAAGAACTGGGTAGTCGTGTGGCTAAGTGGCTTGGGACATTTGCACTGTGACCAAAAGGGGTGGGGAGAGTAATAGGCAGATTAGCTAGGCGTGGTAAAGTAAAACTACTTTACTCTAGTAGTAGCGGAGTTTGGTGTTAGTGGGTATAATTAATTAGGCTACTTGATACTAAAGTAAAGTAGGGCGCGAGTGGGTTGGTAAAAAGAGGTATCATGTCTAGTTTGTTTCTACTTGGTGGAGAATAGAGGGGAGGTCACTTTTTTTTGGCGCCAGGCCGCTTTGATGCGCATGGATGCATTGTGGAGTAACATTAACAAGGTCGGAATGTGGGGGTGCGTGTGTACGTGCGTTAAAATGGGGACTCTTTTTTTCCCTCGTATCTCGGAGGGTTAAAGGGGGTACGAGTGCAACGAAAAAGATCCACATATTGGAGATGCGCCGACTTTTTTGAGTGGGGGTCGTGGGTTTTCTTTCTTTCTCTCTTTCTTTCTTCTTCTTTCTTCTCTTTATGCATCATTGTGTGTAGGATGATGTAGGTGGTGTAGGGAAAGTGAGTGTGTGTGTGTGTCTAGGGAGCATGAAGAAAAGAGAAACTGTAATTTCCTTATGGGAAGTGTACGTAATGGACCCCGTGTTTTTTTGCAAGAAAGAGAGTGAGATGGAAATACGAAAAGAAAAAACAAGAAGAGTGATAGCTACTGCAGAAGCGCATTACAGATGTTACAGGTCCGACATGCTCTTACCATATTGATACCTAAACTCCTGTGTATATCCTACACGAAGACACCGATCATCTTTCCCCCTGCAGACAGCACTAAGTCTACCCACCTTCTATTCTACGACTTTCCGCAGCCGCAAAAAAAAGTACGACACACAAAAAAAAAGGCGCCATCAGCACCAGCACTAAACCGGCCCACCAAACCAAGAGCCAAAAGAACGCGGCTGAAATCGCACGTGGCTATCTTCCGCAATCCCCAACGTCTCTGCATTCCCCGTGCTTCGCCCGCGCCTTTTTACCCCCCCATCTAAAGTACCTCGGACCTCGCCTTTTCACCCTCGAACCACCAACAGATCCTCCGACCTCCAACGAAAAAAAAAAATCCCGCTTCAGCCCCTCTCACTAGTCCGCATACAAATTACCGAACACAAGGTTAACCTTTTGAACGCTGACCCGCGGGAGCCAAAAACGGTCGGTCCCTCATGGGTCCAATGGTGCCATCAACAGCAATAGCCGTACCAAGCAATGTACCTAACAAATTCATGCAAAGTACCCTTACATCCCTAACCTAAGCGAGGTCCATGCTTCCTTCCTTTTGGCTGCTTTGTTTCATCCGAGGACCCGCTTTGGATGGTGTCGAAGCCGGTCCGAGATACCGCGGGTAATAATATCTAAGACTACGTACGCACATGTACCTGTAGGGAACTCGAAGTAGAACACGCCGTGACGCATGAGCACTCTCAACAAAAAAACAGACTTTTGATTGTCCGTAAAGAGACATGCTGCCTGTGTGAGATGGTGGCTACGCGGAATAATTTTCTGACACACAGACGTGCTTTTTTTGGAGGGGAAGCATGTGCGGGACGGAAGAAATGTCGGATCCTTGTTCTCTGACTCTCTCTCCGGTGCTCATGCCACTTTTATTTTTGCCATGCTCTTTTGTCCCTCCACATCGGGGACGTGCGGCGGGAAAAGACAGGAAGAATAAGGGTACAAGACTCTTGGAGTCTGGGGTAAAGTAAAGCCGACTTTTTTGATTGCTTTTGGGGTTTGTTTCCTACTCCGCTCCGTGATGGGTCGTTAGTGGCTTTCCTGGTGTACTTCTTGTTTTTTTCTGGTCATAGTTCAAGTGCGCGTGCACTGCTTGCGTGGGGTCCACAATTGGTTTCACATGTCAGGCGCAGAAAGAAAAGACATGCAAAGGATACATTGATAATCGGGGTACGTATGCGAGAGCTTATTAACGTATGTACACAAAACGTATGTGGTGGTGTGATGGTGGTGCTGTGTTTGTTCTCCGTGGACGATCTTGATGATGATGTTCTGACGGCATGCAGGTACAGAAACAGTTGCCAGAGCTCAACAACATGCACCTTGGCCACCATCAAAACCCTACACACTTCTTTATTCCGCCTCACAGCCCAGCCGGACTCGGCAGTTTCGTGATATTGATTTTTCTTTATTGGTTTTTTTTATCCTTATATTGGTGGTGGAGAAAGCAAACCGGTGCAATATCCTCGGGCCACCGACATGTCGTCTAGAAATACTTTGGTACATTGTCATGAATAGCCTCTTTCCCCCCCCCCCCCCACGTTAATCAATATGAGGTGGAAGTGAGACCTGCATGTTGGAAGCTGTGCAGCGGGCGCATGCACACAGACAGCATAAGCAATCCTGCTTGAATGCGCTGCGCCGCGTGGATGGTCTTCGCTTATCTGCAATATTGGACGGATAAATAACGGTCCAAATGAAGGTATACGTATCTCCCCGCGGGTATGGAGTCGTGGAGATAAGGGAGAGTGCGGTTGATTGACTCAGACAGCGATACTGATTTAGACTGGCGATGCCCACACAATGCGCGATCGCTTGCCGGTTTGGTTGATTGCTTGTCAAGGGTAACTTGATGCGCATGTCCTGATCCACGCCATGACATTTGTCCGAGCCAAACGCTAATCTTGGAAGTGGATAACATGTGAGAAGTCGAGACTTTTCAAGTGCGTCATTGCCAGGCTTCGACATGTGACGTAGAGAGTGTGACTGCAAGATAGGCAGTGGTTTGGCACGGCTTCATGTCGGTGGAATGGCTGAAGCGGAATGCCAAATCCAATATTCTAGCAGGGAACAGACGACATGTGGACAGAAGAGATGCCTATCTGCAGTGTACAGGTTGGTCGATTGTCATGGCAAAGATGCTCATCGAGCTCACATGTGAGACCCTTCTGTAGTTCACGAACCGGCGGTCAAAGCTGCAATATATTGTGCGTCGCCCTTGCGCAGGGCCTCACTAAGCACTTTATATTGCTATTCAGGCGTGTGTGATCTGCAAAATATATTGCTGGCGTCGACGCGGTTGTAGTCGCTAGGGCAGAGTACCAACAGCCCGGTACGATGATGTTGGGTTTAGATGGAAACCGTTGTGCTAGAGGCCTGCATCCCGTGTGCTGCACAAATGCGGGGAACCTCAACAGGTACTTTAGAAAGTATATTCCTTTATTCATCGACCAAGTATTGCGGTATTGCGGTATTGCGGTCCTTGCACGCGGAGGTGGAGTCAATGGGGAAGGTGCTAAAACCAACAAAGCGCGGCGAAGGGTTGAATAGTTAGCCGGTGGTAGACGCGATGCAAAGGACAGATGGTCGATATTCTGGAGACGGGTCTGCATCGGCGCATTCGGGTCAGATAAATTTCCTTGCGTGAGCTTTGAGGAAGGGAGGGCCAAAGCAATAGTCTGGTCTTTGGTTCCGAGAGCCGCATCGGATCGGAGACACTTCCTCTTTACACCTGGCTCCGACCAAACAGGTACTATGGGACTCCCCGGTGTGCGGCAAGCTAACTTGTTTGAGCAATCTATGCGGCGATCTGAGTGTGGAGTCAGGGTCTCTCCACAATCCACGACGTGCTGTTGACGGCTGTGAGTGGTGCAATTATTTTGCGGCAAAATTTCCTCGGCTGGAACGAATAGGGTGGCGAGCGCCATATCTCCGACCAGGTGCGTGACTCGCCAGCGGCAGCCTTAACCGCCAGCATTTCCTCGTCAGGCAGGTCCGCTGTTGGACATTGTGGAGATCCCGCACTCAGTTCTGGTACAGAGGATGGATTTGCGGCCTGGATGGCCGGCCCTAGAAGCTCGCTAGACGCCTTGTGTTGGACTGGTCCAGTACTAACACCGAGTTGGTCTGCAAGGGGCGGAAAGGCTTGGTGGCACTCGTTCTTGTCCCGTGGGCGGTTGTTATCTGGGGCTGGATGCAGAGGCGCTCAATGGTAAGCGGCTGAAATGGAGCGCAGTTCCGTCAGCTGAGACACTACTGTGGATACCCCAAAGTGTAAGTATTTGCAAGCTCTCCTTTGTTGTGCGTGACAGTTGCTTTTGATGAAGCTAGTGAGGGAGGGGCGGAATCCGGCCGGTTTGTGATTGGTAGGGAGGCCACGATGCCCAGCTTGGTGAGCAGATTGGCGTTTGGCCGGCCCAGCCCAGTCCACAGCGGAGGTTTGCAATGACAATTTTGGTTAGCAAGTGCCTTGGTCGACAGCCGGAGGTATATGCGCATGTGAATACGTTACGTAGGTGTACCTTGATACGCGCTGTGTGCGCTTGACCCGGTAAGCAGGCCAGGTAATTGATTTCGGTACTGTCATGTCAAGGCCAGACCCTGTTCGGTATTACTGCTCGGTAGCTGTTCTGGTACTGGTTTTCAACGAGCAATGGTGTCGGCGGGCACAGATATGTCCAGGTAGGTACATGTGTATGTGTACATGGCGAGGTACGTACATACGCACATGTGTGTGTGTGTGTTGTGCGCCTTCGCTTCGCTTCGCGCCTGCCGGGCCGACCGTGTTCAGACGCCGCAATCTGGCGTGGTGAGGCGGCGGAGGCAGAAGCCGCCAGACCTGCCGGCTCGTACGGTCAGACAGGTATGAGATCGTCATAGCTCGGATTACGCGTTGTGGAGTAGCGTGGCGTATGCTATGGGGCTCCAGTCCGGGGTGCATGCCCAGCTGGACCACTGCAGAGATGATCCTCACAATCAACCGGCGGGAGAAATTTTCTTTGGGTCGACCATAGATGGGTCATTGGAGGGATTCGCGCCCATGGATCTGAGACTGTGCTCTGGCGAGAGGCAAGCCCTTGGGGCTGGCCAGATATCGGCATTGTCGAATGGCAGCGTGGAGCGAAGGCATCCGTTGGTTCCCGGCTGGCAAGGGTGAAGCCGCCGGGGACAGGTCGAGATAAGGGCAGTGACGATTCGATAGATCCCCACAAGGATGGGGCCGGAAACGCAGCCAACGTGCCTAGCAGGTAGGCGAAAGTATGCATGTGAGTTAAGCAAGTAGTGAGAAGTAGGGATGGATGTGGTGAGTATGGGGTCTGGAGGAGTCTTGGTGTTGCGCGCTCGACCTGCCCGCCCACCCCCAGGCTGGCTGGCTGGCTTGGTTGGCAGGCAGTCTGGCTGCATCGTGTCCCGTTTAGGCAGTGAGGACGCGTGTTCCGCTTTGGGCAACTACAGCCACGCACCCACGCCCACCCACGTACTAAGTACGTACTCAGACATGCCACATACCACACCACACAGGCAGGCAGGTAGGCAGGCAGGCAGGCATACAGGGCATGCTTACAGGCAGCCCCCAGGCTTTAGCGCATGGGCAGCGCCACGATGTGTGCTTGTGCCACGTACTCCACATTCCTCACTCTCCGCAAAATCCAGGTCCCTTTGTGCCATAAGCCCCGCTAGCGCTGGTGCCGCAGTCTGTACCGGAATTATCAGACGCGGACGAGGCTTATCGCGCTGCATGTGAAAGGGGGAGCAAGTGCAAGAATAGCGACTGTTAGCTGGAGACGGGCGTGGTCGCACAAGCATGCCATTGACTGAAACACGGCCCTCGTCTCGCCCTTGGTTGGTCCCCCTCCTCACCGCATCTTGCTCGTTGGGGGTGCCCAGTGTGTCTCACGCCCGCCCCGCAGGGGGGGAAGATCAGGTTCGGCGCGAAGAGAGAGAGACAGAGGGAGAGCAGATGCAGAAGAAAAAAAACACTGTGCGGGTGCAACCAGGCTTGCACCATGGCGGCGGGCTGGCGTGACGCTTGCACCATCCAGCCCACTCACCCACTCCCACTCTCCCATCCAACCCCCATCCCTCCGCCATCACTCGCCCTTCCGAATGATCAAACAAAACTTATCTGCGGGGAACATGGACTGCCCGCCCTCCCTCCTTGTTTCGAGACTTGACGTTGCCGAGACCTGCCAGATAGCCTACCACCACTCCAGTCCCCCCCCCAGAACCCCGGGCTCTCGCATACACACCCAAACCTGGCCCCCTACCCCACGAATGATTCTCCCTGCTTGCATCACCGGGCTCCTCTATCACGTCACCCACATGCAAATCTTCTTCGTCCATAACATAATATCTCGTAATCGCAAATTGAAATCTACTGTCCACTTCTGCACTAACACAAGACTTTTGCTTTCAGGTTTCAATTAGGCGCTAAGCTGAGCAACTACCCTCTACTCATCTCTCCCTCTCCCCGCACTGCCAACATGCACACCCCTCCAGCCACCCCTCCACCCCCTCCAAACCTGCCCACGAGCTAGCTTCCAAAAGTGAGGCAGACCCGGGGGCGTATACAAGATTGCGAACCGCCTGGCGCGGTTTCGCGGGGTATTGAATCCGGCAAAAACAACTGGGAAATAAGTGAAGAAGATGAAGATGAAGGAAGAAGAAGAAAACAAGTAGAACAAGTACAAGTAGATAGCTACAAAAGAAACGTCTATTTGCCCGTGGTGTTAGGGAAATCGTAATATGCCACAGGCTCCACCCTACAAAAAAAGGTCTTTGTGTGTGTGTGCCCTTGTCTAATTTCATCGCTTGCTGACCGTGAAAAAAATGACGAAATGCAAGAGAGGTGAAAAAGTAAAAAAAAAAAGCAGAGGATGCAGACCGAAAACGCCGATGCCATGCTAGTTGGAGTCGAGAGTGGGTTTAGTTGCGATTCGAGAGGTCTTCGCCGGCTAATGACGCCGTTGCGGAGTTATTACCGGAAGAGAAGCCGCTGTTGCTCGGGCCATTGAGCAGATCTTGCACCGCAACCTTAGGTACTTGCGGAACCGGCAATTTGCGCTGCGCACCTTCAGGCTTGGAAATAATGTCCCCAATACGAAGTCCCGACGACTGGCTTGGCACGTACGGTTGTTCACGCTCCGTCGACGGCTCCATGGGCGCAAGTGCTGGCACAAAGTTTTGGTTGAGGCTGAGATGACGTAGATGTGGTAGCTGGAGATCACTGAAGCCGTGGGGCCGTAATCTTGGCGAGTGTGCAGGGGTTGCCAGAGGCGTGTGGTCTGGCGTCGGACTGCAGGAATCGTGCGAAAATGTTGGAGATGGCGGGGCAGTCGACGACGGTGAGCCTGGCCTCGACTTCTTCGTCATCCTGTGCGAGTACGGGTCGTCGTCCTCGTGTGAGTGCGATCTTGACATGGGCTGCGACGAGTAGGCGTATTGAGAGAGGCCTGGCAGTCGGTTGGCGTAAGGGTGGTACCCGCTCGTAAGGTGATGTCTACTCGAGTGGGAAATGTGTCCAGGACGTTGCTCCAGTCTTGACGCAGCATCAGCAAGGAGATCCATGGGGCGGGCAAGACCGCTGGGGCTGCTGCTGTTGCTCAAGCCGCCCTGGTGGTATGCGGCCAGGTCGTTGCTCATGCCAGGAGAGTAGTTGGAGAAGGAGTGAGGTGGCGAGACGTTGGGTGAGCCTAGTTGAGAACCCGGGGCGCTGCGAGAAATGGGCTTTGATGGGGGAGGCATCATGTGTGCAAGGTTAGATCCAGGCTCCATGAGACCCGCCTGTACAGCGGCAACGGCAGCTTGGTGGGCAGCAGCATGTTGCTGGCCCTTGCCTCGCCGCGAGTTTGGGTTGTTATGTATCCTCGAGTGTCTGCGTGGCGGGGTTAGTTGGTGCGCAGGTAAAAAAAAAGGCACTTGAAGGGAGACATACCGAGTCAGTTCGTCAGAGCGAGAAAATCTCTTTGTGCATCCAGGGAAAGTGCAGGCGTGTGGCTTCTCTCCAGTGTGGGTTCGGATGTGGCGAGTCTGGTGCTCCAGACGGTGGAAGGCCTTGTCACAGAGAGGGCACTTGTAAGGCCTGGGAAGATCCTGTCGAGGCTCCTCTGTCTGTTGCGGGGCGTTCTGGAGAAGAGGCGCCATGAGGCTGACGGTGGCAGCGGCCATGGAGGCGGTTGGTGTAGAGGTGGGTTGTTGTTGTTGTTGCTGTTGGTTCTGGGAAGCTGTTTCGGGGTTGAGCAGGTTGGCGAAACCTGTCGAGGCAGAGTTGGATTGCATGTGACCGGAGGGGAAAGTTTGGGGGGAAGGGGGACGGATGGGGGGCTCGGATATATGTATGGATCAAACTAGGCGGGCGGCGTGTGGGGGTCGACTGATGGCCGTCAGGGCTGTCTGTGCTTACGCGGGCGAGGATATGCCGGAGCTCGCGCAGAAAGAAACGCGGTGCGCCAGTGCGCCTTGGCTATTTTTCGGGGGGGAGGGGGGCGCTCGAGTCGTGGAGACGTATCAGGAAATGCGGGTCCTCACGCACACTTGCGTGATGACTTGCGGAGGGCAGCGTGCAGCGGGTGCAGGGTGTAGCTGGAGCGGCGGCCTTTTCGGTGTCGCAGTCACTTTGGGCGATCCCTTGGGGGTTGTGGGAGAGGACGGGTGAGATTGCGAGCGATGCAATGGCACCGTGGCTAGCGGCACCTGCCTTGGCCTGGTGGTTCAGCAGCTGGGGATGTGGAGCGTCGATTTTTTGGTTGAGTCCGGCGACGTAATTTGCAGTCGTGAGAATTCTGCATGCGAAATTTTGCAGCGGTGAGTGTCGGCGAACGCACTGCGGTCGCCAGTCGCTACAAGGTGAGGCTGTGGTTGGAGTGTGCAGCGAGTACCAGCGGACGGCCGGGGTCCCCAAGCAGGTGTACAGTGGCTGCGTGGGTATACGGGTCGACAGTGAGGCCGTCAAGTCAAATGATGCAACGTTGCTGGTGGGGTTGCGTCGTGGTGGTGGTGGTGGTGGTAGTGGTGGTGGTGAGTCTTCTACATGTACATGCGTACAGTAGGCAGTAGGCAGGCGGTAGTCGTGGGGATGTGTGGCTATGCACTCCCAGGCTGGGGCAGAGATAAGGGCGGCCTTTGTATGGGGAGGTTTCTGGAGACTGGAGACGTCACCACCATGACCTGGAGGTTTTGTCTGGTTGTGTTTCCATGCCATGGTCCCATCAGATCGTATCGTATCATATCGTATCGTGCAGTGCAGTGCAGACAGACCACGCTCGTCGAGCGCCTCCTTCTCTGCTGCCCTATTCTTGCCCTCTCCCTCCCCCCTCTGGACGTGAGACGAGAGAGAGCCCACAGCCACCCCCGACGCAGTGAGCGTCTAAGCAGCCAAAAAAACACCAGCACCCACATCTCTGCCCACTCGCTGCCCGACGAGGCACTGTCACTGGCTCCCACTGCCAGTGACCTTGCATTGTCATCTCGGCAGACTTGGGTGTTGCACTGTTCAGACTCGTGGGATGCGTGCGACTCTCGAGTGGTTTCGCGCATGACCACCCTCATTGGCCGCATGACATGGCCAATAATGCTCCCCAACACGCACACAATTTACCCACTGGCTGTCAGTCGCGTTGCACCGCAGCCGGCGGGGACTGGCGCTGCTCCGTTTTGATTTCATCACTGTGGGGGATCCAGACCTGGGGTCACGGCGAGGGCGAACAATACTATCGAGCCACCATGTCGTTGCCAACCTGTCCGTTCCTACACTACACGTCGCGCAGCATCGCGACATCACTCGCAGCTGGCTGCACGCACACGCACACGCACCAAGGGCTCGAGCACCGTGCCACCAAGCCGACTTTGTTCTACCCTCCACTACGGCCCGCCTTCTGTGCATCGTCCCGGACACTCAGGTGAAGGTTGAGTCGGTAGACCAACGTAGGGCGATCTCTGCCGACCATCAAATCACCCGATAATGCTCCCGGGTCCGTCGACACAGACGCATGCACATGCTGCCTCTTCTTCATCAGTCAGCGCCGTCCGAGGCTCGCCCTGTGCAAAGGCAAAGGGGGCTGCCCATGTCGTATAGGCCCACGTCGGACGAGCAAGCCATTTCCGCATAACCCACTGCTGGCTATCTTCAGCTCGAGCCCTTGCGCACCCCAGTCGTCGGCGCCGCCCCTGTGCTTGGCTTCTGAGCAGATCGTGGGGACTTTTGCCCTGCGACGGACCGGCTGTCCCGAGCTGGATGACGTTCACGGCCTCGGTAAGAAAGCCCTTTATGTGAATCGCAATCACGCGGCGTCTTTACTTCATATGCACCATTGTTTGCACTTTATTCCACCGCGACCTGAGCACCGATACACCACATTAATCCTGCATAGTCACCCTGGCTCCGCTATTCTTATCTGATGTTCGAGAAATTTTTGACTCCAGCTAGTCCCTCAATAGCTCGCCCCGCTTTGGGGTTACTTCCTCCGAGCATACGCCTATGCCGAGCCGACAGAAAAATTCGCACGCCAACACCGTAGTAGGGGACCAACTCCTGATCATGGAACGTGGCATCGGAGAATCTCGGAAACCCCATCGCTGACAGCAATGGGGCTCCGCTGAATGCTGCGTTGGTGGCGTCTTATTAGCCCCAACTCCTTCGGCCTATGCAAGGTACGCCTTCGTCGAAGCTTTCATGGAAGCACTGTCCCCCTCCGACGTCACATCCCCAGCCCCGAAATTTCGATTATGCCGGCGTTTTCCATGTCCCGTTTCAGACAACATGGGCATTACCCTCCAAGTCTGCGATACAGTTTCATGCCATGTACGTTTGCGGGGTGCTTCTCGCAGTCCGCATCCATGTGCGACAGCCGCCCAATGTCGGAACACCATAGCCGCCAAAGAAAAAGTCGGGTTCTTGCACCGACAACAATCGGCTCGGTCAGGCGGAACCATCACTTCCACCAGAGTGCTACCACAATCTCTTCACCCGCCCCAGTCTATAATCGTCATCTATCGTGATATTGACATGATGTGTCTCTTGTCTAGAACCTTCAGGGTCTCGATTGGTCCCCGGTGATGTAATGGTGGACTGTCTGGTCAAAAAGAGTAGGTTATGCGTCAAACACCGACATGGCCGATGATGCCGGCTGATCCACGGTTAAGCTCTCTGGGGCCCCGCACCGTTGATTGTGGCTCATTGATCGAGATGAGGCAGTGGCTTTCAGGGGCTCTCGCACAAAGATATTGCCACCAATTCAACCAAAGAGACTTTCGCCGCCCAAACTCACCGTAGTGAGTCATGTCCCTGGCCTCGGGGCATGAAGATCTGTTCGCACAACCAACACGCGACAGTAAAAACTTCAAAAGACAAGCCAAGCGTTTAGTGGCGACTCGACCGCAAAGAGAGTGGAGCGTCTGACGAATATCGCACAGCCTTGGACCAAACACACATCACAGACCCTTCAGAACCTCAAAAAAACACCCACTTTACACCCACGCACAGTACGTCAATTCCAGATGAGAACCAGGGCAGTTTTCTCACAGTTTGCACAATGATCGCCCACGAGACGCGCAACCTTACGTCAACTGATCCCCCACACATACCTTCCAAAAGCTGATGATATCCACAGCACGCTCTTCCTTGCCGTCTGCACAAATATGGTTGTCATCACAAGTCACACCGTCCTCTCCCCTCATTGATCTGCACATATTTCCTATGACGCCCGGGCATAGGCAGCGGGGAATAACTAGTCTGCCGATCTGCCTTTAGTTCTGGGAAGGTTTGCGCTGGGATCATCATCACCACCTCTAGACCCAGGAGAAGCTCAATTCGCATCGAGCCGAATGGGAAACATCTATGTACACCCACTACACCTACATATCTATGTTGGTGTAGGTGTAAGTTTGAGTTACGGAAGCACGATGCCGGACGGAACTTGCCAGATCTGTTTGTTGGATCCTTTTTGTTGAGTCACTCTGTCAGGTGAGCAACGCAAGCTTTCGTAACTCGCGTCTGCAACGGAAGGCGCACACAACACAAACCTGCATGTGCTCTCCGGCTGGCTTCACTATTGCCTAGTCCATCCAATCAACGTAGGGGTGTTGAGCCGCGTGAAGCGATATCAGTTTCTGGAACACGGCATGCCTATTAGATGGTACATTATACCGCCATATGTTCGAGAAGAGTAAGTATATTCACGACAGAATACGGTTGGTCTTCTGACAAGAAACAAATGAGAAACTCAGTATTAAGTGGGGACATACGGCTACGTATTGGTCCATGATAGTTTGGCGCTCCCCGGAGACTAACATGTACAGCCAAAGGTTGTCCCCGCTACTGCACAGCAATTTGGAATTCCGACACTGTACGCATAACCCCACACAGGATAAGCATTAGTATCTTCTTGCGGTGTTGGATAACCATATTGGGTAATTTTGTCTTGCATACAATATCACGCGCATAGCGTCCATGGCCCACTGCCATGCGGTTGTTTATCACACGCTGCAGTTATGTGGGGTTGCATCTGATTCAAAATAGCTCCATTCATGGTTGCAACGAAAAGCACAATTATGATGGGAAACTAGTACCATGGGTTTTATTGGTACCACTGCCAAGCCTGTCGATACTTTTTTCCAGCTACGGTAAGTATAGTTGTACAGCCGACGCTCTGCTTGTATCCGTTTCCCGGGTCTCTGCCTTCATCTTGTATTCGTACACATCCTCGTATCTGCCGCTTTGCGCGAGTCTCATGATTTTTCTTCGTCATCATCGTCATGCCTCTATTCGCATGGTCCGTTCAAAAAGTCCAGTGCAGCTATGTCCGGAAGTATCAGTATGTGGTCATTGCAGAGACGAAAGATATGGACGTACCTAGGTTTTCACCAATACTACACGCGCCCGCTGTGCATGAAGTCACCGCGCCGAAAAAGGGACCACATAAGCAGTCATCGTCTGTGTTGGGATCGCAGCCCGCTACTACTGCTGCCTCGTTCCAGCAGTTCATCTGCAGATCATTGTTAGTAACCCATCTAGTCATTATATCGTAGTAGTAGACGACTTACGGGACATGCTCCCACACTTGCAACACCTGCACCAACTCCAGCATCCTGTCTCCGCGATAGAGGGGGAGACATTGGTGAAGCGACGACACTAGTTGCTGCTAAGCAAACGATTGGGATTTCGATGCGCATATTTGGAGCAAGGGGTATTTTCTTTGATTTTACAGTAACGACTGTATGGACAAGATTCAGAGTAGATGTATAGAGAACGAATGATATTGGGGTTTGCGAGTAATGCGCACACCAGTGGTAGTTTTCCTAGAATCAACCGATTCGCGCCCTCGTCCTTATATCATACCCATAGTGGATAGAACTGGAGGTGTTGGCATGCGTACTGCTAATTGAAGGGGGGATGGTTCGGAGGCGATTCATGTCATGCGCAGACCTCTTTGCCATGTTTCAGCATCTTCTGATGCACCATGGGTTACAGACAGCGGCTGGGCGAAACAAGACTCTCCGCCGTGGGTGCCTTGAACCACAATTCTGCACAATACAATACACGTTATCATCAACGTATCCAAGATACCGAAGACTGCAAGGCATTGAATCCAATAACCAGGTTCTTGGCTCTTGCCTTTTTGACTCCCAAGCGCGATGATAAGGAAAACAGAGAATTAGGAGTCGCTACATGAACACTCTAAGGATTCAGATTTTATCGATTCGCCCGTGCTATCCGGTCTTCTACTACTCTTTTCGTCGCGACATGTCGCATCTTCTCTCCCGCCGCGCGTAGTCCGTGAAATGCCTCGCTGCCTCGGTTTGGACTACGAAGCACGGTCGAAGACGCAATTACACTTTAGCCAAAAAGGAAATCAAAACTAACTGACATAGACGCGTAATCATCATATCTTCCTATAAGCAAACACAAAAAGCAAAAAATATATCACAAACCCTACTATATCACCCATCTTACTACCCTTCTAGAAAAATCGCCATGATTACAAAAAAGAACCCCTCACCTCACCACAAACCCCTCCCCGTCCCTCGTCCGCCCCGTCCGTCCCCACAATTCCCAATTTCCCCACATTTCCACTACACACAACATCCCCCCCATCCCATCACCTCTCGCAAGCCCTCTCAGCACAGCCACTCAAAAAAGGGCTCAAAAAGATGCCCCCCCCCTTCCCGTCCCAGCATTTGACACTCCCATGGCGCCCAATACGACACATCTGACGCGCGCCTGACAGCTCGCACCCACCCAGGCCCCAAGTTTCAACTAAATAGCCTACCTCCAAACTGTACAAACCAGCTCCGTCAGAAGGACAAGCCCCCGCTCTTGCATGCAAACGAACACCCAAAACGCGGGTTCCTGCAACAGTTTTTTTTGAACAATTGGCCCGTCTGGACATTGAATCTCAAAGCAAGCTTCCTAATCCAGATATTTATGCCGGTCCGTTTTGTGCCTCAGAAAGAGAACGAACGCACAAAGCCGTGTTTGAGGTGTTCGTTTCAGGTTTTCCCGCTTTTTCTTTCTCTTCTCATGACAGTGATTGCGTGACGTTGATTTCCACGTGCGCGGTAATGTGGGTTTATACGCGGGACTGGGGAGGTTTGGCCACGCGAGTGACTGGGAACAGGGGAGGGTGGGAAGGGTAAGTTGACGCGGGAAGGGCTGTTCTGGGTTAGCAGGAGGAAGAGGTGTGAAACTTGGTGTTCTTGATGTGTTTTGTAGGTGTAAGGTAGATATGCGAGGGAAGGGTGTGTGTGTGATTGAATCGAGCGGGTTTGCTTGGGAATGTGGAGAGTTGAATGTAGTAGTGGTCATGGAGTGATTCGGGGTGATAAGATTGGAAGGTGGGTATAAAGCCTGCTCGCGGTGTGCTGTCGATGTTTTATTTTACGTGATTGACAGCATTAGGTAGTGATGGTACTTATCGGATTGTATTTCGGCCATTCATTCCGTTTATCGTTACTTGTCTTGTTTGGTTTCTTGGTTTCTCTGCAGCTTCAGAGAGTTCAATAATATTAGTGTGTCATACTTACCTTTGTCATGAATAACGTACTGTTGACCCGAGAATACTTTTAGTAAATTTAGAAGCAGGACTTAAGTATACAAAAAGAGGTGCTTGAACATGTAGTCTAATGCATCACGTGAGGTGCCACTACTACGCTCGGAATCAACGGTCACGTGATCATAACTCAAGTACATAGTCAGATTTCGGGCCCTGCCTCAATACCACTCATGCTCTAGTAGCTAGTATTCTACTCACTCACGACTGGCGCTTAAGAATTCACTTTAAAACAGCCCCGTAAACTCCAGATCCGAATGAGAAACCAATCATGAGGGCAATCACAGCCTCATCGGCGGCTAGATCTGCTTTGGGTTGCGAAGCTGAATTCAAGCGCCACCAGCTGACACAGCCCCGCTGGAGCCTTCTCTGTTCAAAAACACTATCTCCCACCGTTACTGTCGTTTTCGGTTGCGATAGACAATGACCGAGAATGTCGGATCCTTTATCCATCACTGCCAGTATAGTCACGCTCATACACGTCTCCGTCCAAGTGACTGTACTGATCAGCCAGTTCTGCAATGAGGCTAGCGCCGTGGATACGACGCTCGCTGGCCTTCTCGGCGATGTCGAAGGGTTCAAGCGAGTACTCGAGTCTATGAAGGAGACTATTAACCAGGACGACATCAAATCAAACTTGCAATCGACCGGGCATACAGGCAGCCACTGGAAAAACCTCGCGCGCTCGTTAAATGATGGCACCGACACCTTGCAGAAGTTACACGACCTCCTGGACGGTGTCAACAAAAAGACATCACTGCTTGATACTCAACGGAAGCTTATCCGACTGAAGAGCGCTTCTGGACAAATTGCGCAATATCGGGAGCAGATCCAGTCTTCTCACACTGCACTTCAGCTTTCGCTTAGCACAATCATCCTGTAAGTCAGCATAACCTTTGACGTTATTCTGACCACGATCGTGGTTTCCACATGAGCGCCCACCAAAGTTCTGCTCGTCCATTTGTCTTTTTCTTTTCACTAATCAACCTCTAGTTGGAATCAGGTAACCTTCCAGAAATCGACTGAAAAGATACCAGATAAGATTGTTCCAACACTGGACAAGCTCTACGACGAATTCCGCTCATTTGGCGCCATTCTTAATGCAAAAATCGAGAAATTGCAATTCGCAGTTGTAGATCCGAATGACCCAGATGACTACAAACTCCAATACATGACCAATCTACGGGAGTGTGTTCGATCAGCCGCCGAAGTTGTGTCAACTGCATCAACAAATCTTAACGGAGATTCAAACGACAAGATTTCTGGCAGATGTGGCTCTGATTTTGGCGACATCTTTGTCAAAGATGCCAACGAACCTATGCTGCGCTGGTTCGCCTCAAATACCGTATATGAATACGAGGATGTGGAAGCTCCCATATCCGCCCCTCCCGAGACTAGCACTAGCGATGCATTGACTGAGTACCACTCAGATACTGACTCGGATATAGAGAACGATATGATTAGATCCTTGTTCAAAGAAGGCAATAGACGCCAAAGGCAGGGTGATTTGACGGGTGCGGTACGTCGTTTCCAGAACTGCTTAACGAGGTTGTCTTCAAACACGAGTTATGCATCACTCACAACAGCACAAAGCTTGACAGTTTGCGGCGTATCAAAGGTCGAACTGTTGGAGCATATTACCGATTGCTATTGCGTATTGGGCTTATGGACCGAGGCAAAAGCAACAATGGGGGGGAAATTACAGATCATCGAGCACCAAGTGGGTAAAAAAGACGCAATCTACTTGAAGGACACTATGAAGCTCGCCGAGATTTTGATGAAGAACCAAGACTATGTTGATGCTCACCTTCAAGCTCGTCGGTCCCTGCGAGGATTTAAGAAACTAGGTGACCAAGGGCACACGGATTACGAAAGGTGTTTGGAATTTTTGATAAAGATATGCCAACTGGAAGGCAAAGAAGATGAGGAAGAGGCCTATGCAGCTTTACTTTCAGGCCATGCAGGGGGTGTGCAGCGTTCGACTTTAAAATCCCAGTCCGCCGAATTGGATCCAGCTATCATTCAGCCACAACTTGCATCCACCCTAGACTTACAAGTTGAGCCAAATATTGCTATTGAAGCGACAAAAAAGATGGATAAAACAGTGCTGCAGCCACATGAGTCTGTAGAAGAGAATCTTCCACACACGGAAACCGAAATCGTAGCGTTTGGAGGTGAGGATGGCCGACTACTTCATCCCAAGAAACGTGTCGAAGCATCCCTCGCACATTCGAGGTCTCATTCCACAGAAACAACGCTAATGGAAGCAAAAGACGATAGAATTAGGAATCTGGATCAAGAGAGCTCAAGTTTTTTAAGAAGTCAGCCTCCTACAATCGACACAACTGAAGATCTTAAAAGAAGGAAACTGCCTACACCGTGGGAGGGTCCCTTCGTACCTCCATCAGTACCTCCATCGCCTTCAGCTAGTATATTTACCCCTGATCTGGAATTTCACACGCCTTCATATCCAGATAATCCGGGCTACTTTGTAAGGAGTTGGCGTGATGAGTCAACATCTGGGGAAAATTCACCGATACGGTATGATGCGTCGGATTCAAGCATGAGAGATAAACAATACACTGGCCCAGGGTTCATAGGAAGACTACTAGCGAAATCCTACGCCGCGTTGAAAGGTGGCAAAGCGGACCGACGTGCTGCGGCAAGTTCTTCCCTGGCCTTTCCGAGCATCCCAAGGGCGAGTTACGCCCCAACCGTTGTCTCGGATTACCCGGATATACATACCTACGGTACCCCCAGTGTACAAAGTTGGGCTTCAAAAATCCCCTCACATGCAACACCATACGATGGATCGACCTACTCTATGTCACCATCTTTTGATGAGTGGGACGCATACCGACCTGTCAGTGCAACACCCGGGGGTAACAATCCTCCAGCATATCCGGGTCGTACGCGTTGTCCTATTTGCTATCTTTCTTTCTCAAAAATGACACGTGATGCTGCATGGCTTCATGAACATAGCTGTTTAGAAGGGATATATGGTGCTGCCGATTTGCCGCAGCAGAATCAAGAACAGCAGAACCGGGACCGAGCGAGTTGGATGTCTGGCCTGCCCATTTTACCAGCACCATCTACACTATCTAATCCAATATGGAGAAAGATGTTATTGCTTGGAGATACGGAGTGCGGCAAAGCATGTCTTGCCCGCGCATGGACGTCAAGCCAACACTCAACACCAGGCTCAGTAACATCTGCAATACCAAACACCGGAAAGACAGTTGTCAATATCAGAGGCTGTGGGATTGGCCTTGATGTGTGGGATATAGGTACGGCGGAGGATTTCAGTAAGACGGAAAGACAAGAAATATTGCGTCGTGATTTCGATGGGAACACCCATGTGCTGTTGATCTGTGTCGACATCAACAAGCCTAATGATTTCGTTGACACAGCGTGCACAGTATGTATAACTGTACTTGTTACCCTGACGGAATCAGAACTAACTATCAAAGTGCAACGCAAAAGCTCGAGATTATTTCCCTGATGTGCCACGAGTACTTGTCGGATGCAATAACGACCTCCGCCTAGGCACATCAGAGCGCAAAAATTTGAAATCCCAACACATACCGCCTTTTGCTTCTTCCTGGGTAGGTTGGACATCTGTTTTATGATATGGAAACTGACCGTGTGCATAGGGTCACAAGTTAGCAGCAAGCATACATGCGTTGGCGTACTTTGAGGTATCAAAATCCGACAACCAAGGCTCATCGGATCTATTTGACTTTGTTGGAGCATATATGTTGAGATATACAGTCAAATGAGAAGTAGACGGCCTACAAGATGTTCCCGCAGAGTGAGATGTAGATATCGAGCTCTGAAATGGTATCATGTTGTCCATGTGTCCTTTCAAATCCGTACAAGGAGAGGTGGAACCTTCTTGGCGATGGCACACACGGATGTTGGATAATCATTGTTTCCTGGACCATGCAGTGTAAACGGCAAATCCGTACAAAGAGTAATTATCATATGGGTGAGCAAAACACCAGGAAAACGAAAGTGATTGCCCGAATTCAGGGCAACGCTAGCAATAGTGTATCAGTTCATTCCGCCACCAAATACTCCATATTCGTAATATGGTGATGAATAAGGGATTGGATTCTGAACGAATAAAGAGCAACACATACCTATGGGCTGCTATATCCTTCGAACCCTCGGAACAACATGAACAGCGAGGCCAATTGGGTGATGGAACGGGTAGTTAGGGCAGGCTCAAGAACATGAACCATGAGTGAGATTGTGGGGACCAAAGATGAAATTGGTACGCGTGTGACCATGACTGAAGCCAAAAGCAGTTACATGCGCTTCTTACATCACTTGCTTTGTTGTATAATAAATCATAACATGTAAGAGTAATGTCCGCTTCTCACTTCCTGGCACGAATTATTGTAATCCTTCCAAGAAAAAAGACTCATTGAAAGCACGTGCACATAGAATGATACTGCGCACATCTTTAAACAAGCAGTGCCAAAAAAACATAATTCATAATTCTACTTTTTCAAAACCCAGTAGTTACAACGACTCTAAATCTTCACACCCTCCAAAATCGGCCTCGCCTCTTCAGACTGCCACCACCCATCCTTGCCACCAGGGAAACTAAACTTCTCCATACTCTCAGGCTTCATCTCAACCGAATAGCCAGGATCCATGGGGGTAACATAATACCCATTCTCAATCCTGCTCGGGTGGAAAAAGTGCTCATGCAAATGATCCACATACTCGAGGACACTCTTCTTGCCGCTCACCACCACATAATCAATTGTAGAAAGATGCTGCGTGTACTCTGGCAGACCCACACCACCAGAGTGCGGTACAATGGGGATGTTGAACTTGGCAGCCATGAGGAGCACGGCGATAACCTCGTTTACGCCACCGAGACGGCAGGCGTCGATTTGGCAGATGTCGATCGCGCCGGACGCGAGGAATTGCTTGAACATGACGCGGTTTTGGCACATTTCGCCGGTGGCGACGCCGATGTTGTAGGGTTTGAGGGCTTCGCGGATGGCTTTGTGGCCGAGGACTATGTTCACGTCAGTTTATCATTCCTTTCTTAAGAAAAGTAGATAGGGAAAAGAGAAGGTAAACGTACCATCATCAGGACTCGTCGGCTCCTCAATAAACCACGGCTTAAACTCCTTCAACTCCTTCATATACTCAATCGCCTCAGGCACACTCCACACCTGATTCGCATCAACCATGAGCACGTTTCCGCGGTCAAACCCGATAATCTCGCGCGCAATACTCAGACGCTGCTTATCCTGCGCAATATCACTTCCCACCTTGAGCTTGAAATGCTTGTACCCCTTTGATAGCGTGTCCTGGAGCAGACCTCGCATCTTGTCCTCGCCGTAACCCAGCCAGCCCGCAGAGGTAGTGTAGGCGGGTACGGCGCGGCTGTCGAGGGCTTCCTGGAGGCGTTCCTTCTTGCCTGCTTCGGCTTTTGTGAGGATTTCGAGGGCTTCGGCTGGGGTTAGGGCGTCGGTTATGTAGCGGAAGTCGATGAGGTCGACAATTTGCTGGGGGGTCATGTCTGCGACTATGCGCCAGACGGGCTTGCCAAGGGATTTGGCCCAGAGATCCCAGATGGCGTTTACGACGGCGCCGAGGGCGAGGTGGATGACGCCTTTTTCGGGGCCGATCCAGCGGAGTTGCGAGTCGTTGACGAGATGACGCCAGGTCTTGCCCCAGTTGGCGACGAGGGAGTCGAGAGTGTGGCCTTTGATGCGGTCTGCTAGGTGGGTGATGGCAGTGCATACAATCTCATTTCCACGGCCGATTGTGAAGGTCTTGGTGTCTGGTTAGAAACATGTCATGGTTCAGGCGTTCTGTTGTGAGAAATAGTGTCTTTTACGCTCAGGGACTGCGCCGAAGCACAATGCCCACAGAGCCAATGGTCCTACAAATCCAACTCTTTCGAATAACTCGTGGGAAAACAAGACATTTGACTCACCATGCCATGACCTTTGAATTCTGAGTCGGTGTGCAAGATGCAGTATGCTGAAGAGTAATCTCCAGCGGCATTCATAGCATCGGAGCCAGTCTTGTCAAGGGACGTCTATATCTTCATGAGCCTCTCAATCCCTAACGTAAGCCCTGAATTCTGTATAAGACCTACCGGGAACCGCACGTCCTTCGTCTCAACACCTGTAATCGTAACCATGGTGGTGATGTGTCCTGTGATTCTGATTCGGAATGTCTTCGGAACGCAGCGTGATACCCCGCAAAGTCTGTTTAGTAACTAAACTGCCTTCGAGAACTGATCAAAATTGAAAAAGAGAGGAAAAGCGAAGTGATTGATGAAGCAAAGTGTCCCTTTCTATATGAGAAGAGAACAGATCTAGACTTCTATTCGACTAGCAAGTCATCCACGCGACTACCCATCCACTTCAACTATCGTGACAATGCCGTAGCGCAACCCCACTTGCCCCTCGTCATTCGTGGAAGAACTAAGCCACGCCACTACCTGGGGCTGGCAAAAACTGGGGCTTTTACAACCGCTCCGACGCGGATCCCGATAATTTATTTACCTCGCATCTAAGTATTTCCAGCACTCTTGCGAGTGGATGGAACCCTGGTCGACATGCACAGGGAGACGCCTCGTAAATGCTTCGCGTCTAGGCAAGAAGCTTGAGTTTGACAACGCATTACCAGGCTGGAAAGACGTTGTCGTATGCTGCAACAACAGCATCGTGTCTCCAAGAGATAGAGGAAACGTATGGATCACAGCTTACGTGCAACTTACCTTTCATCACAGAACCTTGGTTTTACAGCGATGAGGGGAGGCAGAGGCCCCCAAATGTCACCGTCAGCCTGAGAGTACTGGGCTCACCAGGTACCCTAGTCCTACCCTGAGCATAGCGGAAGCGAGGTCATCAGTATATGAGCTCCAATTGCAACTGGTGTAGGGATTGCAATGAGCCTGTCTGTTAATAACGCACCAACCGAGAATGACTGGACAGACCTGACTTGAGACTCCATTCTCTCCATATATCCATTAATTACACTTCGTATCGTGATGCAAGATCCGAGGACCCTACAACGCGTCAATAGCTAACCAAGGCAGGATCGCCCAGATACTCACTCGCCCGAATCATGGGAATGCTCAAGCCACTGTTGGCTTTCAGTTGAGCATATTGCAATATCTGACCTTAAACGACAATGCTACTTTAGATGTATAGGCAAGAAGCCTACTTAATTCCCCTCTTTTCAGTCTCACTGTAGTAGATGACCATACGCCAAAGCTTCTTGACCAGAGCTTCTGCTTCCTCATCAAGGGCCTAGACTGGTTGTTAGCAACAGGATATACAAAAACTGGAGCGAGGACTCTTACAACTTCCAAATTCTCCACCAAAGGCTGTGGTGCGCCTCTGCTCTTCAAGTGTTCAACAATAGCATCGACAAGCATTTCTTCTTGAACACCCATAATCTCAAGAACCTTGTTGGCGGCCCATTCTTTGATATCCTTGTTGATGTTTTTCTCGGGTAAGTGCTCCCAAGAGACTGCCCAGTTCCACAAGCCTTCCTTGTCGTTGGGAATGTCACGCGCAAGCTGTCGCTGAGCTTCCTCAATCTCTTCTTGGGTAAGATTGGCGCGAACAGCAGCATCGAAGTTGATGGGAATAAGCGTTCGCTTCTTGGAACCGGCCTGGTCGGTGAGATCTTCGTCTTCGAGAAGGTTTTCGACGTCGGCTGCGGTGCGACGAGGAGCCGCAGTCTGTTCAAGCTTCTTGGCAGCTGCACCGAGAGAGATCTTGAAATGCGCTGGCTCGCGTTGCTCCTCCCTGCGCATCAGTTCCTCGCCTTGCTCTTCCAAGAAAGCATCGGCTTGACCACGAGCATGGTCTTGCTGTCGCTTCTGGGCAGCCATTTCACGCCGCTCTTGGTCTCGATCGATAGCGTCTTCCTTAGCTTCGAGGCCACGAACCTTTTCGCGCTCACGGATCCAATCGCTATGATCACGGTAGTATAGATCGCGCCTGGAAGCTGCTTCTTGATCGTCATCAAACTCTCGGAGCTGCTTAGCCTGCGCGACACGAGCCTTCTCGCGCTCAGCATCCATGTTCTTGAAATAGTCGTTCGTACGGTCAAGCGAGGCCACAGTACGGCGTTCTGTGTTAAGCCATCGATGAAGCTGCTTCTTGTACGCTTCTTCGGCTTCGTCGTTACGCTTCTTTTGACGGCGGCGCTCAAGTTCCGAGTCGCTGGCGGAATCATCATCATCTTCCCGGGAAATGTAGACGCCATTGTTCACGGCACCGCCATTCACAAAATTGACGCCAGCTTGATAATCGCGAGGGAATTGCGACCCCTTGGGTCCGCTGGGGGCACCCTGAACACCTCGTTCCGCCCTCGGACCCAATGGTACACCGTTAGCATTCCCAGGTCCACTAGGAGCAGAGGATGGTGGTGTTGCGCGCCGACCACTGCGGCGACGTTCTTCGGCCTCAAGCTCCTCTTCCCTCCTTAGACGGTCGCGGTCGCGCTGGTTGGAACGGTCGCGGAAGGCGGCTATCTCGGCGGCGACCACCTCGCGCATTTCGGCTGGAATGTCTGCAAGTTCGTCCTCTCCAGTAGCAAGGTTGACAAACGCAACCTCGACATCCTCGCCATCTTGTGTCGGCGCGTCTTGCATGACTGTATCGCCTGCGTATTCCATGTTGGGCGCATTAGGTGGGTTGAAGAAGCTTGCGAGGACCGAGGAAAGGGCTTCCTTTGCGCTATCAAGGCGGAATTGAACCGTAGCCTCATCTTCGTTTCGAGTCTTGCTCCACTCTTCGGCATATTTGATCGAGGCATCGTCAACCATGATGTGCAACTTGGTAGTCTCAACCTCTTCCTCTTCGCCATCCTCTTTCTTTGCCGCGCCTCCAGGCTTCTGGCGTTTTGTGGGTACATGGATATCTTTGAAGATCTCCGCCGCTGTTTCCAAGCTCTGCGCGTCGGCGAATTCTGCAAAACCGAATGTCTGGGGCTTGTTGTTGGCATCGGTTGCCCTCGTCCATCGGACCAACTTTCCTGCCGTCTCGAGAATGCGCTCCATGCCCTCATCACCTCCAACGCCATCCGGGATGTTGCCAACGAAAATGGTCCTGGCGATTTCCTCGCGAGTGGGTGGATTGACGGGCTGGGGTCCATCTCGGCGATCGCCATCTCTGTCCATACCAAGCCCGCGACGAGCGGGTGGTGCTCCATTATCTCTACGGCCGCCTACTGGGCTGTCGGCCGCGCCAGGACGACCTCCTTGTGTTCCCAGACGGATGACGGGCGCGTTGAAGTTGAAGTTTGGCATGCTTGCGGGTGGCTGCCAGCCGGATGGAAGGGCGCGGGATCCGTTTGCTGCTGGGGGCATCTGAGCGTTTGCGACACCTGGCGGAGGTGCTACACCAGGGGGAGCTGCAGCGCCTGGAGGACCTGCACTTTGTTAGTATGGGTTTGAATTGATTGGGCAACTTTACACACCCATTCCAGGAGGGGCCATGCCAGGCGGAGCTCCTGCATAGCCTGGAGGTCCATTGTAGCCCGGAGCACCTGCGCATGTTAGTTGTTTCCGCGATGGAGGAATGTGCGAACATACCAGGATAACCGTACATGTTGAACAGATACGCAGTCGCAGAGCCCAAAACAGTATATAATTCAGAAATATAGTTCTCACAAAAGGTGTCCAGTTGAAGGCGACACTGCGGCGAGAGGTTGGTGTGTGTGTGTGAGAGAGAGAGCAAGTCGCGGATTAGATTTAGAGCTGTAAAGGCGCTCGGACCTCACCGAACCTCCGAAGAATTTGGGACTTGCGTTTGCGACGTGCATCATCTGCATACTCGACCCCCGCGAATCCGCAATTGAATCTTGTCGCGCACCACAACGTCGACAATGGCTTCAAAATGCCTCGGCGAGCTGATGCTCCGTCCGTCTTCCGTAGCCCGTATGCCACATGCGCACATGGGCAAGCAGACATGGCCATGGATATGTCACCGCGGCTTCTCTCACACCCCAACTCGACCGGCGGAATCGACGAGGAACGACGGCAATGACCAAAGCTATGCATCTGGGGGAGAATCAAAAAGGCCAATAATCCGCTACATCTCTGATCAAGCGGCTAAAGAGGCACAATCACAGCCACAAGCCCAATCACAGCCCACCCAAGACGAAACCACGCGAACAATCGACTCTCTCTTCAGCGGCATACCCACCAACCGGACTCCACCACCATATATGCAACAAAACACCGCATCAGGATCAAATAACAATCGTATATTTGGCGCCGAATTCTCAAACGCAACCCGCTCGCGGCCTTCTCGCCCACCAGGCCTAGCCTTTGACTCCATGGCGCTGCCCGACTCGATGCTGAACCCCAACTTGTCCAACAAGCCTTCTGATGCATCCAGCCTAGCGGTACAACAAGAAGAAACGTTCTCCTCCTACCCGCGCCTTAACCCAACATACGGACGCACAGTGGAGCTGGATGCGAGCCGCGGACGAGACATTGTGCGGGGAATTGGCATGTTGGGCAGTCTAGTGGCGCGCAACAAAGTCAAGGCCGACTTCAATAGACAGAGGTTTCACGAGCGAGGAGGTCTAAAACGAAAGAGGTTGGCGTCAGAGAGGTGGAGGGCGAGGTTCAAGCAAGGCTTCAGGGACGTCACTGGACGAGTCACTGAGCTGACGAGGAAGGGATGGTAGATGTCCGAGCGTATACGACGCAGGAGCCAGAAGATGCGCCATGTATGAGTTAGGTACGAAGTTCACAGACTGCATTATAACAGCATTTGCATGTGCCTGCATAGGGGTCTCGATATCTCAAAGACATGTGATGCGGGTATGATCTTACATCAGATTCCACGCACACCATTTTACCACCGATTTGCTCTCCCCACTGTCTTGTGCCATTGCTTCACTCTATCAGGTGCACTGCATCGCCCATATAACGGAAATATTGCAACCGTACCAAACCCATAATTGGAGACCAAGTGGGATGATTGGATCCCCTAACCACTGCGGAGTTGGCCCGGAGGTCTTGAGGCGCGCACAGGCCATCCAACCGTGGACCCAACCATGTCCTCAAGTTGACACGGCGCATCTTGAACCACGCCCCGTAGCTGCCCTCGTGCGCAGCGCAATGTACCCCCAATAACCAGCCTATCACCAAACATTGAAACGTCTTCGTAATCGAATCGCAACAATCGTATCGTTAAGAACCAGCAAAAAAGGAAAGCAGAATGCCACCCAAATTATCCAAGAGACCCTGGCTCCCAGCCGTCGCCCTCTTCTCCTTCTTCAGCACGCTGGCGACGGCATTGAGCGGCCAGGAGCCGCTGGGTACTCTGGAAGAACAACGCGGATATAATCCCGGCGAGCCAATTCCCGTCAGCTGTCTGAATCGCACCATGTAAGTTACCTTTTGTCGCAAACAAAGGACGACAGAACGTACACTGATACTTTCCTCCCCAGAGAAACAGGTGAACATGTACGTCTCTAGCCATACCCACGCCGCGGCCATCATACCCGAGGAGAACGGAAAAACTAACCAAAGCAAAAACAGATCACAGACGCAGCCGGCCACCTCCAATACATACCCTTCCCCGTCTGCAACGAAACCGGCCGCCCACTCGAACTCTTCTTCGGCATCGAAAAAGACGTAAACTGCACCATAGATTTTGTGACGGACGAATTCTTCCACCGTACGTTCCTCTCCCCTCCCCCCCATCCCACCAAAAAAACTCCCCCCAGCCTTTCCTAACATACTCGCAGTCCTCGAATTCTACATCCACAACGACGCCCCCCTCTCCTGCCGCATCCCCTCGAAACCCCTTCCCCCCTCCGTCCTCGCAACCCAATACATCGTCTCCGACTCCTCAACGCAAGAAGGCGCACTCGGCTCTCAATCCTCTTCTTACACCCCGCTCATCGTCGCACTAGCAGGCACATTGCAACTCTCACACTTACACGTGGGAAACTATCTAAACCTACTAGTCCATGCGGCTCCGAAACAAAGTAGTCCAGGCACAATCGACGCGGCGACGGCGTACAGTGTGAGTAGTCACTCAAGGAATACGAAGATTACGATTGGGGATAGTTTGCCGTTGGTGTTTGCGGTGAGGTGGTATCCGAGTACGACGTTGCCGCCGGGCTGGAGTGGATATGGAGGCCATATTTATACGAGTACGCTGGTGTATTGTTTTCTGAGTGCTGTGGCGAGTGCGGCGGTTTGTGTGGTTTACTTTAGGGGTGTGGAATTGCCCAGGAGGCTGAAGAGGTATGCGACGGATAGGATGAATGGGGGTGGAAGAGGGTTTGGCAATGGAGGAAGTGGGTATGGGCTGCCTGTTGCGAACGCGAGGGATGGCGCTCCCAGCATGGGCAGTGGATATGGCTTGGGAGGATATGGCTACAGAGGTGGAAAGAGAGCCGACTAAAAGCACATACCAAATAGTCAATACAGAAACATAGAATCCAGACACCAGTCCAAAGAGGCAGAATATATTCATGTTCATATTTATTCATTCGTATATCATGATGCTGCGGCTATCAAGGGATGCTTCCAGGCGCTTACATACCACGTACTAGTTGGCCTTTTTCAGGAAATCCTCCAGCTGTTACAGCCGTGCCTCTACCGTTACATACATTCCGTCGTTTACAAGGAAGACTTCTTCTTGAATGCATTGATGAGCCCGCTGGTGCTGGCATCGTGAGCAGTCGACTCCTTGTCGTCATCAAGCTCAGCCTGGATCTTCTTCGCCAGCGACTTGCCGAGCTCAACACCCCACTGGTCGAAGCTGTTGATGTTCCAAATAGCGCCCTCGGTGAAGGTAAGGTGCTCGTAGTAGACAATCAAGGCTCCCAGAGTAGCCGGTGTGATCTTGTCTGCTAGGATTGAAGTGGTTGGGCGGTTACCAAGGAACGTCTTGTGGGCAACAAGCTCCTCTGGTGCACCCTCAGCCTTGACCTCATCTGGTGTCTTGCCGACCATGAGGGCCTCGGCCTGTGCGAAGAAGTTGGAAGCAAGCATCTTCTGGTGCTTGTTGTTGTCAACGGGGTTGTGGCTCTTGGCAGCCAGGATGAAGTCGGTGGGAATGAGCTTCGTGCCTTGGTGAAGGAGCTGGTAGAACGAGTGCTGTGCATTGGTGGCGGGCTCACCAAACAAGATGGGGCCGGTGGTGTACTTGACGTAGTCACCGCTGCGGGTGATAGCCTTTCCATTGGACTCCATGGAAAGTTGCTGGAGGTAGGCGGGGAACCTGTGCATGTACTGGTCGAATCTAGACCATAGTTAGAATACATATCACCTGGTAAATGCCACGCAAACTTACGGAGAGACAAGATGTGTCTGGGCACCGAAGAAGTCAGAGTACCATACACTGAGCAGACCACCGATGACGGGAATGTTCTGCTCAAGAGGGGCCTCCTTGAAGTGCTTGTCCATGGCGTGGGCACCAGCAAGGAGTTGGTGGAAGTTGTCGAAGCCAATGTAGAGGGCAACACTCAGACCAATGGCACTCCAGACACTGTAACGTCCACCGACCCAGTCGGAGAAGCCAAACATGTTCTTCTTATCAATACCAAACTTGGTGACCTCGGCCTCGTTGGTAGAGAGAGCGACAAAGTGCTTGGCAATGTCCTCTTGCTTTGCGCTGTCCAAGAACCATCTCTTGGCAGTGTTGGCATTGGTGACGGTCTCAGCGGTGGTGAATGTCTTGGAGGCAATGAGGAAGAGGGTGGTCTCAGGGTTGGAGTCTTTGAGGGCCTCTGCAATGTGTGTGCCGTCAATGTTGGAGACGAAGTGAATCTTGAGGTCGCGCTTTGCGTAAGCCTTGAGGGCTTCGGAGACCATGACAGGGCCACTGTTCCACGTTAGTGACGCCAATTGAAGCTCTGTAACGCAGCGGTAACATACAGGTCAGATCCACCAATACCAATGTTGATGATGGTGTCAATCTTCTTGCCAGTGTATCCCTTCCACTCGCCGCTGCGGACCTGCTCGCTGAACTCCTTCATGTGATCGAGAACGCTGTTGACATCCTCGACAACGCTCTGGCCGTCGACCTTCATCTCCTGGTTGGAGACGTTGCGGAGCGCAACATGGTAGACAGCACGGTTCTCAGTGAAGTTGATCTTCTCACCAGCGAACATGTCATCACGGAGCTTCTCGAGGCCAGACTCCTTTGCAAGCTCGACGAGCAGCTTCAGGGTCTCCTCTGTGATGAAGTTCTTGGAGAAGTCGAACAGAATCTCGGAGTTCTCGGCATCGTTCTTGAAAGTACGACTGAATTTCTCGAAGCGCTACATGGGATTAGACAATGGATGCATCGGATTGTTTGTGTCTCACCTGGGGGTCCTTCTTGAAGTACTCCTTGAGGACAATGTCCTTTCCAAGCTTCTGGTGGTGGTCCTGGAGCGCAGACCAGGCGCTGAGGTCCGAGGCTTGTGCGAAGCCAGGCATGTTGAGCTACAGGGCTGGAGAGGTGGGGTGAGTATGCAATGACGTATACGGGACTGGTGTATACGAACTATCAAAGTTTTTCACGGTGAACAGTCGGGTATTAGGAGGGGTCAATTACAAGAGGGAGAGACGAGTGAAGATTTGCAAGTAGAGTTGATGAGGTGATTGTTAGTGCTTTGACTGAAGGGTAGGAGAAATGTCAAGGGCGCGCGCGGCCGAGACCCCCGCTTGCGTCAGAGCTTGGTTGAGAGGGGCACCACTTTTACCAGCATTAGGAAGCCGGGCAGCAGCTCTCCCGTTGGCTCTAGCCTTACCAAGCCGATGAGTAAGGTGTGTCTCATGGACGCTACGGCTATGCACATGGGTGAGTTATTATGCACCATTGGGGGCATGTGGTTCAATGGGGATATCGTCTTGATTTGCTTAGCCTGAATATAGGCATTTCTCATACAAATGCTGCCTCAAGCGCCATACCGTTGCTCCCGAACCCAAAAAAGCATCAAAGAGCGCTGAGAAGCCACCAATCAATATGCATTCTGTCTGTGGAGCCATCCAAAGCCGGTGGATGATTTTCCTTGCGCTCGGCTCCATCGCCGGGACAAGCCAAGCACCAACTCAACGGCTCCGAAGCCGAGTTATTTTGAGTCCAAAAGTGCCTTATCTTTCAGTCACGCCCTCAAAAGACGGGTCCTTTACTGAGCCACCGGCATCGCCGAGACCAGCAACGGGGCGGTTGTATGACCAACCTGCAAACTGCTGTTGCATCGTCTGGGAGAGCATCGGTCCATCGACATACGAGTCCGTCGGCGCCTCGGAAGTGAACTCGCGGTCGAAGTTTGCAGTGTCCTTTGCGTCAACCTGCGATCTGTTAGCATGTATCGATATTTGGGTATTGTGAGTATACGCACCACATTGGGCTTGAAGCTAGGCTCGTACTTCCTCTCGAGCAGCTTTCGCCAGTCAATGCTATGGAAGAAGTAGTGTGCCTTGATTTCCGCTGCGCCCTTGGCTCCTAACCGCTTCTCTGCGTTACGGTCTAGTAGACGGGTCAACAAGTCTCGCGCGGCTGGCGGCACAACTTCGGGGCCTGGGAAATGAAGAGGCTCGGTAAGAATCTTGCGGTACATGTCGTTGGTGTTTTCATCGTAGAATGGTGGTAGACCAGTCAACATCTCATATAGCAGCACACCGAGCGTCCACCAATCCACGGCCTTGGTATAGCCAGCACCAGTCAGAAGCTCAGGAGCAAGGTATTCTGGGGTTCCGCAGAACGCTATGCAGGGTCAGTGTCAGGATGCGGCAAGGGTCCTAAGCGACTTACTGTTTGTCCTGTCTTCGTCCTTCATGTCAAGCTTGCAGAGACCAAAGTCGCAGAGAGCAATGTGTCCCGTGTAGTCGAGCAGAATATTCTCTGGCTTCAAGTCACGGTAGATGACATTGAAACCGTGCAGACATTCCAGAGCACAGAGAAGTTCAGCAGCATAAAATCGGGCTCGGTTGATATCAAAACGCTGCTCCTTTTGGAGATGGTGGAAAAGCTCGCCACCATTGACAAACGCTAGGACTAGGTAGAGCTTCTCTGGCGACTGGAACGAAAACTTCAGTGGCACAATGAAGGGATTGTTAATCTGGGCTAATACTGAACGTTCGGCTAGGGTATGCGCGACTTCAGAGCGGGAAATAATGTGTGCTTTGCGGATGGTCTTGAGGGCGTAGATTCGGTGCGTGTCCTTTTTCCTGTTTTCTGTGAGCATACGAGAGATGGGGGCGGAAGAGTAAGCACATACTGCACTTGCATGACCTTTCCAAAACTGCCTTTGCCTACAACCTTGAGGAGCTCAAAGTCGTCGATTGAAAGACGGTCCTGTCGGTTCTCGACGAAGTTAACGCCAACCTTCATTTGACCACTACCAAATTGCACGGGTATCCAGTCAGCGCCAGCCTGGCCAGATCCATCTTCTGCTTTTGCCGGCTTTCCATCTTGCTGCTGCTCCTCGAATCGTGGCGTGACCTTGAGAGTACCGATAAAAATGTCTTCACTGCGACCAGCAGTGGGTGCAGCTGAAGGGTTGCGGATGTAGAGCGAGACGGTGACGTCGGTAGCGCGCGACACATCGAACTTATACTGTGTGTTGCTGCCAGCCCAAAGAGGGTTCTCGGGAGTACCTGAGACGGCGTTGATGAAGACTTGTTGCTTGTCGAAGTCGACGAGGGCGTAGGGAAGGTGTTTCGAAGAATAACGACCGTGGATAGTAGGTGCTGCATTGATGCTGCCAGCAGCAGACTGTGGGCGGCCGGCGTAGGAGCCAGCGGCGTTGCGAGAGGACGAGCCAGGGCGCATTGAGCCAGCGACAGAGAGGCCGCCACCCTGGGACAGGGAGCCCTGGTGGTGGCCCTGGCCACTGAATTGCTGCTCGGCGCCCGGAGGCAGTGAGAATTTCTGACCCTCATGCAGGGTGACTATCAGGATACCTGGGCGCAGGGGCCCAGCAGGCGCGGACGATTGTGCTTCGGACGCAGCTGTGTCTGTGGTCAGCAGAGGCGAAAGCAGGGGCGGGGGCGTGTGTTTGTACCAATGCCATTGTCCTTTGCGTCTGTGAGGCTGCTCGCATGGCTCGAGGCCTTGGGCGTGGCCTGGTCGTTGACTATTGTGGACGTCGACGACGAGCGACTGAATGTGTTGGCCAAGGGCGCCAGGTGCGTCTCCTTGAGTTCTGCAACGGTGGTTAGAATTGGAGCGGCAGGGCTGACGAGGGGGAGGGAAACGCACTCTTGGTGAGCTTCCAAGACATGGTTGCGGCAGCTCAGCGGTGGTTAGGTGCAGAAAGACAGACGAATATGGTCAGAGGGTGGAGACTTGGGGGCAGGCGGCGAGAGAGAGGGGGTGTGCGCACCCAAGGAGCGGCGGTGCAGCTTATGAGGGCAGAAGTGGGCGTGGGTTTGCTGTTGGCGCAGAGGCGTCAGAAAGGAGAGAGAGGCACAGAAGAAAGCCCCAGGGAGCATCGACAGTGGCAACGTGTCTGGTGTCCGAGAGCCGCCCAGCGCTTTGAGTACGCTTCTCCAGAGCTCGAGATAGGGTCTCACGTTTGAGGGGTCATTGGGTCGCTAGCCTTAATCTCGGCCGGCGGCGACCAGGTCGTGTTTCCCGCACTGACACGCCCATTCGCGCCCTCTGTCATTTCCCAGTGTTTAGACCCGCCCCTACGACGAGCAGAGACGCGGGCCGGGCGCAATTCTCTCCTCTTTTACTGGCGACAACGGGTGCCGGGAGACGCGACATGTTGTAACAGATGCCCAGGGCAGAGGGCAGTGTGCAGTGCAGTGCAGTGTGTCTGCGTACTTGCTTGCGCTGTCTGTCTGCTCGCCTCGGCTGCAGCTTCCGCCGCGGGCAACCTCCTATTGCGCGTACATAGACACATACATGCACACACACAGACATCACCACATACCAGCTCACCCACGTCCGTCATTCTGCATCACCACCACCACCACCGTCCGACATCGCATCGCATCGCATCGCATCAGCGTCCCGAGACCTGGAGACGCGCAACCGTGCAGCCCTGGGGCCCTGTCGTCCCGCCGTGTTGCAGCCCAGCTGGCGGCTTTACCGCTAGTCCGCCGCCTGCGAACTGACACGCGCGTCTGCACTGCAGTGCCCTGCGCACAGCCACATGTCCTGTCTCACCTCCGCGCGCCCACCCCAACCCCAAACCTGACCCGTCCAGTCTGGTCGCCTAGTGTAGTCTGTGTGGCGACGACGACTACGACAACGACACTCGTTCACCTGCCTCCTCACGCCTAGCCGAGCGGGGTACCATGGGCGTCATCAAGAAGAAGACAGGTGCGCGCGGTACCGAGGGCGGCACAAAGTATGTTTGCGACGTCTGCTCCTCCGACATCACGTCAACGGTCCGTTTATGCCTTGCTCTCCATGCTGCCATTGCACGCGTCCTAACCCTCCCTGCAGGTCCGCATTCGCTGCGCCGAGGAGGTATGCCACGAGTATGACCTCTGCGTGCCATGCTTCGCCGAAGGCAAGGCCACAAAGGACCACCAGCCTGCCAAGCACAAGTTCAAGGTTATCGAGCAGCATTCGATTCCTATTTTCACCGAGGACTGGGGCGCCGACGAGGAGCTGGCTCTCCTAGAGGGAGCAGAGACATATGGCCTGGGTTCCTGGGCAGACATTGCCGACCACATTGGCGGCTTCCGCGAAAAGGACGAAGTGCGAGACCACTACATCGACACATACCTGAACAGCCCCAGCTTTCCCCTGCCGGAACACTGCAGCAAGGATGACACCGAGCTCAGCACACGCATACCGCGTCACGAGTTCCAGGCGAGGAAGAAGCGGAGAATCGAGAAGAAGAAGGAAGAGGCTGCCAGTCGCGAGCCTGAGGCTCCCAAGCAGAAACCTACGGCCAGTGTCCCCGCTTGTCACGAGGTCCAAGGCTACATGCCAGGTCGTTTGGAGTTTGAGACCGAGTATTTTAACGAGGCAGAAGAGGCGGTCCAGCACATGCAGTTCGAGCCGGGCGATGGCATCAATCCCCGCACCGGCGAGATTGAACCCGAAATGGAGTTGAAGATGGTCATTATGGAGATTTACAACCACCGCCTGGACGCACGTGTGGAGAGGAAGAAGATTATTTTCGAGCATCAGCTGCTCGAGTACCGCAAAAATCAACTGGCAGACAAGAAGCGCACAAAGGAAGAGAAGGATCTCATGAACAAAGCTAAGCCCTTTGCGAGAATGATGCTACACCCCGACTTTGAGCAGTTTTGCAAAGACCTTGAGTACGAGCATAATCTGCGACAGGCCATCTCACAACTACAGGAGTGGAGGAACATGCAGATCACCAGTCTCAAGGCTGGCGAAAAGTATGAGCAGGAAAAGCAGCAACGGCAGACCAGGCCACCGCCCATTGGCCAGTTCGACCGTCTCGCGTCTAGTAGGATGGCAAAGCCCCAACCTCCCTTTGAGCAGCCATCAGCCGCCACTGCACTGCTTGCGCAAGAACTTCCCCTGCACGTCAAGCAGAGCAGCGGACTGAGTACACCACCACCAGACCGTGCGCCCAACAATACTAATGGTGTTAACGGCACCAATGGAGTGACGACCCCTCAATTTACAAAGACCAAATTTGTACCGAAGCCACTTCCTAACACAGTGCCTCTGAAGTTTGGCAAAGAGTCCAAGGCAGATCTCCAGTTGCTTAGCGCCGAGGAAGTAGAACTGTGCAGTGTCCTGCGAATCATGCCGAAACCATATATCGCGCTCAAGGAAATGATTCTTCGTACAGCCCTCCTGAACGGCGGTGCGCTCAAGAAGAAGACGGCCAAGGAGATTTGCAAGATTGACACCAACAAGTCATCGCAGTTGTTTGAATATTTTGTGCATAGTGGATGGATAGCAAGGGCATAGGAGGCACCTGTTGAGGGAGAGGAGATGGGTGATGATGAGGAAGAGGATGCAAACTACATGTACGAGGAGAGAAGACAAGGACGATTTGTATGAGATATCAGGCGAGGAGGATCCAGCTGCTGATTAGATGGCGTCTAGGTAGGGTATACCCTGGTCACGGGAGGCGTTGTAACTTCGTACGTACTTATGGCATTATCGCTTGCACATCATTTGTTGAATACACATTATTCATGCGCCCTCGAAAAGGTGCTCAACAGACTCACGATGCGGCCAATGTCGCGACCACCTTGACGATGGCTGTCCAAGCTCCTCGCTACTCGCTACCCCAGCGACGGCTTACCATAAACAAACGATTGATTTGCACGGTTCCCCACTCGCATCTCCATCACCACACACGCCACACCCATTATGAAGCTCTAACTAATTCTCCGATTCCTGGGGACTTGCCGACTACCGAAGCTTTCGAGAAGCAGCACCCGCCATCCTTGCACCAACGCTGACCTCATTCGTCCGCTCCGCTAGCCGTCCCTGAAACTACGTCCCACAGGCAACCCCGATCCACCTCCCTGCATGGCCGCCCAGTTGCGCTATCCCAACGACATGCCTGGACCGTATACGTTTTCGCCATCGCATACACGTGGAGACTCGCGGAATAGCTGCTTCGACGCAACGAGGCGGTACTCGCTTGCGTCTGAAACCAGTGGTCGCCAGGTGATTGACTCGGATGCGCACGAGACCCGGAAGCGATCGCGATATGGCGACAACGCTGCGCCAGGCTCTTGGGGCGACTATCCCCTGAGCAACAACCGCTTCGTCAACAACAAGAGTCCGCCTCCGCTCGCAAACGATCGCTACGAACTCGCTGGGGGGATGGATGGACCGCAGACATTCGGACGGCGAGACGGCGACTACGACGACTACTTCAACCTCCAAAGCCAACGCGGCACCTGGTCTGTACCACCAACTCCCCAGGTTGGCCTTTCTACGCAGGCGGCGGCTGGAGAGATGCACACAACACCGAATGGAAGCAAGGCTTGGTCATTGATCAGCCTTGTAGGCGGAGTAGCCGGCAAGCTGTTTGAGTTTTGCACGGTACCTTTCCGCGGCTTCCAAGCAGGCAGTGGACAGAAATACAACATCGACTCGAATGCGGATGTGGCCGAGAAACTGGGTCTTCAGGACGATCCCTACCACCCAGGACCCGTCCAGCAACCAACCCCAGGCACATTCCCGCGCGACGACTACGGCATCCAACCATTTCCCTCCATAACCCCGGAGCGCCCGCGATTAGCAAAACGCCTGCGCACAACAGACAACTGGGTCATGGTCGGCGCAGACTGCGAAATGGAATCCCGACCAGGCACACCGCGCCTATCCGAGCGACGTCTCCCCGGCCACGGCCGCTCGCCCTCGTCCCAAATCCCACGCCCTGTCTCCCGCGCAAACCTCTCCACCCCCTCTCAAAAGCGGCCCTCCTTAATCCCCGTCTCCCGCCGCTCAACAACAGACCGTCGCTCCCTGCACAGTCCCGCTCCTTCACTCTCAAAATTCTCCCCCGGCACCCCTGCATCTTCGCGCTCATACTCCCGTCTTAGCTACGGCTCTCCTACTGCGTTTTTCGATAAGAATACTAGTGTGGCGAGTCCGTTGCCGCAGGAGAGCCAACGCTTGATTGATAAGGTGAGGAGGGAGGAGATGGAGGAGGATGAGCGCATGCGGAGGATGAGCTTGCAAATGTCGGCTATGCTGAAGGAGGCAAATGAGGCGCTCGGGGCGAAGTTTGAAGTGGAGATGTTTGATGATGATGATTTGTGAACCCCGTTGATTGGAAGTCCGGTGTGTGTGTGTCAATGTATGGAAGAAACGTTTACTTTGTGTTTACTGGAAAGATTGCTCATGATTCTTTTTTATGGTCCTTTATTCCGCGAAATGGCGTTTTCAGGAAGTCGGCGTTTGCTTCATGTATGTTTTTCTGTTGTTCTTTTTGGAGCGAATTCAGAATGTTCTCTTCTGGATCTTTTTCAGTATCCAAGTTTTCTTTATACCCTTTGAAATTCAAACCTTCACCCTTCTGGTAGGTTGAACCGTATCTGTCAGACTTATTGGGCTTACGTGAGTGCCATCTCACTTTCTTTTGTATCCGTAGAATGAAGTAGAATCTATATCTGCAATTGAGTTTTGTATAAAAAGGTGACTTGGGGGGGTAAGTAAAAAAGGCATGCGTAAGAGGGTATATATACAACTATTAAAAATTGCCCAAGCTATGGATTTGAGGATATAAAGAAAATATACAACAAGGAGAGAATGCCAACCCCCGTCCAACGCCATGATATACCCAAATACAGCCATGAATCAAACTCCACAAGGAAAACAAATCTCAACCAAGCAACCTCCCCAACCCACCCCCCAGACTAACACTAAGACTAAAACTCAACTTGACGCCATTCCCCCTAACCTCGACCTCACTCGTCCTCTCCCCCCATTCCCTCCTCAACTGCGCCCTCTGCTGCAACAAACTCGGGCGCTGCGGTCTCTCCACCTGACTACTACTACTACTACTACTACTACTACTTTCGCGTCTCGCCATCCACGGCGCCGTCCCCTTCTCTTCACTATCCTTCCTCAACGGCTCCAGCAACGCATTCACGCCCGCCACCTGATGCGGCGGCACATTACCAAACTCCAACTTCCCATTTTTGAAGTGAAGTAGGAAGCAAGCGTAGCGGTGGGGATGTAGCGTTACATTCTGCACCTCCCTCATGCCACTTCCCTCCTTTTTCTTCTCTTCGAGAAGGGAGCGCAAGTGGGGGTAACATGGTAGATCCCAGACCGCGGTATTTTTCTCGGTGATGAGGATGAAATTCGCATCAGCGCCTAGAGCAACGATGCGGGGACGGTCGCGCCACTTTCCATTTTTTATATTCTTCTCGAGTGCGGAGAGGAAGGGTGGGGGTAGGTTTTGCCAGAGATACGAGGACGAGTCGTGGGTGAAGAAGGAGGAGTTGTAGGGGCCTAGGTAGCAGCGGAGTTGCGGTATGTTGCGGTTGGGGGCGTGGATGAAGGAGAGGAGTTCAGCTGGTAAAGGGCCTGAGGATTCGGTGTGAGAGGTTCCAGTGGTGGAGCGGTAGGTTAGGATGAAGCTGTCTTCGAAGCCGAGGGTTAAGTGGTGGATAGTCTGGAGTTGGGGAGATGCGAGAAGCCGGGAGAGTTTGGGAGGCAGGCGTGTGCTATTATCAAACAAACGATTATACAGATTAGTACTTTGTTACATACTATTACTGGGGTTTGTTTTAACACTTGTTTACATGGTATACAATTATTAACTATACGAGTAAAAAAAACTATGCTCAAAAGGGGAGGGGTGGATCGGGCTAGGGTTTAAAGGGTAAAAAGGGAAAAGGGAAAGGAAGCCCATACTATTCTCGTGCCGATGGACACTGGAAAAAGTGGCTGCCCCGCTGCCCAAACGTAAACGTTGTGTCGCACATATTTCGCGGCGCGCGCGCCGGCGGGAAACTCGCTAATTTAGATTTCAAGCGCGAACGCTGGCGCTGGGCGGGCGGTTCGGTCTAGATCCGGGGAGCGTGTTGTTGTCTTTCTAGGCGGTGTGCAAAAGACCGCAAGTTGCCAAAAAGCGGGTTATTTGTCCGTTTGGTTCTGGGCCGCTATAAATCTTAAACAACAAAACTTGTGTGTAAACACCTAACAAAAGCAACGGTAAGAAAGCTGGGGTCAAACTAACGAAGAAGGGGGGATTTCTATTGTTTGTTCAATTAAGTTGGTTGTCCCGCCTTTTTGCCAAGCCTTGATCGGCTACAAGGTTGCAAACAGGAATAAAAGCCAAGTTGGCCAAAGCAAACAAGAGCATTAACGGCGAAAGAGCCACTATCACTTTGCGTTTCAGGGCCGTCGTAGACAAGACCAAAAAAACAGGGGGGAAGGATTTAAAGACTCCCGAGACGTGCCGCTTTGTAGTACATAAGATCGGTGAGTGGCCCTGAAAACTAAGGCAAAAAAAGGATACAGGATTTAAGTTGTTTCGTTTACTAACAGATTTGCGGCTTTGAGTGATTCGTAAGATCATATATGACGTCATAACCGATAATTCTCTCCATCCAATCGCAACGTCAAATCGGCTCGAGCAAATGAGTAGCAATACACCGAGTTCCACGTCGTTTTTCTCGTTTGGTCCAAACGATAGCTTTGTATCTAAAAGCGCGGCGGGACTACAGTAGTATGTTCAATCACCACCAACCACCATCACTACCGCCACTACTTCCCCCCTTCCCTCCCCGCCAGCCCTCCTTACACCCGCACACGCCCGTATGAAATTGAAAAATAAAATAAAATAAATCCCTAACCCACCCCACTGTCGCAACCTCCCATCTAGTCTCCAAGACCAGCTCCTCAGTCGAGCCGTCTCAGAAGTCCACTGGGCCGTCCTAGGCCCCACGCCCGAATCCTGGGTGCTCAGCTCCAAAGACAGCGCCGGCAAGAGCAGTTTAAAATGGGGTTCCTCGGTGCCTTCGCGGCTGCAGACGGTGCTGAATAAAACATGGCACTCGCCGCATCTCCGCGCGTTTCTCGGCCCAGACGACGGGTTCCTGGTCTGGCACCCCGACCTTATTCGCTGGGGTAATCTGCCTACGGCGCTCGAAGACGCATTGCAGTCGTGGCTGACGCCGTCGGGATGGCGGGTTGGGCCACCGAGGATGGTGACGTGGGGACCTGAAGGAGCGTTTTTCGCCATGAGCGAGTATGGGGATGTGGTGTTTAAGCTTGGTGAGGGCGATGCGTGGGAGATTTATAAAGAGACGGTTGAGGAGTGGAAGGCGGAAAAGGGGTTTCAGTGGAATCAGCTGTCGTATATTGCGCTGGATCCTTCGAGCGCGGATCAGTTCATTGCCGTGAGGAAGGATGGGACGTGGGCGGGTTCGATTGATGACGTTAATGAAGATGCGCTTGAGGGGTTTGCGCTGAATTTCTTTGCGAAGGCGAAGAGTAAGCATAAGAGTAAGCAGAGTACGTCGGAGCCGGGCGGTGGATTGCCGCAGAATGGGACGCAGGAGTCAGAGGAAAAGAAGAAGGAGGCGGCGACTAAGGCGCTGTATGAGAAGTGGTCGGTTGAGACGGCGAGTATGTTTGCGTCGGCGGCGGCAGCTTCGGCAGGCCCGAAACAGAAAACTCCAAGAAAGATACAGGTTCGTTCGCAGTCGACTAGTTCGGATTCGCCACCGCCATTGCACAGGTTACCGTCTTCTTCTTCTTCGCCGAAGCTGTTCACGATGTTCCCGTATCTGCCGGGCAGTCTCACTACGTGTGCGCTGCCGGCGTGCAAGATGCTCAAGCTGGAAGAGAATAGCATACACGCCTGTCATCATGATGTGGAGAAGCTGCTTCGTGCGAGTGGGCTATATAGTTATGAGTGGCTACGTCAAGAGCGATTACGATGGCATCCGGATCGGTTTGGGAGACTATGTGCGGAGGAGTGGAGAGAGACGGGGAAGAAGCTTGCGGGTGAGATGTTCAAGCTTATGAGCGTTTTGATGGAGGATCTCAAGGGAGATGTGGGGCAAGGGGGTAGTAGAGGTTCGTAGACGTATGAAGGGATTACAGTCATCGTGAGGGTCTGAGTGTGATGTCGCAAAGTGACGGACATGAGTGATTAGCAATGAATCGAAAAGACATGTCGAAGAAACGAAGAATGAGTTGGAAAGCAAGTGAATAAACTACAACGAAGCGTGAAGCAATAGAGGAGACGGAGGGTACAAGAAAAGGTACAGACAAAGGGGAATATCGCCGTGAGCACGCTCTGACGTCCAGCCGAACGAAACAACAAGCAGAAACATGCGAAACAGTGCAGTCGACAAGTCAATCCCTTACCCAGTGAGCCACTCACTCAACGCGAATTCATCCGATAAAAAGAGAACCAGCCAGAACACTTCAAGCAGGGCAGAACGTCTCGCTCTCGTAACAAACCTCTACAATCTCCGTCTCCTCAACGCGAACACACTTGTTCATCTCGCTGCACTCAAACCGTTGCCTACACCCCTGTATATCAGTCAGCATCAACATCCACACCACTAAAAGCATGTAACCCAAAAAGGAAGAAACTCACACGACAATCCCTGTCTCCAGGAATGCAGGCACGGCAGTCAGAGTACCCAAACTTCAACGATAGCACCGAACCATCATCTTGAATCTCCCACGGCTTGCCCATTGTCGACCCGTTATTGGAAGCAACACCATTTTCGTCTTGTTGAACGAGAAGTGTAGCCGCACGACCGAGAATCTTTTCCGAGGCTGTAGTAGTATTCGCGGTGTCCAACATATCGATGCAGATGTTGCGGCTGCTGAAGGGACTATTGCAGAACAAGTTGCCGCCGCAGTCGGGACAGGCGAAAGTGCACTCCTGTATTTGAATGTGTGAGCAAAGGTATTGTGAATAGTGGCGTGAAAGGGGAGGGAGGTTTGACATACCTGACAGGCTGAAGCGTCGCCACAAATTTTGCAAGTTGCTTCCCTGATGTTGTGCTGCTGGCGGGAGAGCGGGCCAGAGACCTGGGGCCCGTGGGCTGTTGTGAAGGACGGGGTTGGAGAGCTGGTGCTTGGGGTTTTGGGGATTATCAAGTTCTTCCTGCTATCGAGCATGATAGTTTTCGTCATGGGTTCCATGTGTACAATGGTCTCGGTTGAGAAGATGGTGCTGTCGGGATCAATGGGTACGATGCTGACTTCCCTGAAAATCGTCTTGGTAGTTTGGTTCGGGAAGGGAGTGAGAACGGTGGTTGTCTCTGTTACAACAGTAGATACTGTGATAGTAACAGAGGGTGTGACTGTAATCATGGGCAGAGGTGCGATCGTAGCTACGGACCTCGCCTGACGTGAGGTTCTGACTGTTTCCGCAGATATCGGTGTAGGCACGGGCAAGTAGTAGATAGTCTTCGTCGTGGTCACGACTGGTGGAGGGACGGGATCGCAGGGAACCAGGTACTTGGGGCGTACGCTCATGCACATGGACACGCCTAATTTGGGATCGATACACTTGAAGTGTTGGCACTGGGCACAGTCACTGTGGCATTCCTAGCACATCGACGATTAGTCCCATGATATAAAAAGTAGTGGCTAAGGGAGTATGACGTACCGGGCATTCAGTTAAATCGCAGTCTTCACACTGGTCTCCTGCAAAGGCGACATGGCGGCCGAAAACGGGTTGCATATCCGCGTGAAGAGAGACGTTCTGGCTGTGTCGAGCTAATCGGTCATCATTCTGAGGCGTGTCAGTGAACCATCTATGAAAAGTCTATATCAACTTCATTGGAAGAAAACCGAGCGTTAGAAAGATTGAACGAAGATAACGTACCATGTTAAGCACTGCGGTTGAAGAAGTATTGTTGACCTTAGGGAACTCGGCAACATGTACGGCCCTGGCGGTTGCGTTGACGCTCCTTGCAGACCGCTCAGGATACGATGCTTCTTCAGGGTGAACAGACTCTGAAGCAGCGATGCTTGTAGCGGCGGCGGCATCGTGATAGTACGAGCAGTGATTGTTCTTGTCACAGCCAATCCGCCAGTTACCGTCAACGCTAACAGATTCGGAAGCATATGCTTCACCAAGGGCCTTGCTGAACTCTGACTTGGTGGTTGGATTGGCCTGTGTAGCAAAGCCCACTGCAGCGAAACCAGCAAGAACGCTAGCGGTGAGGCGCATGATGACTAACGTTGTTGCTGAGACTCAGTAGCTTCGGATGTGAGAAGATGGGTGGGTACGGATAAAGATACTGATGTTGGATGAATGGAGAAGAGTGGATGGGATGGAATGGAGTGGATGTGAAGAAGAATGGTGGGTTGTGACTAGAAGGATGGCTTATATACAGTAGAATGAGTATGCGCTGTTGATGGTTGTTGGGAATCTGTGGCGAGAAGCTGCTGCCGTTGGAAATTGATGTTTACCACTGACTTGAACTTGCAAGAAGGAGCGGGTTAGTTGGGTGACACTCACGATCTGCCAAAGATGGCAATAGCAGACAACACATGTGCTAAGCATACGCAGTAGTCACGATGACTTCGTGTTCGAGATAATGAGAGAAACGTGGTCTCGGTAAGTGCTTACTTGTTGATATGGCGCAAATTGTCTATGTTAGACACACCAACGCGGCTTGATGTAAAAGGGTAGCTGCAGTGTTCGTTTATCCCACATTTGATCCTCCTACGATGCACCACCTGTGACTCCCTTGGAGCATCATCAAATACTCGGTAGCGACAGTGTATCAGGGAAATCTGCACACGGCAACCAGCAGAAATGCTGGGTCGAAAAGATACACAGTCCAGCTCCTGGTTAACAGAACGGATATCCTAGCCTTGTCAACAATTAGGGCTTGTCAGGGTCTGACGTCGCGCTTACACTGTCGGGAGCCCAGGGATGACACTACTGCTGAGTGCTCCAGCTGTAATTAGACAAGTGCCGTGAAGTGAGGAAAGACAGGCAGCGGCTTCACCCTCATCGATATGCATGCCCTTCACTCACATTCACGCCATCCTGCGTTGCGGCCCAGCAGTCACTGGCGAAGCAAACGCCCATAGACCCACCCAGGCCTGCTCCCCCAGGCAACGGAGCCATCTTCGCTTAGACCTTGATTTCTTTTCCTGCCACTTCCCAGAGTTGTTGCACGCTTGGAGCGTGGTATATCTACTGCTTCATCTCTCATAACAACTTCTACTCCATCAGTCCGTCACTCTCAACTCCCCGCCATGGCTCGCAACGACGCTCCAGACATGTTTATGAGTCTCCCACTCGAGGTAAGACATTCCATCTTTGAGTATCTATCAAACCGCGCATCGTCATTCGGCAAGGATAACCCCAAGCGACTTCTACTTCACTGGTTTGAGAAGGAGGAGTCCGAGGATGTCATGGCTGCATACATGCGCCATAACCCAAACGCACGCGAGCCGCTTCTGTGTTACAGCTATAACGACGTCATATGTGCAAGCGAGTATGATGGCAGCGATAGCGATACCACTGAGGAAGATGAGACGGACACAGAAGAGGAAGAAGAGGATGACGAGGACGAGGACGAGGACGAGGACGAAGACGACGATGAAGATGAAGATGGCGAAGACAATGGCGAAGACGACGAAGAAGTCGGCTATCTGAACTTGACTCACACTGTTGCACATGATGCTTACAGCAGTTCGTATCGGCCTCTTGTGTATCCCAGCGGCAAGTGGCATCATGTTCCAGAGTTCATATCCTTGACCCACTTTCCGCCACCTCTCGAGCTACTCTTGACGTCCAGACAACTGAACATCGAAGCCAAGAACTGGTTCTACAATGTCGCTGTCTTACGCATCAATGCAACTCGCAAAATTGCTCATACATCCTTCTTCGAACTAGCGTTGGGGAAGATTGCAGATGCCGCTTTCTCGCCTATGCGAAACATTCGAAAAGCCGAAGTGAAGTTTGTTTGGGACTCTGTCTGGATACGTACCGATACGACTGGCCTAGCCGAAGCCGTATTCCCTGCTCTTCTCCAACAGCGAGCTATCTTTGTCTACAAGATCTTGTCGGAGCCCATGATCTACAAAAGGTTGACATTAAGTGGTAAGTAGAAGCCGCGAACATACGAACAATGAAACAAGCTGAATTGATTCCATATACAGGTACGACTCTGTCCAAGATAACGAAAGCGCCAATCTAAAAATGGAAGTTCTCAAACACTTCCAGACGCTGGCGGCTACGGTCCAAGTTGAGGAGCACTACCTCGCGCCCGATGCTAAACCCAAAAAACATAGCATCGCTGGCAAGCGTCGCCTTGAGTTCGAGAGTTTCTTAAGTGACCTGATGCTAGGCCATCCTTCTTAGGCCCGGTCTTTGCCCCTGCAGTCCCTCTCATTGCATGCACACATGGTCTTGAGACCTTCTCCACTCAGTCTAGAAGGATACTTCCTTGGTCTCCCCAGCTCATGTACAATCGACAATCTTCTTTCCTAGCGATCAGGCCTCCTCTTGTATAACCCAAACATGTCCAATTGGCTACAGCCACAGGAAGGGTGCGTAGTACAGGTTAGGCATTTGATAGTATCCGAAGGGCATGCAGATGGGTGGTTACACGTTACATTTACCCACAAAGGGAGGCCTCATAATGCAAACCATGTCCCGAAAATTTCTCCACCTGCATGTTCGTGCTGCATGTTTTATTGGCTGTGAGTTGAATTCAATCCCACACAGATACTAAGGCCCACGCGGACTTGTTTGCGACATGCCGAGGTACCCCCTCCCCTCTTTGAGGCGAGATGCCATCCTTTTTGGGTGTTGGTACAGGCACATCTTTCGTCTACCCGGACGGCCGCAATTGACCGAATCCGGGTTGAAGTGCGGGGAGGGAACACCTGACGGTGTGCTTACTTCCATTTCACCACCCGCGCAAGAGATTTGCACGACACGAAAGATTGCCATGAGTGGAGAATTGTTTTCGCACTAGCACTAGTACCACGCGGTGCCTCTAGTTTGCTTTCCAGACGCCTCTCGAATGCGGAGCGGGTCCACTCGGAACACCAAAACCAGGCTATAAACAGTAAAAGATGCGGCTTTCGGTACTCAGAATGCGGGGCAGACTCATGCCGGATGCTGCCCTCCGTGTATCAGGGTCCTAGTGGCTGACTCCTGACTCTTGAATCTCTGGGCAAGCGGGAGAGTATGCACATCTTGCTATATATGCTGCAGTAAGCCGGAGTAATTGACTTTTAGGATTGCCTTCATCCCATCACTTTCCAACCAAGCTAGATCACCACCTGACCCCTACAATTCTCACCATGGGCATCTATTCCAAACTTGCAGATGGCATTGAAGAAGTGGACGTCATCATCGCTGGAGGTCCGTTGCACTCCCTTCTTTTTTAGGCACTGTCGTGAATCTAACGCAGTGGCTGTCTATAGGCGGAACAGCAGGATGTATCATAGCCGGCCGCCTCGCAGAAGACGATCCCTCCCTCTCTATTCTTGTGATTGAAGGCGGTGCAAACAACAAAGATGTTGCAAGTGTTGTGAATCCGGTTTTCTATCTGCAGAATCTTCTGCCTACCACCAAAACAGCGCTTTTCTACAAGGGCAACAAAGCTAAACAACTTGCTGACCGAGAGCCTATCGTACCGTGTGGTGGTACGCTTGGTGGAGGCAGCTCGATCAACTTCATGATGTACACTCGCGCACAACGCTCAGATTTTGACTCTTGGAACACTCCTGGATGGTCGGCGCAAGAGGTATGGCCGCACCTAAAGAGACTCGAGACATATCACGGGCCAGGCAAGAAAGAACATCACGGCTACAATGGGCCTATAAATGTCAGCGACGGCGGTTGCCGTTGTCGTGACGTGGAAGACGACTTCATACGTGCTGCTGGGGAAGTCGGCGTCCCTGAGATTGAAGACCTGCAAAACTTGGAAGAAAACAACGGTGTCCAGCGATGGCAACGCTACGTCTCACCGGACGGCAAACGTCAAGATACTGCACACAGATACATACACCCCAAGCTCGAACAAGAGAAGTACTCGAATCTTCACGTACTTGTCGAATCGAAGGTCGTACGCGTACTGTTTGACGAGAACAAGCGCGCAACTGGTGTAGAATACACACCAAACCCAGAATTCCAGTCGACTATCGGCCTCAGTATGCATCCAGTCAAGCAGGTGCGTGCTCGCAAGCTCGTCGTTGTCACATGCGGTGCCTGCGGCACACCACCTGTACTTGAACGCTCCGGTCTTGGTTCAAAAGAAATTCTCCAACGAGCCGGCGTGCCCCTTGTAGAAGAACTACCAGGTGTTGGAAAAGACTACCAAGACCACCACCTCATTCTCTACCCCTACAAGACCTCGCTCGAGCCACACCAAACAATGGATGCCATCCTCAGCGGGCGTGCAGATGTAGCCAAAATGATGGAGAATAAAGACCCCATTCTGGGCTGGAACGGCATCGACATATCCTCCAAGCTACGACCCACCGAGGACGAAGTCACCGCCCTCGGCCCAGAGTTCAGGAAAGCCTGGGACCGAGACTTCAAAGACAACCCCAACGTCCCTCTAATGCTCTGCGGCGTGGTATCCGGATTCCTCGGCGACCCAACCAGCATCCCGGCCGGCCAATACGTTACCACCGGAACATACACCGCATACCCCTACTCTCGCGGCCACATGCACATCACAGGCCCGAAGCACGACGACGCCCTAGACTTCGACGTCGGCTTCTTCAACGACAAAGACGACATCGACCTCAAGAAGCAAATGTGGGCCTACAAGAAACAACGCGAAATCATGCGCCGCACCACTTTTTACCGCGGCGAACTCGCAGCAGGACACCCGCGCTTCCCAGCCAACTCCGCAGCTGCAGTCCAGGAATCCGTCACTGAGCCGCTGAAGGACGTCAAGGATCTGGTGTATACAAAGGAAGATGACGCTGCGATTGAGCAGTGGCTGAGGGAGAATGTGAATACGACATGGCATTCGCTCGGCACGTGCAAGATGGCGCCGAGAGAGGAGGACGGTGTTGTGGATAAGGATCTCAATGTGTATGGTGTCAAGGGTCTCAAGATTGCGGATTTGAGTATCCCGCCCAAGAACGTGGGTGCGAATACGAATAATACGGCGCTAATGATTGGAGAGAAGGCCGCTGAGATTATTATCCGTGAACTCAAGGGAGGAGCGGGGACGCCGTAAGTTGGGGGGGTTTTTTTTTCTTACACAGGAGTCGCAGAGCAAACGGAGCAAGTCTTAGCAATTGTTTTTTTTTAAATGTTCGAAATTAAAGACATGTATGTGTATGATTAGTCTGGAAATCCATCGAGTTTTTTTCCAAAACTACAATCTATACCTAAACCTCGCATTCTCCCTATCCGTCAAATCCAAAAACTCCTCATTTTCCACCCTTTCACGCACACTCTGCCTCTCCCTCTTCTTATTCTCCGTCACATAATACACCTGCAGCACGACCGCCAGCCCCGCCGCAACCGCACACGTAACCACAATCGAAATCTTCGCAGGGACAAAATCCGGGCTATCTTCTTTCCGGAACGTGAGCGGGCCGATGATATTGCCCAAGCAAAACGACATCAGGAGCACCGCGTTCATGGTTACTTTCTTCGTGTGCCCTGCGTAATTCGCTGCGACCCATGAGTACAACAGCGGTAAGCTGGAGCCGATGCAGTTGGTCAGGTAATTCCCTATCAGCTTCCCCATCTTCGCCGAGCTAGGTAAGAATGCCATTAGACAACCGCCCAGCATCCCGGGTACCAGCAACGTAACAATGTTGAGCCCGCGCTGGTTGTAGCGGCCGGCCAGGTACGTAGCTATTAGTATAGAAATGATGCTGATAGCTCCTGAGGGGAGTTGTAGCAACGCGGTTGTTTTGGAGGAGAAGCCAAAGGATTTTATGAGGGTGGATTGGAAGGATGAAACTGCGCCGTTGGGCACGTTTGAGGCGATTGTTATGAGGGATAAGAGCCAGGTTTGGGGGTCTCGAAAGCATTCGAGGACTTGGTAGGGTTTGAAGGTTGTGTTTTCGATGCCGGTTTGGTTGGAGCGGAGGCGGGTTATTGCCCAGACTTTTTCCGAGGGGGTGAGGCGCGAGGACATGGGGTTGTCGGGGAGGAGAAATATCACTGCGGTTTGTGGTGTTAGTGGCTGGATAGCTTGACGTATGGGTTCCTAGAGGAGAGAGGAGAAGGTGACGTACCGCCTATACCAACGGCGACAGTGACGAGACCGACGACGAGAAACATGATTTGCCAACTTGTAAATGTGTCGCTGTGGTAATGTTGGAAGCCGAAACTGATCAAGCTTCCGATAATTGTTCCGGTGCCAACGCCTAGGTACCAGATACCGGTTCTGAGGGGCTGTTCAGTCCGCTTGTACCACATGGAGGTGATGAGAATCAGACTGGGTGCGACGGCGGCTTCGAAACAACCAAGCAGCACACGTGTAGCAATCAGCGCGCCATAGTTTTTACACACGCATGTCAGTGCAGTGATTAGGCCCCAGAGGATGACTGCGGAACCAAGATACTTTGCTGTAGGTAGACGTTGCATAGCGTAGCCATGTGGGAACTCGACGACGAGATAGGAGACGTAGAAGAACAAGGCAAGGTTGGAGAATTGGTCTGTGGTTATGTTTGCGTCTTCGTAGAGACCCATTACTGCCGCGTAGTTGACTGTGATCAAAGCTTAGTATGCTTCATGGTTAAGAAACATTCAGTTACGTACCTAGTGTTTTATCGAGATATTGAAGGCAGTAACAGCACCACATGAGTGGCATAATCATCCAGTCGATCTTCCGAAGTAACTTACGTTCCTCTTCAGGAGTAAGTTCACCAACATCATGTGCTGTTCTCAGAAACTCGAGTGCCGAGTCGCCATTCTTAGTTGTCTCATGCACAGTGCCGATTTCAACGTCGGAATACTGTGGTGATGGTAAAATGTCTTCCGATTTCGACATGTCCTTTCCAAAGTCACCCATAGTTGATAATTTGGAAGTTGAAAGAGATTGAATCGGGATGAAAGGGAAGAGATGAATTCGTAGAATATCTTTCTTTTAGTATGTCTATGCATGTGTGTCTGCCTCGTCCTTACATGTCGGCATGGAATGTGCCGCATCGCATGCAGATGCCGACGTCGAAGCCGAACCTAGCATAATACTCCCAGTTCAGGTCTACATTTTGCAGATCCTTCTCCATACCCTCCAGCATATTGGCTAGACATCGTATGTTCCAAGTCCAATCTCTTATCGTGAGCCCTGTTCCGACATCGCATTGGAGATGCAAGATCTCTCGCCTTCACCGAGAATAGCTTAGTGTCACTCCGCTTGCCGAATAGTCGAGGCAGAGCGAAGAGAGGATTGGACGCTGGTATAGCCGTTGGAGTGAAGACTGATAATGCGTTCGAGTGGATGATGTCAGTAACGATAGGGTGCAAATGATAACAGGGCCCATTCACTTGCACGGCGCTAAGCGGCGTTAGGAAGGTGGTGCTGTTGGAGAGTGAGGGGCGGCTCCGAACGTCATGAGAAGCCACGAGTTCAGTAGAGCGGAGATATCTGATCTCCATGTATATCTCCTGTTGGCCAAGTAGGAGTGTCGATAACTGTTTCAATGTTCGACCTGCCGGTTCGGATCCATAATTCTCGCCAGTTCCAGCATGAGACGGTAGAGATATATCGTAAAGTCTTCCTTCCTTAGGAATTTTCCATGCCACTCGCGGCCTGCATCGGCAATTTCTTTTGCCCTCCTCCTTCCTTCTTCGTGGCTCGTCATGTAACGCATGACTTCCGGAAGTTCGTCCATGGATAAACTGATGGGAATAAAATGAACCCATGGGATGAGACGTTCATCGTGCCACTCACGTAGGACAGTTTGTTTGAGTACAACACTTCTAGATCTCAGTAGAGTGTAAAATCTCCCACTGAATGAGTTGCCGTCCACGTCAAACACGAATTGGGAATGAAATTGCCGGCTTCGTTCCTCTTTCTCACCAAGGGTGAAAAACTTCTTCTGCTCTTCGCAGTCTTGATCATCGCATTGAATGATGGCAGTGAGTTTGACATCAAATAAGTCGCTGTGATCCTCGACTGCTTTGTAGCTGGTCCACTGCCCAGGCTTGGACTCTTCGAGGTACATGTGGCTGGTTTGATTAAGCGTCTGAACCAATTCAACAAACCTTTGACGGTGAGAATGCCGCCAAGTGCCATTCCAGCTGTAGCTACCAGTCGTACTGCCTGCCCAATATAGATTCCTGGCTTTCTGCTCCCAGAGAGGGTCGTCTTCATCCTTGTAAACTCCTTGATCCATCTTTGCTGTGTACCAGGGACTAGGGTACATTATGTCTCCAAATGATGTTGGAGCTGCTTGAGAAAGGACAGGAATTGGGGCATCTGTGAGAAGGGAAGTCATTGGTGATGAGAAGAAACCATGCATAAGACTGAACTCGGGGTGGGAACAAACATCCTTCGACTGATGCCAATCTTGGACCAGATTTAGTCCATAGTCATGGATGATAGAAGTTTTTCCAGGAGAGCTAGGGTGCGCACAAACGCTAGTCGTGCGGTCCCATATGGGTTGGTGATGGGCATCATAGAACTCGGGCTTTGACACGCCTCCAGTATCGAGCATCTGTTCAGTGATGATAACTCTGGGCTCGTCCACGACGTCGAAAGCAAATTCGACATTGGGAATACCCTGCGAGACCTCCTGAAGGAGTTTTCCAAGATCCTCAACGATCCAGCCGCCGCCTTGTCCATGGAAGCGTCCGTCGGTGAAGCCGCATTTACGCAGGGCAAGATGTTCGAAACTTGACACATGGTTAATACTCTCATGAAGCTGTTGCGGGGCAATCTTCCAAAATGGCTTCAGATCCTCGTTGATCATGTCAAAATCATCGATGAGAATGGAGTTTTTAGATTTTGCATACGCGAACCATTGGGCGAACCCGGGAGGTGGAGGCCGCGAGTATCTTCTACGATACTCAGTCTCAGCGGATTCGAGTGTCTTTGATTGCTTATCGACAAGATGTCTGAAACCATCCTGAGCTTTTAGGACAAGTAGTTCGACTGGATGATGTGAGATATTGTCAGACGGTCCAGGCAAGGAAATTATATCCTGGCTTAGTGGAGTATGCTGGACAAATGATGAAACCGGCCATAGGGCGAAGGCGACTAGTAACCCGCGGCCTTTTTCCGTTTTCGGTATGAAGTCTATTGTTTGGTAAAGATTCATAATTGCAATAGTTGTACGAGTGAAGGTTTGAGCCACGCCTAATGTGCCGGCTGAAGCTGGGTCTAAAGAGCTGGCTGACGCAGCAACATAAGCCCAGATGGTAGGCGCGATCTCCCATGGGGTCTCTTGTGTCTGGATATGTTAGCATGGATGTAAAACGATTCAGAATTTCGGTAAGTCATACTAGCCAGAAAATAATGATCCAATGAGTAGCCTTAAGACCGCCAGCCAACGTTGCGTTAGTTATGTCGAGTGTGCTTGCAGGCCATGTAAACACCATGATGACAGAAACGGCTATAAGCAATCCAGTGGTACGCGATGCGATGGAAAAGATGACGCGCGGGGTCTCCAATCGTTCTTTTCCATCAATCTGGTCATTCCCGGCGCCGAAAATGTGGATCAGAGACGCGTATGTTCCCACGAAGCCAAGAGTGATTGGAATAGCGGAAGCTAGCGTCTTTGTATCGAGATTAGGGACAAGTGATACGAAAACGATCATTCCTATTGCGAATGTAAACCACGAATATTGAATGTGTCTGGGTAGTGATGCGTGGAGGCGTGCCACCAATGAAGTCGGACGACGTGCGAGAAGTGCAAAGGCGACTACAGGCTTCAAAGACTACATTAGCAGGCTTCAGTATGTAAGCAAGTATCTGCTCACAGTAATCCATATAGAATCAACAAAGGAAGAAGATATTGCCGTGATGGCTATAGAAGATGCGGCGGTCCAATACAGATATTTGAGTGTCGCCGTAGAGGCAACATTGTTGCTTTCGCAGTTTTCTGAACCAAGGCGCTGAAGAATTCCAAAGCACGCGATGACCAGTGCCCAACATATTAATTCAGCAAGCACTGGGGTGTACCCAATATGGGAACGAGGGCTGATTGCAGCTGTTAAGATTGCAGCTGTTGTCGCAGCAGTGCAATAACCGATACTTGTGAAGTCTTTCAACCCCATTGCAGAGCCGAAAGTAAGTCAATATGTGACAAGAAAAAGAGAGTGGGATGAATTGAGAAATCCTGAAGATGTCAAGACCTGCCCGCATACCCTTTTGGAAACAGCGGCTTTCTTGTATATAATCAGGATGTGAATTGAACGCCACGTTCCAGCATGGCTAGGGTGCGAGGGTGGTGGGATGTAGGATTCAGCGCTTAAGTACCCACTGGGCGCTTAACTGTAATCCCGGCGCCCCGAACACGCTTTCGCCCTCAAACTCCACCACGGGATTCATTTGCGTACTCTGCTTATGTCATCAGCAAAGTCTACAGTCTTTAAGCAGAATCATCAAATAAAGTATGGAGCTGCTCAAGCTTCCATGTCCTGTTTTGAAGGTTATGGAGCAGGCTTCATGCAGGGGCATCACTTACATCACATCCGTAGTAGCCGAATGCGTCAAGGGACTCAGTGCAATCTTAAGCACGTACCTCGTTTATTGCGGCACAGCAACAAGGCGGTTGTGCTCTTCCGTGCTGTCCACTGTCGATTCCTAGACTACTGTAAAACTGATTTGCCCAAGTCATACCCTCATTTACTTGAGCTATCTGTTTGACCGTCATCAAATGTATTAGTGCCTGTGTTCTCTCTACTTTGGTTTTTCTTCTCACGCACATTCTTATCCCTATCTGTTCAATGAAGGTTCGGCACTTACGCCAGCTCCTTATCACCGGCTCGCTGCTGCAAACGTTGCCATTCGTATTCGCCGCGCAATACATCTCTGTTCCATGGAGCACACAATACTACGGCCCGGATGGCCCCTGGCAAGCAGTAAAAGTTACTGTAGGCGGTACCAGTCCTGACATTCTCCTGATCAACGAGGATCACCGGCAGCTAGACCTTCTACCTGGTGGTGAATGGAATAGTAAAATTCTCACTTCGAAGGCATGCAAGCCATACAAGAACTCAAGGTGTGGCAAAGGAGGAACTTGGGATCCCGACTTTCCTCCAAGCGTCAGTGCTTCTGGAGATTGGATGGATGAAGCCTCTAAGGTGAATTCCAGTGGACAAGGGATACTTCTCCAAGCTTCAACGGTGGAGAGCTTCTCGTATTGGAACTCGAGTTTGGTCTTGATTGAAGACATTGTGATCAAAAACCCTGACGGGAGCGTACGTGGACCGGAGCTAGGATCGTTCGCGTTAGGAGGACCAGAACAGTCGCAAAAGTTCGCCACCGATTCGACCTTCGCCAATGCACCGATGGTTGGCTTCAGCTATGCAGGCGCTGCATACAATCGTAGTGCTACAAGATCATTCTCGTACGGCTTGCAGATTGGATCAGCGTTTCATAATTACCCGGGCTCTTTGCTCATCGGTGGTTACGACAAGGGGAGACTTGTAGGATCATACACATCATTCAACAAAGCTCCACTCCTACTAGACGTTAGCATTGGAGTCGCTACTGGTGGCTCGCCATTCAGCTTCAAAGAGAAGCATAATCTGTTACTGAGTAACAAGAGTCAGGTTACAACACTTTTTGCTCTACCAGATCCACGACAAACATACATCCATCTCCCTGGCAAAACCTGCGAAGAGATTGCGAAATACTTACCCATCAAATTCGACGACACATTGAGATATTGGCTGTGGAATACGGCAGATTCAGCCTATCGAACCATTGTAACTTCTCCGGCATATCTTGGCTTCACTTTTCCTCCGGCTTACGGTGCATCAAACAACGTAACCATCAAGGTACCGTTCAGTCTTCTAAATCTAACGCTCGATACTCCTATAGCAGAGAAGCCGGTAGCATATTTCCCCTGCCAGAGCTACGAGCCATCGTCCAAAGACACTCCATACATACTTGGTCGCGCTTTTCTTCAAGCAGCCTTCATAGGTCGGAACTGGAATCGCGAAGTGTCTTGGTTGGGCCAGGCTCCCGGCCCCGGTATTTCGAAGAACGGCCTTGGGAATGTCATGTTGAATATCGATGATGCCGATATAGACCTACCGGATGTGTATACGAACGAAACTCTTTTCACGGAGAGTTGGGCTAGCTACTGGACGCCACTTCCAGAGAAGGAAGACAAACCAATCTCTTCCACACCTATTCCATCTACCACTCCAGATCCAATATCCTCCACAACAGGACTCAGCACAGGAGCAAAAGTAGGAATTGGCCTGGGCGCAGCTGCAGTAGCCCTTCTCGGTGCCGGTGTAGTTCTCCTCTTCCTTCGCCATCGTCGCCACACACAGCAGAATGCCACAGTCAACAACCTGCCCGCTTACTCCGAAGAGCGCAAGACCTCCCCTGCTGAACTTGATCAACAAGTGCCAGAAATGCAGGCCGATAAAAACTACTGGACTTATGAGTTGGCAGCTCCTACACCACAACTTGGATCCACAACACCCAGGCGAGCAACGTATTCGGATGACTTCGTCTATACAAGTCAGTCAGAACCGCCGCTGATACCCTCTTCACCCCCATTGCGATCCAGATTTGGAGGATAGGTTCGGAAGGTCTTCCTGCCAACCAAAGTAACAAGATTATGTAATGAATGAGCGCGCTTTTGTCCACGTAATATGTAGATTCCTATATCCCTAAACTATGTTCAAGTAAAATGCAGAATTGTTTGATTGCACATCTTACGAGATGTCTCAAGACTATTTTTGCTAAAATCAATATGTGGCACTAGATATGAGCTACTCTTTAAGTTTCTTATGGGAACGACATTCGAGATGAAAGCATCGAAAGGGAAAAGAAAAAGGAGAATGAAAGTAACACTGCATGACTGAAACTCTCCTCCATATTCGAATGTTCATCGATGCACCCACTCAATTTTATTTTCCTGATGAGGCCGCTATTCAGGGGATTTTTTCTTCCGAAGCTGGCAGGTTGAGATAGTAATACCTGTGGTGGCGGCGGCATCAGCCGTGGATAGGTAGAGTACAGGATACTTCCATGTACGTACGGATCTGAATCACCTAATAACCCCATTGATGTTGATTAGAGGCTTGCTGTGAGGGGCTAGAGCTTGGAGAGAACGTGGGAGTACTAGAGTCAAGCGCATTAAATAGGTTATCATGCGCCATCCTGCTCCTCAGGCTAACTGCAGTTTGATACTTCACATATCATACTACTACATGATTAGTACATCTCGCTTCAGCCTTAGGATTCGTGTAAGATGATTCTTTTTCTACTTTCCTAAAAATTGAATGCTACTGTGCCTATACATCTAAGATCTCCCTACCTTCAAAACCAAAAGAAATGCACGATCTCCGAAGAACATCTTAGTATCGAAAACAATTCCTTTTCGGTCCATGTGCCATGTTAGTAAGAAGCTTTCTTGAAATTTTCTTCTTGATTAATTAGTGCATCTTTTCTGAAGAAAATGCCTGTATCTAGTCACTTTAGACATAGCCTATACAGCTAATGCACAAATTATCATACTCAAAAGAAATATATACAAGAAAAGAACCCGTTCGACCTAGTACGAGCTCGGCACCAAACTATTAGCCCAGTCCTCCACATTCTTAAACTGCGACTCGACATCATCTGGTATCCCATTCCCATTCGTATCCACCCACTTCTTTCCTCCATCAATAGTTCCTGGTCCATTCATCGGAGCAGCATTCTCATCGCTAATCAACTGTCCCAGCTTACCATAACTCTTCAACTCAGTAACGAGCCGTTGATCAACCGAATCACGGACTTTACTTGCGCCCGCACCCTTCTCCGCCAATGCGAGAGCATCATTTGCCGACAAGATCTTTGCAGGCGCCGGATACGCAAACTTTGTTGTTTTGATGTTCAAGCCACCGTAGTTTTCCTTGGTGACACCCAGCTCGTTTCCATTCAGCACACCATCTTTGCCGGAATCAACAAAGTTGCCCTGGACGAATCCGTCAAATAAATCGTTGCCCCGCGTGAAAGCGGGGACGCTTGTGCTGGGCCCGCTGATGAAGTAATTCCCGACAATATTTGCCTCGCTCCTTTCGCTCGAGTCACCAGCGATATAACCACCTCCCCCACCCCAATTGTACACCACATTGTTGGTGAAATCATTAGTACCCTTGACTTTGGGGTTTCGTGTCTTGTTGTCAATGTACAAGTTGCGGAATAGACTGATGCCATTGCCGAGAGCAGTCTGCATCAAGCCACCACACGAATGCGTTTCTAGACCCTCGGCGATGATGCTGTTTTGCACGGTAATGTTTCCGACTTCAGAGCCTGAGATGGAGAAGGTCTCGTCGCGGCCCCACGAGACAGAAACGTGATCGAAAATCATGTTGTGTCCTTCTGCTATGGTAATAGCGTCTTTACCACTGGCACCCTTCTTGCCCATGCGGATACGAATATAGCGTACAATAGCGTCGTCGGCGTTGCTGAAGCTCCAGCCATTTCCATAGACTGTTATTCCGGCACCGGGGGCGGTTTGTCCTAGGATGCTCACGCGTTTGGATACGACCATACGGTCAGTGATGGTAATGAGGCCGCCCACCGAAAATACGACTATCCGGTCCGGTTTGGACACGGCGTCTCGTAGAGACCCAGGGCCAGAATCGTCTAGGTTCGTGACGACATAGACGGAGCCGCCTCGCCCACCAACAGCGTTGCGGCCAAACCCTTCAGCACCGGGAAAAGCAAGAGCGGAAGCCGAAGTGGCTAATAGAGGAAGAAGAGCAAGAAAGTGCATGGTTGTAGATGCAAGGGTACCGGGTGCCTTGAGTTATCGGCCAAGGAAGGGCTTTTGACAGTGGGTGAATTGACATCAACTGCTGGATAATGCGGAGCATGAAATTGCCGATCCTTCATGTCCCTTCGTGTTCATGTTTCTGGGGGCGCAGTTCTATGGCTCGTTTAGGGGTAGTTAACCGTACCGGCCTGTCGATCCTTTAATTTACCCCAGATTCACGCTACTAATCGACACGGACAATTAACAGCTCATTCCGCCAATCAACTCAAGGGACGATTCAGGTGGCAGAAACAATCTAAGGAGCATACATGGGTAGAACATTTACACAGTAGGAGACGCGGGATGGTAAGCACAATATATGACGCATTTTTGTAGATGCATCTGTGAACTCGGCTTTTGAGACAAATGCGGTAAAGTCAGATTGTACTGCCGGGCCCTTCCCGATCTGTGCATACTTGAGTCAGTTTTACCATCTCCGACAATTCTACCAGCATCGACAAGGTCAAGGACAAGACCCACAAGCACATAAATGCACCTGAAATGGCATTTATGCCTACCGCTTCAAGCTAACATCTCATTTCTCGTAGTGAGTATACTAAAACAGTATCAAGTCTTGCTCGCTCTCAATTGGTATTGTTCAGTTCCAAAGGGCAATAAGACGAATATCTGCTACCCTAAGAATGCGGCAATAGAAACACTACTCAAGAGTTCAACGTAAGCGTCCGGGTAGTCTTCAATCCGGGACCTATCGGATACAACACCAGTTTAATTACAAGTTGGTGGTAACATATTTTGGGCCTGATGCTGAGAATTCTCCGCATGCTGAATGGCAGTGGTGTGGTTCGAGTTAAAAAGTGACGCACTAGTGCGCGTGTTGAAAAGAACTTTAGCTATCGTGCGTAACGACAGGAAATCCGCTTTTTGACTCCGTAAATTCATCCAGTCATGCTATCCAAAGCCAGTACCAGTGCTTACAGGAAGAGATTTTGAGGACACTGATGCTCATCTCCCTTTGGGTTGCACTGAACTAGTTAGTCCACGCAAACTACTGTAGATTGCTCTCCTGGCGTAAGTTGTGTGAGTTTAAGCTCTTAACCAAAATCGCCCCTGCCTGAAGTAGAGGGCCTACCCAGTATCTTATGTAGCCCCTCGTAACCTTGATTAGAGGCTGAAGGCCCGCTTGGGCTTTTCCGCTCGGTAGCTATGTCTGCAGACTCGTGGTTTTGGGTGGTATGAGTTCCTCCAAAGTCACAACCGACAGATAATATGTCCTCTTGACAACAGCTCCAAACTATAGTTCCGTCTTCTTGCTTGACTTTCCTCCCTGGATGGTATATACAGGGCTCGGAATCGCTTGAGAACGACTCATGGCACTTGCTACAAGTCTTGGTCACATTTGGAGTCGCTCCTTGGACTTGGTCTGCTGGCTGAGTTACAGTAGCTGCATTTGAGGTGATATTGGGAGAGGGCGAGCCTCCAGTCAAGTGATGTAACGGCGGCCGCATTGCAGCTGGACGCGCTGCTTTCTGCGACGAAGGACCAGGACGACGTAATTCACTATCAGAACTAGGAGTTGAAGGCCTGTGTGGCTCGCGTTTTATTCGCGGTATTGAATGGGAGCCGTAGGGATGTTGTCTGGTATAACTTGTCTGGTTCCCTTGAGAGGTGTACCGAGCAGAACTGGATGTGGTATGCATAGCTTCATATGCAGCATTTCGGTCGATTTCCATTCGGTGTTGGTTAATCATGTTTCGTGCAGAGGCCGAGTGAGGTGCTAGACCCCGTACAAGCGCGCCAGAGAATGCAGGCGAGATTTGACAAAGCTCTATCAATACTGTTTGCAATGCATATGGGCTGACGGTTGAAATTATCGACTGAATGTGACTGGGATTGATCGGCCGGGCTTGCTGTGGAGCTACAAGATTCCGGCTAGAAGTGGCTGATTGGCCAAAACTCATTGTGCCACGTGATGGTTGGGCAGATGCGGTCTGGATGCGCGATGGCTGACCCGGGTCCGATTTAATTCGTGGAACATGATCAGACTCCTGTTTAACGCGTGGTGTGTTGTAGGTCGGTCCAAAGGATAGATGAGATTGCTGCGGAGGCGCGCGTATTTGTTCTCTCGTAGGTGATGGAGGCCAAGACTCTGGCTCGGGTGAGGAAAGTGTGAGGTCGATTGTATCAGTTTCCGGCCTGTTCCGTTGTGATTGCGACATAGCTAAGTAGGTAAGAATAGAGATGACCAAAAAAGGCCAATTATAACACGACGTGTTGAAAGTCGATGCGGGTGTTTTGCTGCCATGTCATGCTTCGATGGGATGTTTCGGAGCTGGCATGGCCGAAAGCCGATAGGGAGCTAGTGTGGCCCGATCGGGTCTAGTATGTTTCTCTGTATGAATCCACTACTAATGTACTAAGTTTGAAGTAGATTCAAGGGCCACCAAGTACGGAGAGAGATCTAACCAGATCTAGTAGATTGAGCTGCTCAGCATACGGCATAAATGCTGCATCAGGGCGTGCATGATCACAAATAACTGGATTGAAAAGGAGTTCTTTGTACCGCTTTAAGTCTTACTCAAAACTTGGGTACACAAAGCAACACGTATGCGTAGCGCTTTGTGCACGAGTGTAGCGCTCAAGTATAGATGGCTAGTCGCAGCGTCTCACAACCGTCCTCGTTGAGGCACCTTGCTGGAAGCCGTCCACTGTCTTATTGTGTAGTCCAAGATACAGTCACGTGAGAGCGTCCAGCAAGTCTATATCCACCGCCGCGTCACTCTTTGCGGTCATGCGTCAAGCCACACACACTACGGCCAAGCGCTGTTTGGCAAGCAACCCGAGATATGAGTCGGGCTTAACATGAATAGAGTATATGCGGGGTGAACCGCAAAATCTCCGGTAACCCGCCCAAGTCGTCCAAGATTTTCCATTGTGGAAAAACAATACCAGGGTGGCAAGGCGCACGACCCACACACGCAGCCTTGGACATACGCGGGTGACAACCAGGAACACGGGCCGGGTCTCTCTTGTATAGCGCCGAAACAGACATACTTACTGAAACGAATTAGCAAGTTGTATCAATGGACCAATGGGCTTTGGAAGACTCCAGGGGTGGAAAGCATACATATGTGCGTCCATATGCCCTTAGTTACCGAGCACCTTCACCTCTCCTTTCTTCCTATTCATAATGCATCCGACTTTGGTATTCTTCCTTTCGCTTGTCGCTGCCACTGCTGCAGCGCCTGCTGAAAATGTGCTTCGACGTGCGAGTTTTGACCGCACGTCAGCCCCTGCCGGTTGTCTGACCGTAGGTGGAAGCGGCAAATACAAAACTGTACAGTCTGCAGTCAACGCCCTCGACAAGTCCACCTCGAAGGCTCAGTGCATATTCATCGCCAAAGGCACCTACACAGAACAGGTCTACATCCAGCAACTCAATTCGCCTTTGACAATCTATGGCGAGACCAAAGATACTAGATCTTACAGCGGAAATACTGTAACCATCACCCAGCGCAAGAGCCAAAACGATACTCCTTCCAACGACGAGACTGCCACACTTCGTGCGCACACTCCCAATCTAAAAGTCTACAATGTCAATCTCGTCAACACCCGTGGCCAGGGATCCCAAGCGCTTGCTGTGAGCGCATGGGCTGACAAGCAAGGCTACTACGGGTGCAGTTTCAAAGGCTACCAAGACACCGTGTTGGCCCAGCTCGGCAATCAAGTTTATGCGAAATCCTACATTGAAGGTGCCACCGACTTCATCTTTGGCCAACAAGCTAGGGCATGGTTTGATGGCTGTGATATCGGTGTTCTCGGCGCTCAAGTCGGCTGGATTACTGCCAGCGGTCGCGCAGCCGACTCGAACCCGTCGTACTATGTCTTCAACAAGTCCAAGGTATCTCCCGCTGTTGGAGCTACCGTCTCATCCGGCGTCTACTACCTTGGTCGTCCATGGGGAAACTACGCTCGTGTTGTGTTCCAGCACACCGACCTCAGCAACGTCATCAATCCCCAGGGCTGGGCTGCCTGGAACACCGGCGACGCGAGAACTGATCATGTTCTTTTTGGCGAATACCAAAACACCGGCGCAGGTGCCTCGGGTAAAAGATCATTCGGGCAGACTCTCAAAGCTGCTCTCAGCATTACCGATATATTGGGAAGCAACTATAAGGACTGGGTTGATGTGTCGTACCTGTCTTAGGTCAGTGCGGTAGAATAAAGCTTCGGTCGACGGTGACTTGGCTAAGGGCGGGTGGGTACTTAAGCTTATTTCGATGACAGCATTCTCGGATTGGATGATACCCAGCCGTATGTCAGTGCACGCTAGTCTGCCCAACAGTTTCCACACTCATGGTGTTACCGAAGAAATACAGAAAGGACATGAATAAATGTAGATCGTAATTCACAATGACATGCTACATCAAGCCTGTATCAGCTCAGCATCCACAACGTGAGGTAGTCGCATGTCTGGTGAGGGCTTCGGACTAATCTGGAGCGTCCATGCACTCGCTTTTGGTTCAACGGAATATCCGGATCAAAATAGCTCCCAATCAAAACAAAGCTATCATTGGCAACTAGCCGCATTCACCACCACATAACGAAAAACATTATTTTATATGCAAGAGTATCGGAGTTTTACCGATGGAAGAATACACTATAAGGAAACATTACAATATTCTATAATACTAGTATTCAGATATATGTCTTTGGCATCGCGCTGTTTTCGTGGGTGTACTTTTTATCCGAGTATTTCGTCGGACTAAGAGGGCTCGACCCACTTTGTGGGTCACGCGGCCAGTAAGAATTGACTTTTCGCTCCGTTGAAAGCAACCAGAACAACAGCTCTCTTAAAGAGCAGTTTGCACTCCAACTTGGCGTGATATAGTCTTACTATCCTTGAAGGGATACCCAGCAAACAATGTCATACGGCACGATACAAGAAGCGCCTCCAGCGACGGGACGTGCTCAGGTGCGCTTTGCTCCAGGCACATTACCGGCGGCTGCATCGCCAACTCACGCTGATGAAGACGCGAGCTCCGAAAGGCAGGATGCATCATTATTAGAAAGAGCAGGATCCAGCATCAAAAGCTTCTACGAGCGAAACTTTGGGCTTTTTCTCGTTTTTCTTGCTCAAACATGCGGATCTGTCGTAAGTTCCATGTCCTCAGCTTCTACCTTGGTCATACCTTGATTGACCCGGCCATAATGTAGATGAACATAGCGGCCAAGCTTCTGGCAAACGACCCTAGTATAAAGTTCCATGCGCTGCAGATCATCTTCATCCGCATGCTATGTACGAGTATCATTTGCTCGATATACTCTTGGTACAAGGGTATACCTGACTTTCCTTTTGGACAGAGAGGCATCCGATGGCTCTTGGTACTACGCGGAACAGCAGGTTTCTTTGGCTTGTTTGGATTGTATTGTAAGTCTATATCGCATTCTTATCGCATCTTTCCAGCTGGCTATTTCTCGCAAAGCGAATCAATGTACAAAAAAGGAAAAGAGAAGAAGAAGAAGAAAAGACTGACTCGTTCTCCAGACTCTCTTTCATGGCTGGAAATTGCTGATGCCACCGTAATTACTTTCATCGTTCCCACAACGACAGCTATAGTCTGTTTCCTCTGGCTCCGCGAACCCTTTACATGGAAGGAAGCGCTCTGCAGTCTCATCGCCTTTACGGGCGTCCTCTTCGTGGCTCGTCCGCCCTGGCTATTCCCGCAGACTCACCGCCCTTCTTCCGATGACCCAAAAGTGCCAGTCCCCTCCGTCAGTCCCGAACAGCGCGCTCTCGCTATCCTAGTTGCCATAATTGGTACCTTAGGAGCTAGTACGGCCTATGCCACTATTCGTGTTATAGGAAAACGCGCGCACTCTCTTGTGTCGGTCAACTACTTTTCCGTCATCGCGACGCTAGCTTCATTCATCATTATCATGGTGCACCCAGATTTGCATTTCGTCCTTCCTAAGACTATTGTGCAATGGGGCTTCATCGCCATCATCGGCATTTTTGGCTTTTTGCTACAGTTTTTGCTTACTGAGGGTTTGCAAAGGGAAAAGGGTGGCCGAGCTACTAATTTAACATATGTGCAACTAGTATTTGCTCTCATAGTGGAAAGACTCATATGGGGTACTACACCGCCTGTAGAGAGTCTGGTGGGCGCGGTGCTTATCATTGCAGCGGCGATTGCAGTCAGTCTGCAGAAGGAAGCGAGTAAGGGAGAGGTCAAGGTGAAGCAGGTCGAGGACGAAGAAAGGAGGCTGCTGGAGAATCAGGCGGATTGAGGCAGCGAAACCGTTTCTGGCGCGTAAGTTTTGTGTAGCTTTTGCTGGACTTGGTTGTGCATGTATGGAAAGTAACGATTTGGCATTGGGAAGGCGTCCTTGTTCATGTCATCTGTAGATGGGTAGAAGTACCCGACTAGTTCGTGTACCTAATGCATTAGACACCAACTAAGCCTCGCCCTAAGAAACGCTAATTCGATCTCTTACAAGTAGAATTTTAAGGCTCATTTACTTGGAATTCTATATGGTTCAAAAGGAAATACTTCTCCACAACTCACCTGGAGAAGTCGCCACTAACGGGCCTCGTTAGCGTCATTGCCTTATCGCCTTATCGAAGCTGCGGGGAAGGCGCGACGCGACTGCACGTCCAACCTCATCATCAGCCCCTGAAAGCCCACGAATGCAATCAAGGCTTGACTGCGAGTGTCTGCGCGACAATAGATGGAGCATATGCATTTATGTATAGCGACAAAATAGGCAATATCGGTAAATAATGACGCGATCAAGCACGGTCACGCGCAAGCCAACGTACCCCGCGAACTATGATAAGCGGCCGCACGGAGCTTACGCGGGGATACGGCGACGCCACTGCTCCCTGAAAGCACATCGCCTGATTGTCTGCTCCTCTTCGAGTCTTTTCTCTCATATCGCGCCTGTATCGAATCTCAAGTAGACTGCATTGATCAAAGAACCATTCCTATTCCTATTTGCTAGATTAATCCGTCACTTCATGTGACCATTGTCCGCTATATCAGCTCTGCTCCGAAAGGAGCCGCTGGTGCCTTGCAGTGAAGCTTGGATTGATACAACGGTAAATACACTTCCAATATGTAGCTATGTAAGCTGACATATGGCTTTACAGTGATCACTCTAGAGTATTGTTCATCTCAGTCCTTCCCGAATTCGCCCTTTTACCTCGACAATGACTTGGTGGCGTCGCGATTCGGCCATCTCCCCTGTCCAGCGCTATGCGCAACGTCTACTCCGCTCCCACGAGGCGGCCCTTCGTACCCGAGGCTTCTCTCGCACACCATCGCAAAATTCCCAACATGGAGACGATAAGGACACCAATCGCCCGTCGGGCATGTCCAATCTCGAGTGGGCACAATTGCAACACTACCAGCGGTGGCGAAAGAAGCTGATGGAGGACCCATATCAAGCTCTCTTCGGTGCGAGTAATAGCATGCTAAGTGGGAAGGGATTGAAAGACTGGGAGTGGATTAGCAACTCGTTTCCCAAATGGATGCTGAGGGAGATGAACGACTATGAAAATGCCACGCCACAACCAAAGAGCGACAAAGACATGAAGTCTTCGAAGAGAAATGTGAAGAGAGAAGACATGAACTATGATGGTCCAGAAAACTTCCAGGAAAGGGAATCTCATTTCCCGCAGCCTTCCTTCAGGGCCACGCGAATCGGTGGCGACGATGCCCGTGCTATCGTTTCACCCTCGGACCTGAGAAGGCCGAGTGAGCAACCTCACGTCACAGTCATTGGAGAAAGCATAGAACCGAGTACTGAACCCAAACCCAACCCTCAATCTTCCACTTCCTCATCAAATGAACCTCACATTTTCGAATCGTCACCTCCGACACCGCCGAAGAGTACACAGTCCTTCAGCGATTACATAAAGAAGTCGAACTCGGATGCGATAGGGAAGATCGAGAAATTGAGCAAGCCTACAGCATCCCAAGGGACTTCTTTCATGGATGGATTTCTCTCAGAAAAGCCCTCACAAGATGAGGCAAACGTCGACACTCCTAAGTTTTCGACTTGGAAGGAAACCGCGCTACAGAGGCGTCTATTGCGAGACGGTTTGATGAAGAAAGACGCCAATAATGAGTCTTCGAGTATCATGCCAATCGTCGAAAAAACCGAACCTATGCCACCGACTGCAGCCATAGAGAAGCACTCTCCAGCGCCAGAAGTGAAGCAAGCTATTCTTGTCCCAGACGTGCACAAAGAACAAAAGCCCTCGCTCAATGAGCATGTTGACTCACTGAGAGGTCGTACCACACCTACAAAGTCAACATCAGAAACGCTCAGTCAGCTGCCTGAAGATGACATTGACTTCTTGAGTGCAGCTGAGATCCGAGCGTCCATGGGTACGAAGAAGAGTAAAATCTTGAGCGACGAACAAAGGAAAACAGAACGAGCAAACTTAGAAAAGTCTTTTGCTGAAGCACACGTTGAGACTAACGAAGTTGACCCGATGATTGAATCCAAGGTCATCAACGACCAACTTATTCGTCGCATAGAGCGTAAGATGCAGATGCCAGAAGAGCCAAAGGAGATGGATGAACCTCAGCCGGCTAAAAAAGCTGATCAGACATCGACGCTGGCAAACGAGGCCCAAATGGAGTCTAGCATTGAGCGTATGAGATCTTGGCTTGAGCAGGGTGGTGCCATATTCTCTAGCTACTTCTGGCAAGACCCCACAGAAGAAGCAGACGCAAAGAAGACCCGCTTGTTCTTCGACAAGGTGCTCGAGCGTATTCGCAAGGGACGCTCAACCATGCGACAAGTCATTGAGGATCTAGAGACAGATATTCCTGCGTCTAAAGCACTGTTAAAGCGCATGAAGGCCGACGAAGACGTCTTGGACTCTGCAATCCATGCTCTGCGACAACGCTCAGGTAGCGGCAAGATGCACTCGTTGACGCCCAAGAAGGTCCGAGCGATACAGTCCCTGCGTTTAAAGTATCAAGACACGGACAATGATTTGAATAAGGCTTACGCGGCTTTGGAAGAGATCAGCAAATCCGAAGCTGCCAAGAACCCCCCCTTGGCTTTCAAGCAACGACTCGGCTTGTCAGCGAAAATCATCCAGAAAAACGCCCATCTCACACGTTATTTGATATGGAGTCTGCAAGCTCGTCTCGAGGATCCGGAAATCGACCGAAGCATGTTGGTAAACTACAAGGCTGTAGCTAATAGTTTACTGACGCTGAGAGATACCCAAATGGCTTTGTCTCGTTTGGTAGACCGTGCTATGTTGGTGTACGGGGTAGTACCACAGACTGTGGAGAAGGCCGAATTCATGGGCCAAACCATCCTGAATACGCCAAATGAGGATGGGCAGGCGTCTCATGAGGTATCTCCTGGTATGACCATGATCGACAAAGCCCAGCTTCGTGCTAGAATAGCGGCTGAAGAACACCTTGCCAACGAGGTTGATGCACAAAAGTCAGCAATGCGCGGACTGTCAGACGATGGGTATGTGCGGGAGCCAAAGGCCCTGGCGAAGAAGTCATTTGAGGAGCGTAGCCCGCTTGATCATAGCCTCTATAGGCCCTTCGGACCGGTGCTGGAGAGCTTGGGCAGTGAATTGCCTTCAAGAATCGAAGCGACCAAACCTGAGGAAGTGGAACAGAAGTACAACGATGCTGAGTTGGTCGCTGAAGTGCAAAAGGCTTACGAAGATACTTACGGGCCAATTACTGCTGACCATCAGCAGTGTCCAGCTGCTGATGAAGTAAAGCATAGCCAAGAGAATTCTGTCGAGAAGTTTGAGATGTTGAAAGACGACCCTACGGTTAATGAGGAGACTCCTGAACAGGCCGTTTCCACTCAGGCGGCTGAGCCTGAAGTCACCACTTCACAAACTGCAGAGAACGAGACTACCAGCGCACAAGTCGAGGCCTTGGCCGAAACCTCTACCCCAACACCTCAACTTGCTCAAACATCTCCAGAAACCATCGCTGAGACATCCTCAGCAACGACCTCATCCTCCATCCCAACCACTGACCTCCCAACCCACTACACCATCCTAATCCACAACGCTGAAACCAACACCCTCACCCAAACTACCTCCACCTCCCCACCACCCCGCGACCCCTCCCCCACAATCCCCCTCCACACCGCCCTCGCAACCCTCTCCTCCCCCTCAAAATTCATCCCTCACATAACCCCAGATGTGGAAATTGTAACCGCAAAACCAGACATGCTCATCTTACGTAACGTACTCGCCCCATCCCCTTCCAGCACCCCAAAATCCCTACACGCCCCTGAGCACAGCGACGCCGCAGATGAAGCGGATGTCCAGCGCGCAGGAACCGTAAATCCAATCGATGGTACTACGCGTCTTTCCCCAACGGGATATGTAGGACCTGAGGAGAATCGCGAGCAGCTAGAGAAGGAGTTTGAGGAGCGCAGACGCGCGGCGGAAAGGGTGGTGCTGGGGTCTGGTGCTGAGGGGGAGAATGCGAAGGGGTCAGCGGCGGGGAGTACGAAGAAGAAGGGACGTGGTGCCGGAGTTGTCAAGACGGCGATTTGGGCGGCGGCTGTGTGTTATGTTGTTGGTGTTTTGGGGGAGGTTGTTGCTTAGAGGCTGGGTAGAGTGGGGGATATGGGGAGAGTGGTTTATGCTTTCTGCATATTGTTGTAAATCTTTCTTCTTCTTTTTTTGCTTGTTTCTTTTTTTTCTTCCACTATTTGACTTCCGGTCGTTGTACCTACGTGTCGTTGGATCTACACCGCTCTGGCTTCTCTATTCCGTGTCTGGCTCAGGAGCCATTCTCATGTACAAATATCTCGTATCGTAAATGGAAAATACAGTTTCAAAGCACTAACCAAGAAGTCTTTGAAGCGAATTTGGAAGTTTGAATGTTTGGTCATTACGAGTTTTTATTCGTTATAGTGATACTTTTTGAGTAACCTGATACCCCGATTGGAATCATACGGCGTGTGTCGTAACCTTACAGACACTTTTTTTCCCACGTCGGCCCTCGCTAAGAATCTCGATTTTAGGTAGAACCAAAATAAAAAATGCAAAGTCTATATGAGAAAGAGGGAAAGAAAAACAATGCAAACAAGACTAAAAGTGCGGCGTGTTCAGCGCCATAGCCATCATGAGACCCGAAATCATACCCGCAGCGGGCAGAGTGATGATCCACCCGGAAAAGATGAAACCAACTTGCTTCCAGTTCACAGCCTTCATGTCGAAGTTGCACAGGGCAACACCGATAGTAGCACCAGTCAGACACTGGGTTGTGGAAACGGGAAGGGCGAGACGAGAAGCCAGGAGCACGGTAATAGCGGCGCCGAGTTCCATGGAGAAACCACGAGTAGGCGAGACCTGAGTGATCTTATTTCCAAGGGCGCGGATAATGTGGTAGCCGTAGAACCAGAAGCCGAGGCCGAGGAGGAGACCAGCAACGATGAGGATCCAGATGGGGGTGTCGGCTTCCTTGGTGACGGTGCCGGTAGTATAGGTGTTGTAGGAGCCTACCCAAGGACCGACTGCGTTGGCGACTGTGGGGTGATGAGTTAGCAGGTGTTGGCGCATGTGGTGGTGAGGGTTAAGGTTAGGGTTGGGGTTGGGGATGAGAAGAGTGGCGGCTTACCATCGTTGGAACCGTGGGCAATAGACATCATCATTGCGGAAGCAACTTGGGCGTAGGTCCAGAGATGCTCAACGCGGTTGTCGTAGACGATTGCGCGTGCGTGGATAGCACCGAGATCTAGCCAAGTATGTTAGACATGGTTCTGTAGTAAGGGGAGGTAATGTAACTTACCCTTCTGGGAAACGACATCGCGAGAAACACCCTGGAGAAGAATGAACTTGGTCCAGTTGGCGATCTTCTTGGGCGAGTAGAAAGGCATGTGCTTGACAGGCTCCAACCAGCGCTCCTCTGGCTCGGGTGTGGCGGGGATAAGGTGGACGATAGGACCTTCGCTAGGAGGGAGAGGGTTGGAAAGACCACGGCCAGCACGCTCAACGTCAATGCTGTCACCATTACCAGCTGGCTGGTTATCGGAAGAATTGGGACGAGCGGTTTCCTTTTCGCCCTTGAGCTTGTCTTGGATAGCCAGGCTGTCTGCGGGAGCTGCCTTGGCATAGTAGTCAGTGACAATTTGGTCTCCCTTGCCGGGGAAGTAGATTGGAGGGTTCTCGCGGTAGAGAAGAGGGCCAAGGGGAATGTGCCAGACCCTCATTCTAGCGTCGCCCTTGACAAGACGGCGATGGAAGTAGGGAACGAAGAAGATGAACGCAATAGCGAGGACAGCGGCGAAGACACCGAGGATGATACCACAGGCCATGCCGGGGCCCATTTCTTCAAGGCTCTTGCCGTTTGGAATCTCGTCAATGATGAACAGAGCGAGAATACCAGCAGTGAAGGCAAGGTAGAATGGGATCAGGCGGAGACCCCACTTGAGAGGGTCCTTTCGGTGGAGCACACCAAACTTGACAGTCAAGAACAGAGCGGCCGAGAAGGCAGCGGAGATGAATGGCGCAATGACCCACGAGGCAGCGATTTGCGAGATGGAACCCTTCTTCCAGCCCCAGCTAAGAGGCGACTGAGCAGCAATACCAGCACCAGCAAGGGCACCGACGACGGTTTGCGTAGTGGAGACGGGCATACCCATAAAGGTAGCGATGGTGAGGAAGGTGGCAGATCCGACTTCAGCGCAACCCATGGCCAGCATGAGCGTAGCAGGGGCAGGCTTGAAAGTTTCGAGGTCAAAAATGCCTCCCTTGATGGTACCGGTGACACGTGCACCGAGTGCGACGGCACCGAAGAACTCTGTGAAGGAGGCGAGGACACCGGCCTGCCACATCTTCAGGGTGCGGGCAGCCACCGAGGTGGCATAGGAGTTGGCGACATCGTTGGCACCATTGGAAGCCGACGAGAAGACAAAGGCGATGGTGGTGATGGCAAGGATCCAGTTGTACTTTTTCAAGGCGGGAGCCATGGTTGGGCAAAGGCGGCGAGCTGTTGCGCCTTTGGAACTGGAACAAGAGAAATGTTGCGAGGTGATCGGGATGAGGAACCACTGGGTGGATTGGGTACAACTATCTTATATAGACAGCACTGCCATTGAGAGAGTGGGAGCTTGGCTGTATGAATTCGATGCCAGTGTACCCTGAAGTGAATGACAAGACCGCGGCATGTGGGTATGAGACGGAGAGGCAAAGTGGATCGTTCCAGCCACGGCATCATGCTGTTTAGACCTGGCCACGGTCTATCGACCAACAGGATGTGTTTTTTTCTGGGTCTATAGTAGGAATTGTGGAGTGTCGACAATGGCAGAATGGCATGCCATTGGCGTATGTAGACGATGCAAAGGTGGGAGCGAGAGCACGCGACCCACTGCCGCTTCAGGGTCGCGTATACAGTGGAGCCAGGTGTGCGACGGCATGGCAGTGGGGAGGGGGCGGGGATGGAGTGTGGACGAACGAGAGCTGGGGATACAAGCACGTTGTCCTCGACGTCGCGCTCGGGGCAGTTTGCCATGCAATCCGCCAAGTGTGCCCAGGAATTTTCTAAGTCCGCCCTCGAAATTTCTGCTACCGCCAAGTCTCGCCCTCTACTCCTATACACCGCTCCGCCCACCAATCAGAGTACTTCCTCGAAGCATGCGTTCAATCTACAAGCTTACAACTCACGAGAGGAAGACTGTACTCGATGCTGTTATTTGACGCCACAGTAGAAACCCATTGTTCCGCCTTGCCGTCTATCCGTTAAGCATTCCGGACTCCGCCATGGCAATCTTCAGCAAGCTTACCTTATGTACCATGACATGCTTCTTCCCTAAGACGAGTTGCGTCGCCTCCCTCGACATCACTCCATCTACAGGAGACGTTGCCTTTTTTGGACCCACCCACACCACATGTATATCATAGTGCATGGCCATACAGGCACATCTCCCACCACAGACATCAGCCCATATGCTTCAGTCCAATGTACGCCAAGCACTCTGCCTCAGACAGCCCAGAATGAAGCATCTTGCAGCCCATTTGTCGTCACTTGGCTCCTTGAAACCCGCCATGTACCAACGTCATGAAGCACTGCAGTATACCTATAGCCTTGGTATTCTAATCCTCGGCATACCTTACATGTCGAGAAGCTACCTTGAACTGTTACTCTGCTAAACCAAGATCTGCATTTCTGCGCATTCTTCCGACATTCTGCTCGTCAAACTAGGAATCCTCAAATTCGCCTTGTACAGCCCCAGTCAACTTGCCACAAGAACCACTTGTCAACTCGCCACTAGTATTCCGAGAACTTGGTGAAAAAAATTAATTTTGACAATGACCATTGGCTACCGACACATGTCTCTTTTCACCCCGTTCTCGCCTATAAAAGCTGCATATGCACGAATTCGAGACCCGCGGGATCTCCGCTGCACGTCTTTCTGCCCGTGCTGCCGAGCCCGTAAGGCGCCACTCTTGGTATCCTTGGTCTACTCTTGGTCTACGTGCAACTGTAGATTCCTACCCTTTCTTCTCTGGTGAGTTAGGCGTTCAAACATGGCTTTCCAAGCATTACGTAGACTTGTTTTTCCTTGAGTAGTCGATACGAAAATCAGACGTCACAACGCCCTATATCTCGTTACGACTGTATTTTTGCCACACTCTCTAGATGAATCCCTTACAAGCTATCATATCAAAGAATGGTTGTGCGCAAGGGCTAGCAGAAGGGGAAAGGCGTTACATGTCTACCATTCTAACACTGCCTGATACAAAGATACTTTTTCTTCATCCAGCTTTATGTAGTCTATCTAACACAACATCGGCCAGCCTACACTTGATACATACGATCCATCTTTCTTGTATTGACGCATCTAATTAATCTACATCACACGCACATCCACACCCCGCACCGTTTCACGTAACAAAAGCAAAAGATGGAATCTGAAACCTCCACATTCAGGATTTAAAACAACATCGAGGCATACACCTCGGCCTACGAACTTTACCATACACTGCCACTATACCAAGACAAAGTATACGAATCATCCAATCTCCCTCAAAAAAGCAATTGCGCACATCAAGCACTCAAATTACATTGGAAAATACGCCCTTGCCTCGATTTGCATATTACAATTAGCAAAAAGTCTCCTCACTTCAAGAAGCAACAAAAGAACGAAATGCAAACCAACATTCACTTCAGAAGGTAACAATCACCGCAATGCAGCAATCCCGTAACTATTCCTCCCACCAAGAAAGCGACATTCGGCCCAAAGAAAGGAATGCTGTGAGCATACATAGCATGGAGTTGCGCTTCCCCCCAAAAAGAATCCTTGCAAGCGCCCAACCCCCTACTCTAACATTAATACTTCTAAGCACCTTTTACATTACAATAATTCAGATATATACATATATATATATAATTACATAAACTCTACTCCCTTCCCAATCCTCCCATCCCTCTCACCACTCACACCGATAAACACCCCTCAGGCCCGCTACTCCCCCCCTTAACACCCCAACTAGTCTTGCTCAACGATACACGTATGCAAAGAGACTGTTTTTTTTAACCCCCCCCCC